>NC_090647.1:39194686-39494686 GCF_040937935.1 Hyperolius riggenbachi | reverse complement strand
AAGAACGGGCCCATAGGGTATTATTGCACTAGCGCTTTAAAAAGCGCTAGCGCTTGAACGTTTTGCCGAAATCGATGTGTGTGAATGGGCCCTAAGGGCTGGAACCCACCAGAGCGATTTTATGAGCATTTAGGGAGCGATTCAAACCGCTAGCGATTTCCCTAAATGCTCAGCTGATAATGGATGGGCCACATTCCACTGGAGCGATTGCGATTACCAAATCGCAAAACTCAGGACATGCAGCATTTTTGAGCGTTAGCGTTTCTGCAATGCAAAGTATATAAACGCTGGCGTAATTGCTCATCAAAACCGGCACAGAGCGATTTTGCTAGCGTTTTAAAGTTACTGCACACTGGAATAACATTAAAATTAATTGAAAGGATCAATCAGAATTAAAAACGCTAATCACTAATCGCTACACAACCGCTGGCAAATTGATTACACTTTTTAAAATCCACAGTAAGGCCCAGTGCACACCAAAACTGCTAGCAGATCCGCAATACGCTAGCGGTTTTGGGAGCTGATTTCAGAGCGATTCTAGGTATGTTTAGAGAGGTTTTCTAAACATACCTAGCGGTTTTGGGTGCGTTTTTGGGTAGCAGATTACACATATTGTTACAGTAAAAGCTGTTACTGAACAGCTACTGTAACAAAAATGCCTGGCAAACCGCTCTGATGTAGCGTTTTTCAGAGCGGTTTGCGTTTTTCCTATACTTTACATTGAGGACGAAACGCTTCCGAAATCCGCAAACGCGCAGCAGGAGGCGCGTTTGCGGCTTGGCAAAAACCGCAAACCGCCGGTGTGCACCATCCCATTGCAATACATTAGACAAGCGTTTTTATAGGCGGATGCGGCCGGCGGATCGCTCCAAAAACCGCTCGGTGTGCACTGGGCCAAAGAAAGAAAGTCCCAGGGCTTCAACTGTGTTGTGTAATTTTACTACCAGGGAGTCGACCAGTCAGCAACTGGATCCATTAAGGTGCAAATGTGGCAGACCAACAGAGAAGGAAGGACTGGGTCTCAACCTGGATTATGGCAGTTATAGCAGAAAATCTTTTTATTCCATAGCAGCAGAAAGCACACAACGTTTCGGCGCAAGGCCTTTGTCAAGTTGACAAAGGCCTTGCGCCGAAACGTTGTGTGCTTTCTGCTGCTATGGAATAAAAAGATTTTCTGCTATAACTGCCATAATCCAGGTTGAGACCCAGTCCTTCCTTCTCTGTTGGTCTACACTTTTTAAAATCTCTACCCAAACCGCTCATGAAAAACGCTAGCGATTGCGATTTGTAGTCGGTTCCAGGCCTGATGCTGGGTACACACGGTACGATTTTCTTTGTGAATTTCTCACCCGATCGTTTTTTTCCGCTTGATTCTGCACTCGATTTTCTTGTCTTCATTCGTTTTTCTTATCTTTATTCCATTTACTTCTATGAGAAATCGAGTGCGGAATCAATCGGGAGTAATATCATACATGTGGGATTTTATCAATCGGATCGCACAGAATCGCTTGTCGCTTGATAGAGAGGGGCAGCAGAGTTAGGGCTTATTCCCACCTAGAGCGTTTTGGGGATTTTTTAAGCACAGGCGATTTTGAAAATCGCCCTGAAAGCGCTTGTGCAATGATTCCCAATGAGAGTGTTCACATCTGAGCGGTTCGATTTCGATCCGCTCACCAAAGAGCTGCCTGTACCATTTTCAAGGCGATTTGCCTGTAATGGAAGGTATAGTGAAATCACAAAGCGCTTGAAAAAGCGCTTTGTATAGAAATTTCCCCAGCGCTTTCATGAATAAATACATTGTATTTATTTGTTTCTGGGACTGACGTCAGGAAGTGATAAAAAAAAATTCCTCTGCAAAAGCGCTTTATACAGCGTAGGGAAAGGTGATTAAAAAAATTGCTTAGCGCTTGCAAAAGCGCTGCCAATTTATAGTGTGAACATAGCCGAAGAGAGATGAATGAGACGAGCAGCCAGTACAGTACAGAGTTCAGTACAGATTGGAGCAGTACCAGGGCTGTTAGTTGCTATTCCACAAAGCGGTATATTTACAATAGCCCAGACAGGGGTGTAGCAATTAGTGTTGGGCGAACAGTGTTCGCCACTGTTCGGGTTCTGCAGAACATCACCCTGTTCGGGTGATGTTCGAGTTCGGCCGAACACCTAATGGTGTTCGGCCAAACCGTTCGGCCACATGGCCGAACTAAGAGCGCATGGCCGAACGTTCCCCGAACGTTCGGCTAGCGCTGTGATTGGCCGAACGGGTCACGTGGTTCGGACCCGAACGCGCTCTGATTGGCCGAACTGTCACGTGGTTTGGGTAAATAAATACCCGAACCACGTCATATCTCCGCCATTTGTCTGTAGGTTTAGCTTCGGGTAGGCAGGCAGGGTAGACTAGTTCGCGCTCCAGCCACGCTAGCCAGGGTCCCCCCAGTCATTGTGTCGCTGCTGGGAATAGTAGTACACCGCTCGCTCAGCCACACTATATAGCATTGTGTTTACTGCCACTCTGTGTACCTCGCTCAGCCACACTATATAGCATTCTGTTTACTGCCACTCTGTGTCTGCTGGGAATAGTAGTACACCGCTCGCTCAGCCACACTATATAGCATTCTGTTTACTGCCACTCTGTGTACCTCGCTCAGCCACACTATATAGCATTCTGTTTACTGCCACTCTGTGTCTGCTGGGAATAGTAGTACACCGCTCGCTCAGCCACACTATATAGCATTCTGTTTACTGCCACTCTGTGTACCTCGCTCAGCCACACTATATAGCATTCTGTTTACTGCCACTCTGTGTCTGCTGGGAATAGTAGTACACCGCTCGCTCAGCCACACTATATAGCATTCTATTTACTGCCACTCTTTGTACCTCGCTCTCATCTTTATTACATTTATGACTGCATGGCGGTAAAAAGCATGCTATCCGCACGCTTCTTGTCCTCATGCAAGGCCTGGGTTGTTGTGTCTCAAAGCGTGGCCTTCTCCTCCTGCGCCTCCTCCTGTTACATCACGTGTGCTGCTGCTGGGTTAGCGTTTCCGGTCCCTGTTTATGGAACCTCTCATCTGTATTACATTTATGACTGCATGGCGGCAAAAAGCATTGCTATATCCGCACGCTTTTTGTCCTCATGCAAGGCCTGGGTTGCGTCTCAAAAAGCGTGGCCTTCTCCTCCTGCGCCTCCTCCTGTTCCATCACGTGTGCTGCTGCTGGTGCTGGGTTAGCGTTGCCGGTCCCTGTTTATGGAACCTCTCATCTTTATTACATTTATGACTGCATGGCGGTAAAAAGCATGCTATCCGCACGCTTCTTGTCCTCATGCAAGGCCTGGGTTGTTGTGTCTCAAAGCGTGGCCTTCTCCTCCTGCGCCTTCTCCTGTTCCATCACGTGTGCTGCTGCTGGTGCTGGGTTAGTGTTACCGGTCCCTTTTCCTGGAACCTCTTCTCTGTATTACATTTATGACTGCATGGCGACAAAAAGCATGTTACCTGTGCAAAGAAACATGACATTTTCCACATTTAAAAGACAGTTTTTCCTTTGAAACTTTACAATCAATTTTCTAAAAAACGATAAGCTCTTTTTCAAATATTTTTTTTTTCTCTTGTACCCACTCCCAAGGTGCACATACCCTGCAAATTTGGGGTATGTAGCATGTAAGGAAGCTTTACAAAGCTCGAAAGTTCGGGTCCCCATTGACTTCCATTATGTTCGGAGTTCGGCGCGAACACCCGAACATCGCGGCGATGTTCGGCGAACGTTCGCGAACCCGAACATCTAGGTGTTCGCCCAACACTAGTAGCAATAGGGGTTTCAGAGGTTGCGACCACATCGGGGCCTTTGGGCCAGAGGGGCCCAGAAGGGCCATCCCTTAACTGCAGTATTAGCTCTCTATTGCTCCTGTGCTCATAATAATCACTTCTATAGATACTCTGAATAGTGGTAATCATTAAAGGGGAACTGAAGAGAGAGGTATATGGAGGCTGCCATGTTTATTTCTTTTTAACCTTTTGCCGACCGCGTCACGCCGATGGGCGTGGCCGCGGTGGCAGCCCCAGGACCGCCTAACGCCAATTGGCGTAAAGTCCTGGGTCTCTGTTTTGAATGAGATCGCGCGCCCCGTGCACGCGCATCTCATTCTCAGGGGAGGAGCTCCGCCCCCTCTTCAGTCTCCGAGCGGCTATTGCCGCTCGGGAGACTGTTAAACGGCATAATCGCCGGCTAATTACCCGTACAGCGCTGCGATCAGTAGCAGCGCTGTACTGGGGACAGCCGTGTCACACGGCTGTCCCCTCCTGAGCCACGGAGGTGATCGGCTGTCATAGGCTGAAGCCTATGATAGCTGATCACAGGGATTGGCCGGCGGGGGGAGGGAGGGGGGTATACAGCAGGGGGGAAAAAAACACCGTTTTTATTTAAAAAAACAAACACAAATAAACAAACAAACACTGGGGGGCGATCAGACCCCACCAACAGAGAGCTCTGTTGGTGGGGAGAAAAGGGGGGAGGAATCACTTGTGTGCTGTGTTTTGCGGTCCTGCAGCGAGGCCTTAAAGCTGCAGTGGCCAATTTAATGAAAATGTGCCTGGTCTTTAGGGGGGTTTAACACAGCAGTCCTCAAGAGGTTAAGCAATAACTCTGCCTCTAATACTATTAGCCATAGCCCCTGAACAAGCATGCAGCAGATCAGGTGTTTCAGACTTTAAAGTCAGATCTGACAAGACTAGCTGCATGCTTGTTTCTGGTGTTATTCAGATACTACTGCAGAGAAATAGACCAGCAGGGCTGCCAGGCAACTGGCATTGATTAAAAGGAAATAAATATGGCAGCCTCCGTATACCTCTTACTTCAGTTCCCCTTTAACAAACTGCTCCCAACTCCCTTCTTGCACCTGACACTGTAGTTGTTATTGGCAGGTTTTGGTGCGCCTTATCAGTTCTTATGTATAGAGTTCTTGGAGGGCCCAATGTAAAACTTGAATCGGGGCCCACAGCTCCTTAGCTACGCCACTGAGTCCAGACAAGATTTTATAAGATCACGTATTAAAGGGAACCTAAACTGAGAAGGATATGGATTTTTCCTTTTACAATAATACCAGTCGCCTGACTCTCCTGCTGATCCTTTGTCTCTAACGCTGGACACACACGTAGAAATAATGCGCCGGTATCGAGCCAACGGCTTGATGCCAGCGCATCATCGCTCGTGTGCGCGTGGATCGATTCTCGCTCGTCCCCGCGGGCACTTCCTTATCAGCCCTTCATTTTTGCCCATTGCCTACCTGCGGAGATCGAGCCAGGAATCGATCCACGCAGTGATCGGACACGTCGGAAATTATCAATCGAGCCATCAGCGGCTCGATTGATAAGAAAATACACCGCCGTGTATGCCCAGCATAATACTTTCAGCCACAGCCCCTGAACAAGCATGCAGATCAGGTGCTCTGACTGAAGTCAGACTGGATTCGCTGCATGCTTGTTTCAGGTGTGTGATTCAGCCACTACTGCAGTCGAAGACATCAGCAGGACTGCCAGTGCCAGGCAACTAGTATTTTTCAAAAGGAATCATCCATATCCCTTTCAGTTTTGAGTGTTTCAGGCCCAGTGCACACCAAAACCGCTAGCAGATCCGCAATACGCTAGCGGTTTTGGAAGCTGATTTCAGAGCGATTCTAGGTATGTTTAGAGAGGTTTTCTAAACATACCTAGCTGTTTTGGGTGCGTTTTTGTGTAGCAGATTACACATATTGTTACAGTAAAAGCTGTTACAGAACAGCTACTGTAACAAAAATTCCTGGCAAACCGCTCTGAACTAGCGTTTTTCAGAGCGGTTTGCGGTTTTCCTATACTTTACATTGAGGACGAAACGCTTCCGAAAACCGCAAATGCGCAGCAGGAGGCGCGTTTGCGGCTTGGCAAAAAACGCAAACCGCCGGTGTGCACCATCCCATTGCAATACATTAGACAAGCGTTTTTAGAGGCGGATGCGGCCGGCGGATCGCTCCAAAAACCGCTCGGTGTGCACTGGGCCTCAGTGTCAGTTTCTTGAGTGAGAAAAGGTGGGCTGCGAGATATGTCTTTGAGTTGGAGATGATGAGCTGGTTAGGGAGTGAATGTGAGGAATAAAACATTAGCGTAATTCAGGCTCTGGCTATTGCTGGCACCCAAATTAGTCAACAAACGCCACTATAAGGCCCATGACGGGTTCCAAATCTCAGCTCTGTGTGGCGCCCAGATTAGCTGTCTCGACCTGGGCTACTTAGCTGACATCCCCAAATAAGTACAAATTGGTATTTGCATGCACAGCACATGCATGAAGAAGGAGGAAGTAAATGGACTACAAAAGCATTTCTCGTTCTTTTGCATGAACTGACAATTTGCAGGGCCACAAGGGGGCGCCAAATCTACTTCCTTACATAGGGCCCCATATGGCTGCCAGCCATACTATCTCAGAAAATAAATACTTGCTCTACTTACATAACAGATGTTTTACGTTTTAACTGTTTTATTGTTTTTGCTCAATAACACATTCATTTAGCTAAAATCTATGAACCATTGATCCTTTTTATCTCTTTCCTGCTCTCAGAAGCCATTTTCTGCTAGGAAAGTGTTTAATAGTTGGAATTTCTTATCAGTGAGGGTCACACTGTAGTCACTTCCTGTCTGAGTCAGGACTGAGTCAGCCCCTTACGTACCTGATATTTAACTCTTTCAGGCAGAGAAAGAAAAAAAGGAATACAGCTTAGTTATTTGTGTGCTTGGCACTGTACATACCCATGTCTATCTCATCATGTCACATATCACCTCGGGTATCCTTTAACTGTGGCTATTTTGAAGCCAATTCTGATGTCATTTCCTTCTTAGTCTCCTCTGCCTGATTTGCGCACCCTTCACTATAGAAAGTGCATGAGAAATACTGGCCAATCAGAGAGGAACAGAGGTGTGGGAGGGGAAAACAGGAGGGAAAGAGGCTTCAGCCAATCAGACTGCATTAGTTACCGTAAGTCTGAGGAGAAAGTAGAAAAAAAGGACAACCCAGCATGCCCTGCAACTTCCTTTTTGTGTACCAAATAAGTCAAGTAAACTGGGGAATGATCATTTATCAACAAGAAAGGTAATAGTGATTTTAACATTTGGATTGCCTGGTTAGAATCCTATTACTTGTTTACCAGATAAAAATAAAGAATTGATTTTTTATTTTATGCCCGACAGTTACTCTTTAATCCATCCCGTTTGACATAGGATTCGCAAACGCAAGCGAAAAAGTAGTGCATGCTGAGATTTTTTTTTAACGCAGTTTAAACGCAATACTAAATCACAGTGGGTCCACAAGCAACCATAATTTGTGTTGCTGCATGTGATTTTCACAGCGGGCGCTGGCCGGGCTGCGCGCGTCCTACAATGCGCGCCTGTGGCCGGGAGAGCACTGCGCGTGCGTGTGATGTCACTGTCATGCGCATGACACCATGGGCGCACGCTGTAGGACGTGCACTGCCTGGCTAGTGCCTGTGCAGTAGTGCCCGACTACGGCAACCCAGAAGAGGCTGCCGGAGGGGCATTTAGGTAGATAGCAGGGGCAGAGAGGAGAACAGGGGCCGCGGTAGGCATCAGGTCAGGACACAGTATACGTCTTCCTAATTCCTCCTGTTTTTCTAGCATATTTCGGCTCTGGTAACCTTTAATATAAACAAAGAGATGCTTATCGCAGACCGCATACAGCTTGGAGTTGCTCCAGGCCAGATGTGTAGCAATTGCTTTTGACCTCATTCCAATCTGAAATTTGAACAATTAGTATCTGATTAATCATTCCTAATCTGAACTCCTAAACGGAGTGCGCCCGAGCTGGCTGCTGCGAGCATGCGCCACCGGTGAGCTTCGGGGGTCTCCGCGCTGGAATGACCCGACGGATGAGACAGAAGAAGCATCTGGAAGATCCAGAGGGGTTTCCTCTCCCTAGGTAAGTATCCATCAAAAATTATTGGTTTGCAAACCTCACAGGTTTGCTTTAAAGAACAGCTGAGGATATGGTGGCTGCTATATTTATTACCTTCTAAGCCATACCAGTTGCCTGGCAGTCCTGCTGATCCTCTGCCTCTAATACTTTTAGCCATAGCCCCTGAACAAGCATGCAGCAGATTCGGTGTTTCTGACATTATTGTCAAACCTGATTAGATTAGCTGCATGCTTGTTTCTGGTGTTATTCAGACACTACTGCAGCCAAATAGATCAGCCGGGCTGCCAGGCAACTGGTATTGTTAAAAAAGGAAATAAATATGACAGCCTCCATATTCTTCTGACTGCAGTTGTCCTTTAACCTGCTCCACCTCTCGTTTTAGGCTACTTACACACCAAGACGTTGCGTTTTAGGGGACGTTATGGTCGCATAATGTGTCCCTAACGCAACGCATGGTGGTGTTGAAGTTGGACGTCAGATTGAGCTGCGTTATGCAGCTCTCAAAGCAGCCGTTCCAGGTTAGTGATAGGAAGTCCGGATCTTTTTAAGGATTCGGATCATTTGAATCGGATCATTTAAAAGATCCGGATCTTTGAAGCCGAATCATTTTACTAGGGAAGCAGACTGGGTGAAATGATTAGCAAGACAGGTCTTTCCCTGCACTGTACATTCTGTATGTTCCTGTTTCTTCCAGACAGACATCCACTGTGAACCTAATCTTTTATTGTGATGATCCGGATGATTCGACTCACAAAAAAGATCCGGATCAAATGAACGATTCGTTCATGATCCGGACAACACTACAGTCCCACCAGGAGTCTCCGCAGTGCAGTGAATATTAATTAGCCATGTGGCTGGCTGCGGAGTAAGAGGAGGAGGAGGAGGAGCATGTGCAAACAGTCTAAGGGCCTTTTTCCACTAGCCTGCGATTTGCGATTTGCTTCTGATCGCAAATCGCAAGGTACATTAAACTAATGGAAACTGCAGCAGCAATTTCCATTAGTGCGATCCGATTGCGATGCGATTTTGGTCAAAGCGCAATCGTCATCCTGCCGCGTTTTGTATGCGATTGAGCTGTACTATAATGAGTATAGTAGCTCAATCGCAATCGCAATCGCATGGTGAAAATTGAAACGCGATTGCGATCGCGATCGGAATCGCGATCGGAATCGCGATCGCATTTCATAGTGGAAAAGAGCCCTAATGCTGCTTAGCCAAGTAGAATGTAAAGCATGCAGCACTTTGTTTAAACGTGCTGCGTTACGATGTAACACAATGTGGGCACTGTGAACAAGCACATTGATTTTACAGTGCTGTGAGTTAGGCTGCGTTACTGGCTGCTGTAACGTGGGACTTTAACGTCTCACTGTGAAACCAGCCTTAAAGTTTGGCATCTTTAACCGATTCAAGACCGCCTGGCTCTGGCCCCTTCAATACTGTGGTTGAGGTAATTGTGATTGGCTCACAGTGATCACCTGGTAAGGATCTAATAAAACTGACTCCCTTCCTTACCCATTGGAGAAAGCTCAGCTGTCACATGACAGCTGAGTGTGTGGCTGCAGCGAGCGTCTCAGGCCCGTGGGAACTGGCAGCATAGAATCTACGCCGGATCAGAGATGGACGGCCACAAGTGCGGTAGTCCGAAGCCGGTTGAAGAGAACCCGAGGTGTCACAAAGTTAAATTGTATTTTACCATAAAGATCAGTGGGAACATTAGAGAAAACACCTACCCTGCTCTTTGTTTTATTCTGCACTGCACAGCTTGTTTCTTATCAGACCTGATAGAATCCCCGACTGAGCATTCAGTCTGGCTTTGCTATAATGACTCAGCTATAATGATTCCTGCGCAGAGCCAGCAGGGGGCAGGATTGGACTTGAAAAGACATGAGAGAACACAGACTGAGCTATAAAAATTCCTGAGCAAAGCCAGACTGAATGCTCAGTGGGGGATTTTATCAGGGCTGATTAGAAGCAAGCTGTGCAGTGCAGAATGAAACAGAGAGCAGGGTAGGTGTTTTCTCTAACGTTCCCACTGATATATATGGTAAAATACATGAGAGTGCTTCGTCTCTGGTTCCCTTTAAAAAAGTAAATACTTACCTTACTGCTGTCCTCCAGTCCCCCACCACGCTCTTTTTCTGGCAGAAGCATGGCCGTGCTGCATCCATGTGAGTACGGCCGCACCTGTGCATTAGCGGGAAGTACGCAAATGCAAAATCAAAAAACAAACTTTAACTTAGTACATGGCAAGGAAATGAACAGCGCTACTTAAAAAAGGTGCGTTTGAAGTTTCTGGGGGGGCTCAGCGCACCTCTGATTGGAGGCCATTCGGAGGCGGCCTGGTGATGCGCTGATCCACCTTTTGCGCAATTTTCAATTTTACTTGGTAGCGCACCCAGGCTATGCATATGCATAGGTTAGGATTTAGTTAGTGTTAGGTCCCCTCCCATCAAGGATGACTTCTCCGCAGTGGGAGGGACGAGTACTTAACAAGTTGCATGCAAGCTGTTACAGGAAACCAACATCCTTCAGTGGTAAACAGGTCATGTGTATGCTCAGTGTGTATTTTATCCCACAAGTGGGGCTTGCACTCTCTTGCAGGTAGGCACTTATCTGTTTTTAAGTAGCGCTGTTCATTTCTTTGCTATGTACTAATTTAATTCATTTTTGGTCAGCTGCTCCCACTTAGCTACATAGTTACATAGTTATTTTGGTTGAAAAAAGACATACGTCCATCGAGTTCAACCAGTACAAAGTACAACTCCAGCCCTTGCTTTTGGTGTATATGCAGAGCTTCTGTTTGGGTTCAAGGTGCGTTTGCAGTTTCTGGGGGAGCTCAGCGCACCTCTGATTGTAGGCCATTCGGAGGCGGCCTGGTGATGCGCTGATCCAGCTTTTGCGCAATTTTCGATTTTACTTGGTAGCGCACCCATGCTATGCCTATGCATAGGTTAGGATTTAGTTAGTGTTAGGTCCCCTCCCATGGAGGATTGCCTTCTTCGCAGTGGGAGGGACGAGTACTTAACAAGTTGCATGCAAGCTGTTGCAGGAAACCAACATCCTCCAAGCGGTAGACAGGTCATGTGTATGCTCGGTGTGTATTTTATCCCACAAGTGGGGCTTGCACTCTCTTGCAGGTAGGCACTTATCTGTTTTTAAGTAGCGCTGTTCATTTCCTTGCCATGTACTAATTTAATTCAATTTTGGTTAGCTGCTCCCACTTAACAGCTTTGCTTTTGGTGCAATAGCTAGCAATTTGTATGAGCGTTTTGTAAGGGATTTCATGAGCGTTTTCTGGCGATTTTGGTAGCGATTTTGAAAAGTGTAAGCGTTTTGCCAGTGATTGTGTAGCGATTAGTGTTTTTAACTCTGATTGATCCTTTCAATTACTTTAATTTTGTTATAGTGTGTGTGCAGTCATTTCAAAACACTAGCAAAATCGCTCTGTGCAGGTTTTGATGAGCGATTACGCCAGCGTTTATATACATTGCAGAAACGCTAAATGCAAAAAATGCTGCATGTCCTGCGTTTTGCGATATGGTAATCACAATCGCTCCAGTGGAATTTGGCCCATCCATTAACATTAGCTGAGCGTTTAGGTAAATCGCTAGCGGTTTGAATCGCTCCCTAAACGCTCAGAAAATCGCACTAGTGGGTTCGGGGCCCTTATTCTGGGTACACACGGTACGATTTTCCGTGGGATCCGATTGATAAAATTCCACATGTCTGATATTATTCCCGATCGATTCCGCACTCGATTTCTCATAGAAGTGAATATAAAAAGATAAGAAAAACGAGTGAAGACAAGAGAATCGAGCGCAGAATTGAGTGCAGAATCGAGCGGGAAAAAAACGATCAGGTCAGAAATTCGCAAAGAAAATCGTACCGTGTGTACCCAGCATCAGGCCTGGATCCCACTACAAATCGCTAATCGCTAGCGTTTTTCATGAGCGGTTTTGGGTAGACATTTTAAAAAGTGTAATCAATTTGCCAGCAGTTGTGTAGCGATCAGCATTTTTAATTCTGATTGGTCCTTTCAATTAATTTTAATGTTATTACAGTGTGCAGTAACTTCAAAACGCTAGCAAAATCGCTCTGTGCAGGTTTTGATGAGCGATTATGCCAGCGTTTATATACTTTACATTAAAGAAACGCTAACGCTCAAAAATGCTGCATGTCCTGAGTTTTGCGATTTAGTAATCGCAATCGCTCCAGTGGAATGTGGCCCATCCATTATCAGCTGAGCGTTAGGGAAATCGCTAGCGGTTTGAATCGCTCCCAAAACGCTCATAAAATCACTCAAGTGGGTTCCAGCCCTTAGGGCCCATTCACACTAGAGCGTTTTGCCGGCGATTTCGGCAAAACGCTCAAGCGCTATCGCTTTTTAAAGCGCTAGGGCAATAATACCCTATGGGCTGTTCTTACTTGGGCGATTTGCGGCGGCGATTAACGCAAATCTGCTAACGCAAACGTGTAGGCTGCACCATTTTCAGGCGATTTCCCGGCGATCGTGTTTTAATGCTATAGAAGCGCTAAACGCGATCACGAAAAAAAAATCGCTGCAGTGTCCAGTGATTTTTTTTTTTTTTCGCAGAAAAATCACTCCCGCAACCGCCAACGTTTTGCACTTTTAAGGCCTCTTTTCCACGAACTGTTTACAGGCAGTGAAATGCCTCTCAAACTCTCACAATTGCTTGCTGCTGCCTGGTAACTGCTCGCTGCTGCCTGGTAACTGCTCACTGCTGCCTGGTAACTGCTTGCTGAGCACACAGCTCAACAGTTCGTGGAAAAGAGGCCTCAATGTGAATGGGGCCTTTAGACAGCCAGGACCCAAATCACCAGTGCTACAGCACTGATTTGCAGCAAGTCCATCTGGAAACCAGACGATATTCAGACCATTCATTGGATAGTTTGGTTTGAAACTTTTTTATAACTATTCTCTGCTTTTTTTTCTTTTCTTTTCAACCTTATAAAAAAAATCTTATTGACCAGTAAAGTGAGTCATCAGCATCTGTGTAAACCTCTCCCGGAGCCCGTCTGCCTCTCCAGCCGGTGAGAACTGAGAAGTGAAGCGTCGCCAGGCAGCAGGCGTGGCAGGGGTTAACACTGTGGGCTCTGCCGCTCTTGCTGGCTTCCTATAGGAGCGGCGTGTTCGTCCCACACACACACACACAGCCATTGCTCTCCGGTGCCTTAGCAGCAGGCTGCGCGCTCGGCTCTTGGCAGACGCTCCCCGGCCGCAGAGCGCAGTGCCCGGTACAGCAGCATGCAGCGCTGATCGCAGGGAGAGATCACCGTCCGCACACACAGGGGGGAGCTTCTCCAGCGGATCTCCATGAGAGCGAGCTCTGCACGGAACTCCCCGGCACAGAATGACAGAGGACTGCCCAACTTCCAGATAACCCTCCATCTCCGGGGATCCGACTCTGATCTGCAGGTATGTGGGGGGATCGGGGGGCTCCCCGCGACTTCTCTCCACTGCCTGAACTTCTGGAGCCCTCCGAGGGTCGCTTCTGCTAAACTTCAGCGCACTCCCTCCATACATTCGCTCTTTAACCCCTGCCAGACCACCCTGGGCTGCTGAGCATTGCTTTTAGGGGGTCGCCGCCTACAGGCAGCAAATTGAAGGATTTATGGGAGGATTTTTCACAGATCGACCTCCTGTGCTGGTCTAGGTGGAGATTCCCTCGATGTTCAGGTCCGTACACACGCGCTACGAAAGTTGGCGCAAGCATACGACCAATGTTGCAGAAACTACTTACCAGCGACAAAGAGAAGATGGGAATTTTTTACAATTATGTTATCTGCACGCGTTATTGCAAACAATCAATTCATGGAAGAATTGTGCGTGCAATCAAAAGTGCCATTGCGCACGGCATGTGCGCATTCTGTAGAATGGTATCGTTTAAACGACATTGTACACACGGACCTGACCGCATGATATCTGCCTAAAGGTGGCCACTAGCAATACAATTTGCCAAATGATTGTTTACGAACGATTCTTCATATGAGTGTTCGAAAACAATTCAATTAACCAATCTGATTTTTGGATCAATTCTGTCAGTCTGATTGTATTGCCTAGGATATGTTTGTGCATTAGTGGTCCCAAACTATAACTTTCACTCATTCATGCAAAGAATTGCTCGTAAACGTTCGACCGGTGAATTATATCGTTAGCGGCCACCTTAACAGTCCTCTGAGTCGATCTGCTGGATGGATCGAGAAAAATGCCCAAAATTGGTCGTTTGGCTCGTCAGATACGGCAAAATCTTTCCATCGTTGGATGTTTCAAAAGACTTTTGTTATGTGTACGTAGCTCTAAGCTGGCCACCCACGGTTCTATTTTCATGTCAGATTGATCATCAGCAATTTATCAATCAAATCGCACTAAGCACACTGAAAATCCCATTCGCGATTGCAATTTTCCCTGGTTGCTATTAAAAAAGAAAAAGGCAGTACCAATTAATTGTAAATCGGAATCGCATGTTAGTGTGCAAGAGGCCTGAAAATCAGTTCTTGTACGTAGTGTCTGATATTGCTCCCCCAAATATTTTTTGTTATAGATTGTGCATGAATGAAATGTATCATGTAAGATTTCAACCGATAGTGGGTGGTGCTGTCTGCATGCCGAGATTGACCCTGTCGACGCGATCTTTCAGTTGTCTGATTCCTGTGTATTGATTTCTTAGCGATTGTAGTCTGTTAAGGCTACGTTCCCAATGGGAAGTTATTGTCCTGCATTATAAAGTCATAACGCAGGTTAACGCACTGTAATGTTAACCCTATGTGACGTTCACAGTGCCACGTAAGCGGTGCGTTGTAAATGTTGTGTTATGGTAACGCACTACTGCACTGCAATACCTCTAAATGCAGAGGTTAACAGAAACAGGGAAGCATACTTTTCATTGTCACTATGCTTTACTGTACCTACTTTATGCGACGTTAAAGCGCTTTTTTATGCGTTGTAATGCTGCTTTGTGACTTTACTATCACATCACAATGCAACGTCCCACTGTGAATAAGCCCTCAAATTTCCCATTTTTGATGGCGAGGAGGAATCAAATTCTTCCCGAATTAGATACAAATCTGTCTGTGTATGGCCAGCTTACATTCTGCCTCTGAAGAAGCTGGTTTAACCAGCGAAACAGCTGTCAGGCACTTGCCACCCCCACTGCTCTGTACTTGCTTTATCCCTAACTGGAAATAAAGAGATTTCCTAAGAAAGTGGCGCTCTATTTCCTTTCTGCTCTATGGCCGGCTTTAGTCCACCTGGAGCTACTCTGGTGTCGACGGGTGCTGTCAGATTTATAACTTTATGGGGGTCTTTGGAAAGGTATTTTTTTTTTTTTTTTCCTGTTTGAAGAAGTTCCAAGAGTTTGCAATGGAATGACCCAATTAAGGGGTTCATCATTTATGAATTAGGCAGGGATTTGAGGAACTTGGTCTGGCCAGGTAACAACCCCAAGAGGAATCAATAAACTGTATAATATATTTGATTATCTGTCACTAATTAAAGCGTCTACGTGTTGTGCAGAGCTCTGTGATAACTCGATCATTAATCCAAATTACAAACGTAACTAGCTAATAGAACAAGTGCAGTGTTCTCCTCAAGCTCTTTTAGCCGAGTGTTCCACCCGGCTAATTTTTGTGAGCGCCCGGCTGTCATCGGCTTGCCTCCTCCTGTGCAGTAAGCAGAGAAGCAGCACCGGCCCTGTATTCTCCCAGGTCACCCGCCCGGCTACTTTTTCATGCCACCCGGCTGGAAACAAATCCTGGGTAGAATACTGAAGTGAACATTTGACATGGAAGACCTTCTGGATCCCTCTTAAAGCGGGCCTGAACTCAGAACCTCCTCTGTGCTCTAAAAGATGAGCAACAGCATAATAACCTTTACAGAAAAAAAAAATTGTTACAGCTGATAGAAATCCTGCAATAAATCTGCAGTTTGTGTACTTCCTGCTTTCATGGAAGCAGACATAGGGTTAATATCCTGTGTTTACAATTTTTAGTAAATAAACTTTTAGACTTCATAAAAACTTCAGAGCTAATGATTAACCAGGTTGCGTCCAATACTTGATCAGATTATAGACAGTGTCCATTTTTTTGTTGTTGCGTAAAGCAAGTCATTGATGTTCCTAGTAGTATCACCATTCTGACTGATATCCAATCACATTTATATGGAAGTAGTGAAACAGTCGCGATTGAGATCGACCAATCAGGGAAAATATCAGTTATGCCCAGTGTCTGGGAAATATACAGTATAGTGTACAGTATAACGAGCTATGGAGAGAGCTACATTACAGAACTGCTAAACATGCAGCTACACAGACACCAGGAGACTCCATTGTTCAGCTTTTGGGTTTTTGTTTTGTTGTTTTTGTTCTTTGCAGAGTTTGGGAGAGATCACTCTAGCAAATGGCTTTTCAAGAAGCTAACCTGGGGAGCTTGCAATTAATTATCATGCATTTTCAGCAATATTCTACAAATAACTCTATATAGCATGGTGTTATGGATAGCCTACTCCTCCTTGCAACACAAGACTTCTGAATATCATCCAAGACGTGATTTGCTTATTTGTTCGCGTCTGCATGGGTTTCCTCTGGGCGTTTGTGTTTCCTCACACATTCCCAAATCCTACCGATAAGCTAACTGGTTCTCCCAAAATTGGCCTTAGAGAGCAAGGAAGGGACAGTAGACTATGGCCTCAATTCACGGAGCTTTATCAAACACTTTATCAAACGTTTGCTAATTTACTTAATGGGTAAAATCTAATTTTGAAATCACAGAGGTGTTATAGATGTATTGATCATTTCATCGATAAAACATTCGATAAATATATAACACCTTAGTGAATTCAAAATTAGATTTTACCCATGAGGAAAATTATCAAACGTTTGATAAAGTGTTTGATAAAGCTCTGTGAATTGAGGCCTATGCCTATGGTAGGGATTAGATTGTGAGCTTCTTTGAGCACAGTGATATGACTATGTAGTTTGTAAAGTGCTGCAGAGAATATCAGTGCTACATAAATTTAAAGCTAATGGGAAGTGAAAAAACAAACAGATACTCACCTAAGGAGAGGGGATGCTCTGGGTCCTATAGAGCTTTCCCGCTCCTCTCACGGTCCCCACTTTCCACCGCTGTCACCCCTGGTAGTAGTATTTGACCGATCGGTCGGAGACTGCTCTCGGAGACTGAGTCTTCAGAAGTCTTTGGGAGCCCAAGACTATGACTATTTACTCTGTAAAGTGCTGCAGAAAATGTCAGTGGTATACAGATACATAATAATAATAATAATAATAATAATAATATGGTCGGGCATTAGACTATGACTATGGCAGGAATTAGATTGTGAGCTCCTCTGAGGACAGTCAGTGACATGGCTATGTGCTCTGTAATGTGCTGCAGAAGATGTCACTGGCTGCTATATAAATACATAATAGCCCAGCCAATAACATGTTAAACTTGTGTAACTGGCTGTTGGGATATATTGCAGTTTGTCATAATCTGTCAGATCATATTATTTGCAGTGTTTTGTGTATTGCAGACATCCTATGCAGTGTTGTATAGAGTGTATTTAAGGACTTGCACCCTCCAGTGGCTCACAAACTCCATGTCCCTTCTGCAGTCTAGGCTGATATTAGAAACAGCCAATCAACCTGCTAGTATAATTATGTGATGTACGATAACGCTTAGGGCCCTTTTCCACCAGCGCGTTTGCCCTGGCTGAATCGCAAAAACGCAAACCGCTAGCGATTTTACAATCGCTACGGTTTGCTTTTTAACATAGGATTGCAATCCACTAGCAATCGCTAGCGTTCACGCTGAACGCTAGCGATTGCTGAATCGCAATTACCGGCGATTCCCCGACGTTCGCGGCCGCGATTTTGCTATGCTATGCACTGCATAGCAAAATCGCGGCAAATATCGCTCCGCCGCGCGTTCGCGGCAAAAACGCATCGCGGTAGTGGAAATGACCTACCGCGATTCCTATGTTAAAAAGCAAACCGTAGCGATTGTAAAATCGCTAGCAGTTTGCGTTTTTGCGATTCAGCTGGTGGAAAAGGGCCCCTTTACACTTAAAATCGCTTTTCTCTAGTGATTTTACCACGATTAGCACGGTAAAAATCACTGGACACGTCTGCAATTTCAGAGCGATCGCGGTCAGCGTTTTATAAGCACTGTACCGCGATCGCTGCTGAATCGCCCAGAAAATGCAGGTAACGCATTTGCGATTGGCACTAATGGCAAAACACCCATGATCAGCGCCAATTGCGGCAGTGAGAACACTGTTATAGGGTAACAAAGCACTAGCGCTTTATAAAGCGATTTAGCGGGAATCACGCGCTAATTGCTTAAAGAGTAACTGTTAGCCCCAAAAATGAAATTTAAATCTCTATTGCAATGTTTTATTTACTTTTTAAGGGAGCCAAAAAGGCAATGCAGAAGTTAAAAATCAATCTAATTTTTTTACTATGTAGCCTTTTCCCCAGGACGCAAAGCCGCATAACAGATACTGCTGAGCATGCCCATGTCTGCCCGACCCCCCCCCCCCCCCCCCTCTCCCCCCCCCCCAGGACCAGGTGCCGATATATTCTCACCCCAAACAGCTGACCGCTCTGACACGGAGAGAGAGCGGGAGCACTTCCAGCGCCGCCACCGCAGAGCAGCCGCCGCCGAGTCACATGTGAGAGAATCACGAGCAGGAGAGAGATGCACGGCGGCGTCTGCTCTGCGGTGGCGGCGCTGGAAGTGCTCCCGCTCTCTCTCCGTGTCAGAGCGGTCAGCTGTTTGGGGTGAGAATATATCGGCACCTGGTCCTGGGGGGGAGAGGGGGGTCGGGCAGACATGGGCATGCTCTGCATGCTCAGCAGTATCTGTTATGCGGCTTTGCGTCCTGGGGAAAAGGCTACATAGTAAAAAAATTAGATTGATTTTTAACCTCTGCATTGCCTTTTTGGCTCCCTTTTAAAAGTAAATAAAACATTGCAATAGAGATTTAAATTTCATTTTTGGGGCTAACAGTTACTCTTTAAAGTGATCCTTAAGTCTGGTAAAAAAGGAGTTTTACTCACCTGGGGCTTATTTCAGCCCCCCTGCAGCTGATAGGTGCCCTCGCCGCCTCGCTCTGATCCTCCTGGACCTGACGGCGACCACTTCCGGTTTCGCCGTCAGGACCCGACAGGCATGGGAAAGCGAGTCATTCTCCGTGTTCCCAGCCAAAATATCGCCCCCTATGGAGAAGCATGTGATCGGTTTGATCAGCTGATAGATTTGTAACGTCCTGATTTGCTGTGATGACTTCCTGGTTTAACACATGATCAGGACCAGCAAATCAGACTCTTACAAATCTATCAGCTGATCAAACTGATCACATGCTTCTCCATGAGTTCTCCTAAGCAGGGCCATCCCTATTGAGGAGTAGCATCGAATGCAGTGATTAGCCCAATGAGGGAGCCATGGTCCTGCCCGTCAGACCATCAACTCTAGTACAAAACTCAAGTTGCCGTACTTTTTCCCTTACTGCAGCTAGGGCTTACGTTTGGGGTAGGGCTTATATTTTCAGCTTGTTCGAAATTCCTGCTAAGGCTTACTTTCAGGGGTTGTCTTCATTTCTGGGTACCATTCTGTCCCCTCCAAGTGATGAATCCCGAGTAGTGATGATCCATGCATTCCATAATACCATGTAGAAGGCTCATAGCCAAAAAGCTTCAACAACACCAGTCAGTTTCATATCCAGTGACCCTTAGGGCTCATTTCCACTATAGCGAATCCGCATGCGTTGTCCGCATGCAGATTCGCACAGCCAATACAAGTGGATGGGCCTGTTTCCACTTGTGCGTTGTGCAAAGCGTTTTTGTGTACGGGGAAAATCTGCACGGCAGAGCCGTCAGAATTCGCTCCCCGCACACCGCTAAGCGAATCGCATACAATGTATCTAATAGGGAAATCGCATGCGGTTTTGGCATGCGTTTTTCCCTGCGATTTCGCATAGGAGGTAATGTTTTATTTACACAGGCAGTGACATGGTTAAAATCGCTCACCTACTACCCTATGCGAAATCGCGGGAATAAACGCATGCAAAATCGCACCCGCATGTGATTTCGTCTGCGGTGATTTCCCGGCGATTCCGCACCGCACAAGTGGAAATGCAGCCTAAATCCTGCTGTTATGTAATATCAGAGGAAATGTTCTATTAAGCCTTGTGCACACACTAGATTAAAGCGGACCTGAACTCAAGACTTCCTCTCTGCTGTAAAAGATAAGCAGCTTTACTGAATAAAAAACCCAATGACTTGAGTTAGAGAAAGTAGAAGTATAACCAGCTGTGGAGAAGGTTGTCGGCAAGCTGTGTGACGACTAAAGTAATAGGGATGTGGAGGTTGCCATATTTATTTCCTTTTAAACAATACCAGGTTGCCTGGCAACCCTGCTGCCGTGATGCTGTCCCACTTCAGTCCCTTTGACTCTCTATACAGCAGAATCTCATTATAGTAAATGCTGATAACATAAACCTCTGGCTATAGTAAACTCAGTCCCCAAGGCCCAGCCATGTGCCGTTATAAATACACTATGGCTATCATTCATAAAGCATTTCCGCATGCGGAAATGCTTAATACCGCTGACTTTACCGAACACTCAGCAAAGTCAGCATTCATAAAGGCTCTTTCCGCATGAAAAGCTGACATTCCCGTGAAGAGCGATACATTTCCACCTTGTGCGGAGTTTTTCTAGATTTATCTAGAAAAAGTAACAAACACATCCATTCATAAAGATTAGAGCAAGCGGTATCCGGAAGGAAAATACCGCTTGCTCGACAGTAGCGATAGGCGGGCGGATTACATGTAAATGAATGGGACGGACCTCCCAAGCAGCATCAGACAGAGCAGCGCACGGAGGGAATCGGGCAGCTTTTATCTTTCCGCATGTCTTCCGCCACGCTACCGCCAGCTTCCTCCAGAAAACCTCCGCACTTGTATCGCAACAGGCAACTTCTTTATGAATGACCACCCAGAAGTCTTAAGTACCGCTTGCGGAGAAGAACGGTGTTTTCCCGCACTACCGACTGGTCCTTTATGAATGATAGCCAATGTCTGACATACCCTGAGGCCTGGAACCCACTACAAATCGCTAGTACAATCGCTAGCGGTTTTAATACGCGATTTGTAAGCAATTTCATGAGCGTTTTCTGGCGCTTTTGGGATCGATTTTAAAAAGTGTAAGCTATTTGCCAGCGATTTGTGTAGCATCTTGCGATTAGTGATTTTATTTCTGATTGGTCCTTTCAATGTATCATAATTTTATTTACAGTTTGCAATCGCACTCAAATCGCTATGTGTAGCGATTCCTGAGCGATTTGCCAGCACTTCAGTACATTACATTGAAGCACAAACGCTTTCAAAATGCTGCATGTCCTGCGATTGCAATTTTGCTAATGGCAATCGTTACTGTGGAATGTTACATTTATTTACATTGGCAGAGCGTTTAGGGAAAGCGTTAGTGATTCAAAGCACTCCCCAAACGCTCAAAAAAATGGCTCTAGTGGGTTCCAGCCCTGATATAGTAAACTACTTGGCCAGGTCCCTTGACGTTTACTATAAAGGGATTCTACTGTATCACTCTATACATGTGCAAGTCGAAAAGGCTTACAGGGGAACCCTCTATGAATGTGCTCTGCTCCTGCATCCATTTTTTTTGTAATTTTTTTTTTTTCATTTTCTGATGTCCCGCCCGGCAGTACATCGGTACCAATGGGGTGAGTAGTTAGACAGAGTGGCTCTTCTGATTGGCTGACTCTTTGGCCTTTTTAGATTTTATACCAAGCGGCTGATTGTTAGTTACCGACAGCTCCATGCTGGAGGTAAAATACCGAACGTCTTGCTTGTTTTGCTTCATGCTCTAATCTTTGATCTTTTGTGTATAACCATTTATTGAGGTATTTACTGCACAAATCAGTAATTTACCTCACTAGTCTGTAATTTTACTTTTCCATGTGCTAACAGGGTTAAATGACATGCCATTTACGATACAATCCCATTGCCAATCGTTTCCGATTGCTGCAGTAATTGATCAGAAACGATCGGTTGTTCTAATTAACGGCTGAATTTTTGATAACCAATCAGGTTGACGTGATTGCTCCTAAAAATAGACCCATTAATCTGATCAAATTGCTGGGAATAGTGGAAACTCTGTTGTTAATCGGCACAACTGATCGATTACCGCAGCGATAGGAAATGATCGGTTATGGAATTGTATCGTTATTGCCACCTTTAGGGAATTGAAATTATTATTATTATTATTATTATTATTATTATTATTATTATTATTTATATAGCAGCCATCGACATCTTACGCAGCACTTTACAGAGTATATTGCCTTGTCACTAACTGTCCCTCAGAGGGCCTTACAATCTAATCCCTCCCATAGTCACATGTCTATGTTTGTATCGTGTAGTGTAGGTTATTGTAGTCTAGGGCCAATTTCGGGGAAGCCAATTAACTTATCTGTATGTATTTGGGGTGTGAGAGGAAACTGGAATGCTCGGAGGAAACCCACACAGACACTGGGGGGAGGGGTGTACATAAACTCCTTACAGATAGTGCCCTGGCTGGGATCGGAACCTGGGACCCAGCTCTGCAATGCGAGAGTGCTAACCACTATGCCACCGTGCTGCACCTGACCAGATGTGACCAAATGTTTGTGAAATTCTGCTGTTTTCTGCATAACAGATTGTGATGCAGTTTTGTGACATTAAGCCCATAGTCTGTATGCAGCTTTTTTTGTTGTAGTGGCATTGGCATGTATAATGCTGCACCTTGGGACTTGCAGTACATTGCGGAGTGTTTGGGGATTTTTGGTAAGGCCCATCCCTCTGTGTTTGTGAAAGCAATCGCACATGTGACTGTGGATAAACTGCATTTGTCACTGGTTTGAGGTTAGGTTTTTTTTTTCCCCCCTCTCAGCCTCATCCTTTGAGCGGAGTTGAACTTGCCACGGCTGCAAGTAATTTGATCAGCAGCTGTGGGACCTGCACCCTCCTTCCCCTGTGCCCAGCCGCTGCCCTCCTCCCTGTGTCCTCCTCCCTCCTTCCCCTGTGCCCAGCCACTGCCCCCTCCTCTCCCATGCCCCTCACTGCCAGAGCAGTCTGCTGCTGAACGCCGTCTACCTGGAGATGCTGCAGCAAGCTTGAGGATTTCAATAAAGCCAAACATGTGCCCGGTTTTGGATTCAGTGTTTTGTCTTCAGTGTTTTGTCTTGTAAGACTTTTCTGACACATGCAGAGCTCTGGGCAGGAGTCATTCGGGATTGGGAATGCCATATAATTGGTCACATTCCTATAAAGCTGATCTATCAGGTCAAATAGATATTCAGATCTGGCAATGAGTGGGCTGAGAAGAAAGCCAGTGTACTCACATGTGCATTTACTTTTTTCAAATTCTGATATTTTTTCTGATTGGCTGTCGATAGAAAATAAACAGGGTAAAATTGCTGCACATACACAGAACGATGGTCGGCATTCCATTCTATATTTTCCAGCAGATCCGATCTGCTTCCAATCAAGGGTCTGGTTTCCACTAGCTGCGGAGCGTTCATCGCATCCAATCTGCATCCAGTGCAAATCAATCGAGTCTCTTCCATTGACGCAAATTTACCTTTACGACGTGGGGGAAATTATGGATAGCCTGCTGCAGATTTTCACACACGCGTCCGATTCCCCTAGCGCTGATAGGGAGCCGCATCCGAACTTCCGGAGCCTGAACGAAATTGCATGGTGTTTACTGGGTATCAGACAGTGCTTTAGGGGCCCATTCACACTTGCTGATCGCAAGCATTTTGCTCTGGCGTTTTTTGGCGATTAACGCCAAAAATCACCCTAGACCCTGAGCAAGCATGCAGATCCGATGTTCTGACTGAAGTGTGACTGGATTAGCGGTAGACACTGTTCTGGTCTGCCTCTTCCCTTCCGCCCCCCAGGCTCCTGCATGCTTGTTTCTGATGTGTGATTCAGACACTACTGCAGCCAAAGACAGCCAGGCAAGTGGTATTGGTGTAAAAGGAAATAAATATGGCAGGCTCCATATCCCACTGAGTTCAGATGTACTTTAAGCTGTATGGACATTTGCAGTTTTGTCTTATTTCAGGGGGCAGTTTGACAATGGCCGTACAGACACAATGCTGAACAGTCAGTTCTGTTGTGTGGAGGGGGCGGTTGCATGAGTGGCGCCATGCTTTGGTCACTTCCAGTGAATGGAGCCATCCGCCTTCCTCATGTCGAAGTGTTCCTGTTGTGGCGCACCACACTTCCTGTGGTGTCTGCTACATCATTTCTTTTGAATTGGGAGCCTGGGTGGTGGCAGGGAAGAGGCAGACCAGAACAGTGTCTACCACTTCTCTTATGGGGCTCGATTCTCTAAAGCGTGATAACTGCCATATCAGCAGTTATCATGCGATCTGCCGCGCGCAAAGGTTTTCATGTGAACAGTGTTAGTTCACGTGATAAGCGAAAGGTTTGCGTGCAATCATGTGTGGGTTTCACGTGGAATGCGCACAAACCTTCGCTTGCTGGATCAAGTATATCCTCTTACCGCAGTCACGACACTGCAGCTCATCTCTCTGTTTGCTTCTCATCGCAGAGCCGCGGAGTGGGGGGGGGGATTGAGGCGAGGGACAGCGGCGGAGGGGAGGGATAGAGGCTGAGAAATCCGCAGAGGAGAGGGATAGAGGCTGGGAGGGGTGGGATAGAGGCAGCGAGGGATAGAGGCGGGGAGGGATGGATGCAGGGATAGAGGCGGGGAGGGGTGGGATAGAGGCAGGGAAAGCCGCAGAGGGGAGGGATAGAGGCGGGGAGGGGTGGGAAAGGCGGCAAGGGATAGTGGCAGGGAGAGTTGCGGAGGGGTGGGATGGAGACTGGGAGGGGTGGGATAGAGGCGGCGAGGGATAGTGGCAGGGAGAGCTGTGGAGGGGAGGGATGGAGGCAGGGATAGAGGCGGGGAGGGGTGGGAGAGACGGCGAGGGATAGTGGCAGGGAGAGCTGCAGAGAGGAGGGATAGAGGCGGGGAGGGGTGGGATAGGGGAGGGGTGGGATAGAGGCCGGGAAAGCCGCAGAGGGGAGGGATAGAGGCTGGGAGGGGTGGGATAGAGGCGGCGAGGGATAGTGGCAGGGAGAGGTGTGGAGGGGAGGGATAGAGGCGGGGAGGGGTGGGAGAGGCGGCGAGGGATAGTGGCAGGGAGAGCTGCAGAGAGGAGGGATAGAGGCGGGGAGGGGTGGGATAGAGGCCGGGAAAGCAGCAGAGGGGAGGGATAGAGGCTGGGAGGGGTGGGATAGAGGCGGCGAGGGATAGTGGCAGGGAGAGCTGTGGAGGGGAGGGATAGAGGCGAGGAGGGGTGGGAGAGGCGGCGAGGGATAGTGGCAGGGAGAGCTTCAGAGGGGAGGGATAGAGGCGAGGAGGGGAGGGATGGAGGCAGGGATAGAGGCGGGGAGGGGAGATATGGAGGCGGTGAGGGATAGTGGAAGGGAGAGCTGCGGAGGGGAGGGATAGAGAGGGGAGGGATGAGGTATTTTGCAGTAGTGCCTCTCCTGCTAGGGACGCCCCTTCCCCTCGTTATCTAGCGATAAATCCTGTTGGTATTTTAGGGAGGTCTGTAGCAGAGAGAAGGGGGGGACGGAGACCGATACACAGAGGCACGTCATTAAAGAGAATCTGTACTCTGAAATTCTTACAATAAAAAGCATACCATTCTATTCATTATGTTCTCCTGGGCCCCTCTGTGCTGTTTCTGCCACTCCCTGCTGCAATCCTGGCTTGTAATTGCCAGTTTTAGGCAGTGTTTACAAACAAAAGACATGGCTGCTAACCAGAGTGTGATAGGCTCAGGGAAGCTCAGTCTGTGACTCTATGGCCCAGTGCACACCATAACCGCTAGCAGATCCACAAAACGCTAGCGGTTTTGGGTGCGGATGAGAGTTTAGTCCCAGTGCACACCGGGCGGATCTTGATGCGATCCGCCAGCCGCATACGCGTGGCTAATGTATTTAAATGGGCTGGTGCACACCGGCGGTTTGAGGTTTTAAGCAAACCGCAAACGGGCAGCAAGAGACACATTTGCGGTTTGCTAAAAACCTCAAACCGCCGATGTGCACCAGCCCATTAAATTACATTAGCCACGTGGATTTTCAGGCGGATTCGCCCAGTGTGCACTGGGCCATACAGAGCCTGCAGGGGGCTTGGAGAGGGTGTGTATAGCTTCTGCCTATTACAAGCAGAGCAGCACATTCCTGCCTGAGCCCGACAAAGCCATCAAAGGAAAGAAGATTAGATTATATAACAGAGATAATACAGCCACTGTGCAACTAGGAAAGGCTGCCGTAACACAGACCACATTAGAACAGGTATAGGGGAGGACTGGCCCAGGGGGACGGGGGGCAATTGCCCCCCGGGCCGCCCGAATCTTAAGTAATTAGGGCCAGCCGCTGCTATACGCAGCGGCCGCAGACATACCACAGGTGACAGGTTCGCAGTGGGGATCGCAATCTCGCGCGATATTTCCCGGCAAGTTAAAGTATCCAATCAGAGAAGGGGCTGAGGCGGCCGGCCGTGGTGTGCCCTTGTGCGTGGCTGCGCCTGCGGTGGAGGTGAGTGGCACAAATAGCTTAGGTCCTCTCCGGCCCGGTGGGTTGACCCTGCTTGACTCCGCCCCCAGCATGGAGCTATTGCCGCCCGCAACGTGCTGCTGTGCCTGCGGTGTCATCGGAGTGAGCTGTCTCTCTCTTCAGCTTTCTGTGCTGGGGGGGCTGGGGGCCTGGAGCTGTGGCTACGAGTGGCTGGCTGGATTGGCTGGAGGAGTCGGACACTCGGGGGGCTGGGAGTCGGAAATGCCACCTATAGCTGCTTGCTGCTGTGGAGGAGGAGGAGGTGTAGGACTGAGGAGACAGGAGGATAGAGGAGGTCGGGTCCAGGTTGCCAGAGGAGAAGGTGGTTTTTATAAATTTTGTTTCTGTACTTCTTCTCCCTTCTTGTCACTGAGTTACTCACACTTTGCTGCCTGCCTGCTACCGCTGTCAAATTCAATTCTCTGCCCAGGCCAGTGCCCTCTGAGTTTTTTTTTGTGTGATAATCATCCCCATTCTGACCCTGGCCTGAGGGGGAACGTTTTTTCTTCTTGTGGTGTCATTGGCGGCAGGGGAGGGGGGAGGCAGGCAGTTAGGCACTGTCAAACAGGTAGTTGGAGGGGGGGGTAGGTGTCAGACGAGTAGTTTGTATGGTGGGTGGGCAGGAGTGGGGTTAGGCATCACCAGGTAGGTAGGTTTGTGTGTGTGTGGGGGTTGTTTAAAGGAGTTATCAGGCATTTTTAATGAAATAAGTGCTACTTACCCGGGGCTTCCTCCAGCCCCACGCTCCCAGAATGTCCCTCGCCGCAGCTCTGCAGTCAGCCATTCGCTGCTGTTGCCTCCCAGTCCCCGGCGATGGCACCAGTCCGACCTGGATGTCGGCCTGTACTGCGCCTGTGCGAGCAGCACTGTCAATCACCGCCACGTGGCCTGACGTCATCGCCAGGGGCTGGGAGGCAGCGGCAGCAAACAGCTGACTGCAGAGCTGCGACGAGGGACATGCTGGGAGCTTGGGGCTGGACAAGCCCTGGGTAAGTAGCACTTATAAAAAAAAAAAGCCTGATAACTCCTTTAAGGTTAGGCATCAGACACAGACAGGTAGATTGTGCGGAGAAATGTGTGTGGTGTGTGGTGTGTGGTGTGTGGTGTGTGGTGTGTGGTGTGTGGTGTGTGTGTGTGTGTGTGTGTGTGTGTGTGTGTCTGGGCCTGTTAGTCATCACAATTTGAAGATTTGCACACAAGAAAGATATGGCTTTGGGCTGGGGATGCCGTGAAACGGGCCTCTAGTTTGTGTTGTCCCCCCAGGCCAAAAGGTCCCAGTCCTCCCCTGTATAGGAACTTATAGGATAGAAGAACTAACGCTGAAAATTTTGTTAGTCTCTTTAAGCAAAGAACATACCTCTGTGTCCCATTCCTATTAGAAAACAAAAATACTTTGGATACACTTTAAAACTGTTTCTTCTATATTTAATTTTTCTTCAACAAGTCTTTAAGTTTTCGGAGCTAGAATTCGCAGTAGAGGGTAGAGCAGCGCAGTCCTTCCCGCCCCTGATTTATTCTGTTGTCTGCAGGCCGCTTCCCATAGCTGTGTGATCCCTGGAGCGGTTTCCAGCCTCACAGACCTTTCCAAAATCCACTTCCCAGCTGTGCGCTCCTCCTGCTGCTGCTGCAGTTAGAAAGTCTCTCTCTTGTGCCAGATTTTTCTCTCTCTCCTTCATTCTGACTGTTTCCAGGCAAGCTGAGGTTGTCAGGCCACGTTTTCCAGCTGATGGGAGTTGACTTTTCTTTTAATCCCGTGGCAGCGCGCGTTAGAAAGCTGCGAAGTCTCATGGATGGGTAGAGTTCTTATCAAACTCTTGCAAGTGTAAAATAAGCACTTCTAAGATCATTTTATTCCTGGGAGCAGCAGTAAATAGTATCGTCCTGATTCAAAACTCCTTGCTTCTCTACCTAGGAGAATAGTTTTATGTTAGGGAGGGGGTAACATTGCCGCCGACCACGGGTGTTTCGCGGTTAGCAGCAATTGCAAACGTGTTACATGCAGCATTTTTTGGCGATTCAGACGCGATCAGCATGCCATAGAAGCACTAATCGCGATTGCTCATCAAAAAGCGGATTTGTATGGTAATTTGGTACTTATCCGTTAGCCTGGCGCATCCGGCAGGTGGCGCTAATTACTATTCCCCCTCCAGGCCGCCATGGATAGTAGGGAAAGATATAACTCTGGAGATTTGTCGCCACCTACAGGATGCGCCCGGCTAGCGGAAAAGAACCGGTAATTTTACTGCGATAATTGCGGGGAAATCACCTGCACAAAACGGTAGCGCTTTGCCTTTTTTTTTTTTTTTTCTCCAAGTGTGAATGGGCCCTTAAAGGGGAACTGAAGTAAGAGATATACGAAGGCTGCCATATTTATTTCCTTTTAATCAATACCAGTGGCCTGGCAGCCCTGCTGGTCTATTTCTCTGCAGTAGTATCTGAATAACACCAGAAACAAGCATGCAGCTAGTCTTGTCAGATCTGACTTTAAAGTCTGAAACACCTGATCTGCTGCATGCTTGTTCAGGGGCTATGGCTAATAGTATTAGAGGCAGAGGATCAGCAGGGCTGCCAGGCAACTGGTATTGCTTAAAAGGAAATAAACATGGCAGCCTCCCATATACCTCTCTTCAGTTCTCCTTTAAGGCTGGCTGGATCTGTTGCTGTCAGCTATAGCGCAACAGACAAGTGATGTGTAGGGATGATCAATGATATGCAATTATTTCTGAGTTTATGCAAATGTATGAAAATACATGCAGGTTGAAAATCAGTTTAAACCTGGATGGGACTTGATTGGCCCATTTTCAATCTGCATATATTTGCATAAACTCAGAAATATTTGCGTATCATTGATCATCCCTAGTGATGAGAAGGAATTGTCCATGTTTCCTTATGGTTCAGTTTGCAGCTATGCGTTATAACATGTGTACAACGTCCGCCAACCCTCAACCTGCAAGAGATCCGCCCAGCCGATCATCTCAGCCCTGCGGCAGCCAATCGCATTGTCTGCACTGCTCCCCTGCCTGCTGCATGATGTCACGCACGCACCGTACACTTCTCTGTATAGTTCTGTATCGGCCGCATAGTTCCCTCTGTCCTGCAGATGCCTGGGCTGGCCAGTGGTCTCTCTGCTGTGTCCATGGAAAGCCACTTTCATTGAACTCTCGTTGCTGGCTCACTGAATCACCGCCAGACTTCCTCTCCATTTCCCGGAGTGCAGAGATCTCCCCACCCAACAGCTGCAGCGATTACAGAGTGAAATCATGATGCTGCGTTTCCCTAAGTGGCTTCTTTTCGGTCAAGACTGAAGTCATCTTCTGGGCCAAATATTCATCGTGGTTTTTTTTTTTTTCCCCTACAGGTTCACTTTAATGTCACGTTGGTGAATTGGTTTGCCATGGCAAATTTGCAACAACTGGTATCTGCGCCTTTTTAAAGTGAACCTTCCTTTCCAGAAGGAAGACAGAGAAATGCACCCTGTATTTACAGTTTAGCCTGTCTAAGGCCTGGAACTCACTACAAAGCACAAATCACTAGCTTTTTTAATGAGGGATTTGAAAAAAAATGTAAGCTTTTTGCCAGTGATTGAGTAGCAATTTGCGATTAGCAATTTTAATTCTGATTGGTCCTTTCAATTCATTTTAATTTTTTTACAGTGTCTGTGTTCTCCCCAGAATTTTTTTCCAGCCGTGTGGCATGAAAAAGTAGTCGGGTGGGGCAAGATAAAAGAATGCGGGGCCAGTGTCTCTGTGAGCAACTCTGCTTACAGCATAGGAGGAGGTGAGTCGATGACAGCCGGGTGCTCACAAAAACTAGCCGGGTGGAGCACCCGGCTAAAAATGCCTGGGGAGAACACTGAGTGTGCAGTCATTTCAAAACACTAGAAAATCGATGTGTGTAGCGATTCATGAGCAGTTACCGCCAAACGTTTATGTACTTTACATTGAAACGCTAATGCTACGTACACACATGCGACAACGATCGTTCGTTGTGAACGACGAACGAACTTTTAATTGATGAAAGAACGACCTAAGTAAAGTTAGTTTTTAAATGTGTGTAACGATCTGATTGTTAGAACGAACGTTACATCCCGTAAAGCAACTATTGCGCTTGCGCATAAAAATGAGAAGTTCCATGGAGAAATAGTGAAATGCGCATGTCAAGCCTAGTACGAACGACCGTTTCCAACGATGTACTACTTTTGCAAACGATCGTCGTTGGAAAAAATCCGCCAAGCTAGATCGTTCGTTTTTAACGATCTAGCTCGTCCGTCGTTAGACTTAATGATCGTTGGTTGCTTTTTTTTAAACGACCGTCGTTTGAAACGATTGGGGAACGATCGTTTCAAACTACTATAGTCGCATATCTGTGCGCACCTTTACTCTCCAAAAAAATGCTGCATGTCCTGTGATAGTGATGTTGCTAATCGCAATCGCTCCAGTGCAATTTGGCCCATCCATTCACATTAGCTGAGCGTTCAGGGCAATCGCTAGAGTTTTGAAAACCTCCCTAAATGCTCAAAAAATCGCTCTAGTGGGTTCCAGCCCTTATTCCCTCTTATCTGTGAGTAATCACTAGTCTAATTTGATCTCTCAGCTGTGTCAGCTGACTGCCTTGGCAGTGCAGCTAATATGTAAACACGGGATGTTAACAATATGTCTGCTTCCACAAAATCAGGAAGTAGACACACTATTAAAGATGATACAAATCCTGCCAAAAATCTGCAAAGAAATGTTTGTTTTTTTTAAAATTTATTATGCTCTTGCTTATGACTTAGAGCAGAAAGGAAGTTCTGAGTTCAGGTCTGTTTTTAATATGTGTCAGCGGACTTGTCAGCAATTGCAACTGGTCGATGGTGCTAGCAGCTAGTAATGAGCGCTAGAAACTAGTTGCTGTAATTGGTGACTAGCTGCTTGTGTGACGTGGCCTTAAACTGCCTCTCCACAAGTCCTGACGGATAGGCCTCTGTCAGTCCATATGTTGTACTGGTAAGGAGCAAAGCAGCTGTGTGCAAGATGCATTATATGGCTCCATAAAACGAAAGGCAAGTTCCTGTATGTGTGAAAGGTACGCCTGGCTTGTGTGGGTGTATGGGAGTGTGTATACTGCACGCACCTTGCTGAACTGATGCATTGTGGGTGTTGTGCCTGCTTATGTTGGGTGCATCTTGCAGATATCTGAGGTTCTGTGGTGAGTGGAGATGGAAGGTAGGTGGGTAATGGGTTTGAGTTACGCAGTTCAGAATCCATATCCTGAGCGGAACAAAGCCTTTAAACTCGTGTCTGGGGGGGGGTCGCGCTAACTCACCCATGTCATCGCCTATAGCCGATGCACTTTACGTCATGTTCCAATACTTCCTCCTTCCGGATTTACAGGAGGAAGTATCGGAGAAACAGAATGCGACTTGGATTGCATTAACTACAGGCGGCAATGAGTGCTAGCCCCCCCCCCCCCCTGTAGGAGTACTGTAGGGGGAAAAAGAGTTGAACTTACCTGGGGCTTCTAACGGTCCTCTGCAAACGTCCTGTGCCTGCGCCGTCACTCACCGATGCTCCGGTCCCCGCTGCTGGTTCACGTCCGGAATTTGTGACTTTAAAGTCTGAAACCACTGCGCCTGACGTCACTGGGAGCATACTGCGCGGACCGCACTGGACCTGTGCCGTACACTCCCGGTGATGTCAGCGGGAGTGCAAGCGCAGTGGTTTCAGACTTCAAAGTCACAAATTCTTGAAGTGAATCGGAGGCGGCGAGTGGCTGCGCGGGCACAGGATGTCTGCAGGAGACCATTAGAAGCGCCAAGTAAGTTCAACTAATAACCTTTAAAGATAAATATTTCTTTGTTATAGCTAATACAAATCCTGCCATAAATCTGCAATGTCTACTTCCTGTTTTCATGGAAGCAGACATAGGGTTAACATCTTGTTTACCGATTTGCAGCTCTGCTGTGGCAGAGGAGATTGCTGAGCTGACACAGCTAAGAGATCGAATTACAGTGGTGATAAGTCACAGATGAGGGGTAGTTAGACAGGCTAAGCTCTCTAAATACATACAGGGTGGATTTCTCAATTATTTTCCTTCTGTCCTGTGCAAGAGTTCAGGTCCACTTTAATCTTCTGTCACCACAGCAGAGACTTTGGGTGTGGCGGTCGGGTTGCTGTGGACACGGTACAGCCGTGTGATCTGTGTTAAGCTATCACTCTGACAACCCCTCCCTGATCAGCTCAGAGGAAATCTCATGACCGTTCTCGTGAAACTTTGATAACTAAAAGAATGTTGACTTAAAGTGAACCTCCAGACTAAAAATTTACTCGGCAGCACTGAAAAGGCTTGGTGTTTAACAGGTTCACACCATCAGAACTTTGTTTTTCTTACCCAAGCCTCATTTTTAGCTGCACAGAAGCTAAGCTCCGCCCCATGAAAGAAATCTGCCCAGGCATTTTTCCCCTGATGCTGTGCAAAGCATGATGGGATTTCTGATGTTGTTCTCGTTGCCCAGCTTGGAGAGGTGATCAGGACACAGGACAGTTGGAACTGTCTCATGCCCCCTGTCACCTCCTTTCAACCAAAAAGATGGCTGCCATCATGAAATCACAAACCTTTGCCTGTTCTTTTAAAACATGGTGGGTAAGAGATTATATTATAAAGTTTAATGGACGATAAGACATAGAACACCATTCTCATCTGTGCAGACAGCGTAGATAGCCAGCAGGCTAGCGACACATTCTGACTGACCTCCCTGGCCAAGTTTCATCTATTTCATCTATTTTTTTTTTCCAACTTTAATTCACATCTTTAAAGGACACCTAAAGTGAAAGGGATATGGTGGCTGCCATATTTATTTCCTTTTGAACAATACCAGTTGCTTGGCAGTCAGGGCTTTGGGGTCTGTACAAAAATCATCTGACTCCTCACTTTATGAAACCTCCTGGTACCCAAAATGGCTCTGACTCCTTAAGGTGGCCACTAACGGTCCAAATTCTAGCAAAAAATCGTTCGAGCAATCAGAAATTCTGATCGGATTGGTTGTAAATAATATCCGTTGATGGGCACAATCAATTACAGACTATTATAAAATCAGTTGTCAGATTTGTATTTTCGTCAAACCAAAATTTAGATTTTCTTGTTGATTGTGATCGATGGGAAGCAAAGATTGGTTCATTGATGGTGTAGTGAACAATTTCACTTCCGATCAGAATTTCTGACCGCTCGAACGATTTTTCGCTAGAAATTGGATCATTAGTGGCCACCTTTAGTCTAATTCTTACCAGGCTTGCTGGTTTGATACAAAAATCATCCAACTTCCAACTCTGACTTCTTAGTTTATGAAACCACCGACTCAGACTCCAGGTACCCAAAATTGCTCCAACTCCACACGGTGCAAGTTCCCATCAGATCAACGGGTCGCACCGATTATTTTCAACTTGTCTGATCTGCTCCCAATTGATAAGAGGAACGATTTTATGAAGTAATGATTGGAAAAATCGATCCCCCTTAACAATTGGGAGCAGTTTGGACGATGCAGTTGCGCTTCAGGCCGGTTTCAGACACTGGATTGGCTGCCAAAAACAAGCTTTCGGGGATTACTGCGTTAGTATGCTGCTGAATAGTGTAATGGTTAAGGGCTCTGCCTCTGACACAGGAGACCTGGGTTCGAATCTCGGCTCTGCCTGTTCAGTAAACCAGCACTTATTCAGTAAGGAGTTTCTTGGGCAAGTCTCCTTAAAGGGAGGGTTCAGGGAGTGGGGAAAAAAAAATCCATATCCATTTACCTGGGGCTTCCTCCAGCACGTGGCAGGCAGGAGGTGCCCTCGCCGCCGCTCCGCAGGCTCCCGGTGGCCGACCTGGCCAGGCCGGCTGCCAGGTCGGGCTCTTCTGCGCTCCGATGGGCTCTTCTGCGTTCCACGCGGGCGTGCTGACGTCATTGAAGTCCTCCGGGCTGTACTGCGCAGGCGCAGCCCAGAGGATGTCCGATGACGTCAGCACGCCCCCCGTGAGGCGCAGATTAGAGCGCAGAAGAGCCCGACCTGGCAGCCGGGCCTGGTCGGGTCGGCCACCGGAGACGACCGGGAGCCTCCGGAGCGGCGGCGAGGGCACCTTCTGCCTTCCACGGGCTGGAGGAAGCCCCAGGTAAGTGGATATGGATTTTTTTTTTTACCACTCCCCGAACCTTCCCTTTAACACTGCTACTGCCTACTGAGTGCGCTCTAGTGGCTGCCTCGCAAGCGCTTTGAGTCAGACAGGAGAAAGGTGCTATACAAATACTGCAATTATTATTATTATTATTATTATTATTATTATTAATAATAATCCCCTTCTGGCTCAAACAGGAAGTGATGCTCGCTTGCGGTCACTTCCTGTTCGGGGAACTCCGAAGTGTATTGAAGCGTATTGTAAATATACACTTATGCGCATGCATGCCACCACGGCATCATTTTTAAAATGCGCCGCCAAAGACTTGCATGATTTCCGGTCCGCAGTACTCCCTCGCAGAGGTCGCGCGGCAACGTTGGTATGCACTCGTGGCAGATTGTCGACAGCAAATCAGAACTTTGCAAATCTATCAGCTGATCAAATTGATCACCTGCTTCTCCATGAGTTCTCCTAGACACCGCCATCACTAATAACCATGTCTGCAGTGGCGAATCAGTGGGGGGAATTATCACAGCAACCTCCGTGTCTCACATTGTGAATTCTGGCTACATATTTATTAGCTGAATTTAAACAGGCATTATTGTGCCATGGGGGGCATTTGTGAGCGGAGTGGTGCCTAAGGGTCACAGCAGGGGGGGGGAACCTGTCCTGAACCATCCATCAAGGTCCTGCTTTGTCACCTCCCAGAGGTCCTGAGGTCATGCTGCGCCCAGCTGGAAGATGCTCCAGGGGACTTCAAGGGCCTGTGTGAAATGTGTCTGGACTCTCTGTTGCTGCAGGACCTAATGAGTCCAGCATTCCAGAGGACACTTCAAAGAAGCCAATGTTTAGGTTGGGTCACATGACTGGCTGCAGTCATCTCGTTTAGCCAATGCTCAGGCCCGGTGATGTGTCTGATTGCGCTGCTTGTAAATCTGCACTGGCCCGCATGTGCCGTAGGAGACTGTGCAGCCACGTTTCCTATTTTAATTATGCTTGTGGTGGTAATATACTAAATATCTCCGCTTCCACACATCCTACACACCCCAAATTTTCAGGATAGGGAGGGGACCTCTCAAACTACCTCTGTGCCAAATTGCACCCCCCGAGCCCCTTTGGTTCCCAAGATAAGTTTCTGTAATCTATCTCCTGAACCAGCAGGGCTCGGGGGCTGCAATCTGGCATAGAGGTTGTTCGGGGGATTCCCTCCCTACACTGAAAATTTGGGGAGTGCAGGATGTGTGGAAGCGGAGATATTTAGTATTTTACCACCAGCAGCATAATTAACTTCACACTGAGCATGCGTGCTACTCAGTGTGGAGGGGAGAGAGTTTCCAGGCAGCGCAATCAGACATTACACCGGATTTAAATCACAGGGTCCTATAGGCACAGATGTCCAGGCACCCTAGATTTTGCCCTCCATGAACCTATAAACACTCACCGAACCGCACCGTAATTGTGCATGGCTGGCCCAGGTGTCACTCCTCCCTCATTTCCGTAGCTACAGGTGCCCCTTAGTATTAGGTAGCCAGAGGTATCCTCAGTTTTAAAGTGAACCTCCAGACTAAAAATCTACTCCACAGCACTGAAAAGGCCTGGTGTTTCTTGAACGGTTTCACAGTATCAAAACTTTGTTTTTCTTACCCAAGCCTCATTTTTAGCTGCACAGGGGAAAAAAACTGCCATGGCATTTTTCCCCTGATGCTGTGCAAAGCATGATGGGATTTCTGATGTTGTTCTCCTTCTGCTGTTTTGGCACAAAATATATAATATATCAGGGCTGTGGAGTCGGTCCAAAAATCCTCCGACTCCTCAGTTTAGGATTCCACCGACTCCTCGACTCCGACTCCTCTAATTTGCATATTACAATTTTGTTGATTAAAAGTACCGTATGTAACATGAAATACGTCTCTTAACTGCCAACGCTTAGGAATTTTACAAGACAACTGACAACTGAAGTGAGAAGGATATGTAGACTACTATATTTATTCCCTTTAGACTAAAACTAGTCCTTGGTAAGAGTACTTGTAAAAAGGTACAAACCGGAACAAAGAACATCTATCAGGCCCTAGGCAATGTAAGTGTGGGTACATGTAAGAATGATGTGCAGGTACTCTGCAGGGGAATGAGGAGATTGTAAACAGACAACACCTCTGTGCTCAATGTGCACAGCATTCTCAGTGGATTCCCTGCAGCTCTGTGGGGAGTGCATATGTAGAGTATAGTACTACTGTGTAACAAAGTAAACCTGAGACAGATGAAATTAAATTTTTATACATACCTGGGGCTTCCTCCAGCCGCCTTCAGGATAATCAGTCCCTCGTTGTCCTCCTCCACCACCTGGATCTTCTGCTAGGAGTCCAGGTACTTGAGCCAGTCGGGCGTAGTGCGCATGCACACACTCCGCCGCCAGGAGCATACTACACCTGTGCAGCACTATTGCGCAGGTGCAGAATGTTCCTGGCTGTGGGAGCGGCATGCGGCCGGACAGCGCTGATTGGCTGAATTACCAGGACTCATAGCAGAAGATTCAGGTGGTGGAGGACAGCGAGGCACTGATTAGCCTGAAGGGGGCTGGAGGAAGCCCCAGGTATGTATAAAACTTTACTTTTCATCCGTCTCAGGTACCCTTTAATTTGTAGTCACCAAACCAAATTTTAACATATCAAATTATTTGATTTCATCAGCAAAGGGAGTGCATACATTTGCATAAACCAGCATCAATGCAGAATTATTTCCATCTCAGTGACCATCTCTAGTGACACAGATACACATCAGGCTTTATTCTTACAGCATAGATGTTGTTTAGTATATATAAGAGATTCCTGTGTACACATCATATATACAGTCACAATCAGATCTGTATATCTGACCTTAAAAATACGGGACTGCTTTATTGAAGCAGCACAAATAAGTAATTTTGATTGGTTTATTTCATTTTTGTGGACTAAGCACAGCTATTACTGTATATATACATTATTTTTAATGACTATTATCTGAAAAATAGAACATTTTATCATATTTTCTATTTTAATTAGTTACAAATTCATTAGGAGTCGGTGCATTTTTTCCCGACTCCGACTCCAGGCACCCAAAATTGCCCGACTCCACGACTCCGACTCCACGACTCCGACTCCACAGCCCTGTAATATATAATATTTTTTTTTTGTTATTTTGAGATTTGAAGCCTATCGCACACAGCTGGGAGGGGTGATCAGGACACAGGACAGTTGGAACTGTGTCTGAGGCTGCATTTCCACTTGTGCGAATCGCCGCGGTAAAAATTTGCATGCGGATGCGAATTTTGCAAGTGCGTCTATTCGAATTTTCATGCGAATTTGCATGAAAATTCGCATGGATGACGATGTATGCGAATTTAACCATTGCAGTGCTGGTGTGCTTTTCCATTGTTTCTATGCGAATTTTCATGAGAATACGCATACCCAAACCTCATGCGAATTTCCTAATAAAAACATTGTATGCGATTCGCATAGCGGTATGCGATATGCGAATTCTGATGGCTCTGCCATACAATTTTTTTCTGCACAGAAAAACGCAAAGGAATCCTGACAAGTGGAAACGGTCCCATTCACTTGTATTGCTATGCGAATTTGCATGTGAAAAACGCATGCAAATTTGCGATAGTGGAAATCGGCCCTCAAGCTTCCTGTCACCTCCTTTCAATTAAAAAAAATGGCTATGTATTCTGAAAAGTGCTGCAGATGATGTCGGCACTATAAAAAGGACTAATAACAAAAGCAAACACTGTTCCCTGACTGATGTCTGCCCAAAGCGTAATTTACAGTCTTGCTGAAATGAGCCTCTATCTCATAAGGTACACACACACGGCTGATTTTGGACGATGATCGTTCACTCATCGTGTGTGTGTAGAGGGTCCCTGTTGCATTTGCTGGTCAGGGATGCAGGCCTGGTGTTGGGTCATATTTGGAGCAGTAGTGGAATGCTTGGGGGGGGGGGGGGGGGAGGGGGTAGTGCTTGGATACAAGCTGTACCTCCTGTAAAGGGTCCCTGTTGAATCTTGTCCTTGCCTTACAATGGCTGAGTGTCTCAGTCTCCAGGCTTGGCTGGCACTCTGGTCTCTGGGCAAGGCAGCAGCGCGTGGATCAGAATACTAAATGTCCCGGCTGTTTACTGCCCTATTCAGACCAGCAGTCTTGTTTTATGGTGGCCAACAAGTTGTAAAACTGTTGCAATTGTTAACTGGCCTGCAGGGGAGACAACTTCTGGCTCTGGAATGGGATGGGGGGGGGGCTTCTTTTTATCTGGCTGCAAGGTTTCCTCTCTGTAGTAAATCAGCCTTAAAGGGATACTGTAGGGGGTCGGGGGAAAATGAGCTGAACTTACCCGGGGCTTCTAATGGTCCCCCGCAGACATCCTGTGCCCACGGAGCCACTCACCAATGCTCCGGCCCCGCCTCCGGTTCACTTCTGGAATTTCTGACTTTTAAAGTCAGAAAACCACTGCGCCTGCGTTGCCGTGTCCTTACTCCCGCTGATGTCACCAGGAGCATACTGCGCAGACACAGACCATACTGGGCCTGCGCTGTGCGCTCTTGGTGACATCAGCAGGATCGAGGACACGGCAACGCAGGCGGAGTGGTTTTCTGACTTTAGGGCCCGTTCAGATCAGAAATGCGGATGGCCATGCGTGCGGAACGCGTGCGGACCGCAACGCGTACGAACGCATGGCCATCCGCGTTTGTGTGCATTGCGTGGCTGATCCCATCACTGAAAAGTGAATGAGACAGCCACGCGTTTTTGCAAAATCTGCGTGCAGCATGCGTTCCCGGACCGCACAGGTCCGGAACGCATGCAGTGTGAACATCAGACATTGCACTCTATGCAATGTCTGATGTCGTGCGTTTTGGCCTCCCGCACGCGTTTCCAAAACGCGGCTGGAAACGCGTGCAGTGTGAACGGGCCCTTAAATTCCAGAAGTGAACCGGAGGCGGGGCCGGAGCATTGGGGAGTGGCTGCGCGGGCACAGGATGTCTGCGGGGGACCATTAGAAGCCCCGGGTAAGTTCAACTCATTTTCCCCCGACCCCCCCCCCCCCCCCCCCCCCCCCCCCCTTACAGTATCCCTTTAAATAAATTATCAAAAGACAGTGTGTATGACGGGCGCTCCCCGAACCGTCGTAGCTGTTGCCAGGATATATATATATATATATATAGCCCGGATCAAAACTGGAGCCACAGCCACGGATAGCAATGTTAAAAATAGCAGCAGTCTTCACCCAAGAAAAAAACGGATCCATCTGCGTTTGTGGGGACCTTTTTTCAAAACCTGAATGGAACGTTCGGATTTGCTGCATTTTCACGGACCACGGATACACGGAGGGGTAGTGAAAAGCAATGGGAAAACTGATCCCCCTCTACACATGCAGTTTTGGACACAAACGGATCAGATTCTGTGTCACGGCCTGTGGGCAGAGAGGGGGCCGCCATGCTGGAGGGGTAGCAGTCAGGAAGGAGGTGGCAGCGGGTGGGGGGGGGGGGGGGTCCACCACCCCCCCTCCCTCACCTGGGTTCCCTGTCCCCGCTACCCCTCCAGCTAGTTTCACATAAAAATCATTTAAAATCAATAATGTAGCAGGCGACGAGCGGGGAACTTACTTCCTTGTGTCCCACCTCTGCCGCGTCACTTCCTGTAATGCCATACTCAGATGTTCATTGGACGGCATTACAGGAAGTGACGCAGCAAGTGGTGGAGAGCAAGGAAGTAAGTTACCCGCTCGACCGCCTGCTACATTATATTGATTTTAAATTATTTTTATGTAAAACTAGCTGGAGAGGTAGCGGGGACGGGGGACCCACCGCTGCCCCCTTCCTGTCTGCTCTCTCTTTCAGCATGGCGGAACCCCCCACCCACAGCCATGGCTGGGGACGTTTCCACGGATTGGAAATGTCCCTGCAAAAATACTAATTTCTCTCAAAACTGAGGAAAAAAAAAAGTGTTTTACAAAAACGGATCCGTTCTGCAGGGGACAAGTGTGGACCTGGTCTTAAAGTGAACCTGAGGTGAGTGTAGTGTGGAGGCTGCCATATTTAATTCCATTTAAACAATGCATGTTGCCTGGCAGTCCCGTTGATCAAGGCATCAGTAGTCACAACCCTGAAACAAGCATGCAGCTAATTCAGTCAGACTTCAGTCAGAGCAAATTATTATTATTATTATAGCGCCGTCATCTTCCGCAGTGCTGTACAGAGTATATGATCTTGTCACTTAACCAGGGCTGTGGAGTCGGAGCAGTTTTGGGTACCTGGATTCAGAGTTGGAGTCGTTGGTTTCAATAAACTGAGAAGTCGGATGATTTTTTAACCAAATCCATAGCCTTTGTAAAAATTAGACTTAAGGTGGCCACTAATGGTCCAATTTCTAGCGAAAAATCGTTCGAGCGATCAGAAATTCTGATCGGAAGGGAAAGATTGTAATACATTGTTCACTACACCATCAACGAACCAATCTTTGCTTCCTATCTATCACAGCCAACAAGAAAATCGAAAATTCATTCGGCTGACATTTTTTTTCACTCGTTCGATTGTGTCCACCAACTGAGATTATTTACAACCAATCCGATAAAACTTTCTGATCGCTCAACGATTTTTTGCTAGAAATTGGACAGTTAGTGGCCACCTTAAGGAGTCGGTGCAATTTTGGGTACCTGGAGTGGGAGGTTTCATAAAATAAACTGAGGAGTCAGATGTTTTTTTGTACCAACCCCACAGCCCTGCACTTAACTGTCCCTGGCAATACACAGGTCGATTCTGTGCCCGATCGCTTTGCCCGCTCAATTATCTTATCATCTTCTTGTTTTTCTTATCTTTTTTTCAATTCACTTCAATGAAAAATCGAGCTGCAAAATGATTAAACAGCGATCGGACATGTCGGAAATGATCTATCCAGCTGTGTATTCCCAGCATCAGAGGGTCTCGCAATCTAATCCCTACCATAGTCACATGTTATGTATGTATCGTGTAGTGTATGTATCATAGTCTAGGGCCAATGTTCTGTCTTGTTTAGCTTAGAAGTTTTAATTTCTATGGCTTTTTTTTTATATTTTTTTTTTAGTTTTTCTTTTTTGTCCTTGTTAGCCCAATTTGAAGGTTTCTCCGATAAGTTTTTTCAAAGCCTTTATTAATTCTCTGTTTCATTCCATTTAAGTTACTTCTTTTACTCCCTGATTAGCCGTGTATTGTTGGAAAGTCTGGCTAGAGACATTTGATGCATTTTAGCTGTTGTAGCGCTGTGTGCCTGGAGTGTTACATTGTATTATTTTCCACCTTTTTAAGCTCATTCTGTTTTGTATTTGCTTTTATTTTACCCGTGTCCTTGTGTTATTGAGCAGCTGTGTTCTGTGGTGTTTTTTTTTTATTTTTTTTTTACTTTGAACTGTTGTGGACATCAGATGATTGTCATCGGAACAGTGACTGATGTGACTGGCTCTGTGTAGTCGGTAAAGTGCTGCACAATTTAATTGAATGATATAAACAATAACACGGGTACCATTTTAAAGGTGGATTTCATGCCGCAGTAGAGCTTAGTGACTAGTGATGGGAATTCCGGCTCTTCTCGGAGAATCGGCTCTTCTGAATCGGCTCCCATTAAAGAGCCGGCTCTTACGGCTCTGCATTAAATATCACTAGACACCACTCAGAATCGGAGTGAAAGCCCCGCCTACGTCTCCATGACAACTCCAGACTGCTTCTCTGACTGGGGCAATCCCTCCTGCTACTGCTCTGCTCCGCCCCATACACTCCTACAAGCTGCAAGAGGAGGACTACATCTCCCAGCATGCCTCAGCGCCCTTTATAACACAGCAAATCAGAGCTCTGTGGGGCGGCTGAGGCATCGGCTCTTTCAAAACCGAGAGCCGGCTCTTGTCGTTCGCAGCAAAGAGCTGGCTCGTTCGCGAACGACCCATCACTATTAGTGACTGCTTGTTGATTTTTCTTGCGGTTCAGCTGTACGAGGGGGTTTCATAAAGTTGTATTTATCACCTGAATGTTGTTATGGTATATTGATTACATTTTGTCAGTGTCATTATCGGTCCCTAAAGGTGCCAATATGTCTGCCAACTCCTCTGGTTTTCTTCTGTCCTGTGCAGGAGTTCAGGTACACTTTAAAGGACACATCCGAGCTAGAAAAATACATCTGTGGTTACCCACAATGCACCACTGCTGAATATGCAAATTATCTCCGTCCCTGAAGCCCGTCTTGCATACAGAACCGCTGGTGTGTAGCTAGCCTATAACTTTACATTTTAAAGCTACAGGCTATCTATACACCAGCGGTTCTGGATGAAAGACTGGCTTCAGGGACATAGAGATAATTTGCATATTCAGCAGTGGTGCATTGTGGGAGACTACAGTTGCTCACTTGGGGTTCATTCGCACTCAAAGCATTTTTGGATTATTTTTTTTATTTTTTAAGCGCCTGCAATTTTTTCAAAATCGCCCTGAAAGCGCTTACACCATGCTATCCTATGCGCTAGTTCAGATTAGGGTGAACCGTCCACTTTCCGCTCAGAGAAGCGCTGCATGGACCATTTTTGGGCGGTTTTGCTACAATGGAGGGTATAGCTTTATGTTGCGATTGTATTTTTTTTCCCGGATCAAACCGAAACGCTCGGCAAAAACGCCTACAAAAACTCTTATCAAAAAGGTGCAACGAACAGAAATGGCAGGAAAGGGAAAAATAATCGCTTCAAAAAATGCCCAACGCTAACGATCAGAACGCAATGTGAATGAGGCCTTAAAGAAAACCTGTAACCTCAAAAAGTTCCTCTGGAGGGTACTCACCTTGGGTGGGGGAAGCCCCAGGATCCTAATGAGGCTTCCCACGCCATCCTCCATCCCTCGGGGGTCTCGCTGCAGCCCTCCGTGCAAGATGACGTCATTATTTACCTTCCCGGCTCCTGCGCAGGCGTTCTGACGGCTGTCGGCTCCGAAGTAGGCGGAAATAGCCTGCGCAGTAGAGCGGACCCGACTGAGATCAGGTATTTCCGTCTACTTCGGAGCCGAAAGCCGCAACAGCGCCCCTGCTGGAACCTGGAAAGGTAAATATTGAACAAGCTGTCGGATTTGTCAGTCCGCTGTTCGGAGGGCTGCAGCGAGACCACCGAGGGACAGAGGACAGCGTGGGAAGCCTCATTGGGATCCTGAGGCTTCCCCCTCCCGAGGCGAGTAGCCCCCCAGGGGAACTTTTTGATGTTACAGTGTCTCTTTAAAGCTGAATTAATCGCAAGTAACTTTTTGTTTTAAGAAGGCAAATCGCACTATGGGCTCTTTCACATCTACCAACGCGTGCAGAAGCCGTTCTCCTGTACGCGTTGAATAGCCTGCGGCGTGTCGTCGGGGTGCTGCGGTAGTAATTAACCCGACTGGAAAACGCCGGCTCCCAATGATTAAAAGCTCCCAGGTGCGTCGTACCGCAATGCATCGAAACGCAGCGTCGGGTGTGAAAGGTAAAATGAAATTCTATGGACTTTCATTTTTCCTTGGTTAATGCAAAGTTTCGACTGGGGGGGAGAAAGGACACCATACTTCAAACAGTTTAGAACTTGATGGCATTCACACCATCCCTTGTTAGATGAGGGGGAAGGGGAGGGTGTAAGCTCTTTCAGCTATTAGAAACCTGGACAAACTGCAGAAAAAGCTGCTTGGACCCCTTTAGGAAGGCAAATTACACTGACCAGGAAGTGATGGTGACACTAGGAGAGATGATTAGTATGCTGAGCTGAGCTGAGAGGGTCTGGCTGTGGCTGCACACCAGAGGGGTTTGTATTCTTCTTGTAGCACAACAACAAAGTGACTCTCTTTTCACTTTCACAAGTTGGTGTAACTTTGTCTTTTGTTCAGGACTGTAAAACAACAGAGACTTGTTATCTCAGCCCTGTCTGGACTCTGAGCCTCACAGCTTTCTGCTGCCCTTTGAACTTTCCTGATTATATTATCATCATAATAAACCCTGCCTGTGCATTTTCCATATTCACAGGAAACTGGTTATCAATAGAAAAGTGTTGTCTGCCTTTCCATAGCTACAGAACCTTTTTTTTTTTTTTTTTTTTTTCCCTCTCATGTTAACCTAGAGGAAGCCCATACTGAATTCAACAAATTTTAAAAGAGGCAGAAACCATATAATTGTTGTGAACCGACAGCCTTTTGTTTTTGTGTCGTTTTTAATTTGTAAGGTTCTACCGAAGCACCAGTCCTGCATTCTCTCAATAATACAATACAGTAACATTTGTAAAGTGCTAGCCAGTGGAGTGAGCACAGGGTTGGTGTTATATGGCAATGGCTGGGTTGGCTCGTTAACAGCCTTGCGGCGGCATTCTGTACTAATTGCAGGTGGCGTAGGTCTTTCTTATGAAGGCCTGTGTAGAGGAGATTGCAGAAGTTCAACCTTGATGTGACGAAGACATGAATTAGGTTTGGAAGATCCTCTGAAGGAATGAGGTGTTTAATCCAGGGCTGTGGAGTCGGAGTCGAGGAGTCGGAGTCTGAGCAATTTTGGGTACCCGGAGTTGGAGTCGTGGTTTCAGAAACTGAGGAGTCTGAGTTGGAGTTGGAAGATTTTTGTACCGATTCCACAGCCCTGGTTTAATCCTTGCAGTATTCCTTAGGTGAAAGAAGGAAGATTTCACAACAGCTGAGATTTGATTCCTGAAACTTAATTTCCCATCAATCAGTACTCCCAGGCTGCGCACACAGTCTGAGCTGTTCAGGTCTGAGCTCCCTATCCTTAGTGGTGCTGCACACAGTCTGAGCTGTTCAGGTCTGAGCTCCCTATCCTTAGTGGTGCTGCACACGGTCTGAGCTGTTCAGGTCTGAGCTCCCTATCCTTAGTGGTGCTGCACACAGTCTGAGCTGTTCAGGTCTGAGCTTCCTATCCTTAGTGGTGCTGCACACAGTCTGAGCTGTTCAGGTCTGAGCTCCCTATCCTTAGTGGTGCTGCACACAGTCTGAGCTGTTCAGGTCTGAGCTTCCTATCCTTAGTGGTGCTGCGCACACAGTCTGAGCTGTTCAGGTCTGAGCTCCCTATCCTTAGTGGTGCTGCACACAGTCTGAGCTGTTCAGGTCTGAGCTTCCTATCCTTAGTGGTGCTGCACACAGTCTGAGCTGTTCAGGTCTGAGCTTCCTATCCTTAGCGGTGTTGGTTGAGACTGGGGCTGCTTTGCTGTTGGGCCCTGACCCTCCCCCCCCCCAATAACAAAAACCTCAGTTTTGTCAGCATTTGGTTTTAGCCAGTTATTATTCATCCATTCCTGAAGCTCAGCTAAACATGTGTTTATCTGTGGAGTGGGGTCTATGACGCCAGGTTTGAATGACAAATATAGCTGGGTGTCCTCAGCGTAGCAATAATATGTCAGGCCATGTTTTTGTATGATTTCTTCAAGTGGCAGCATGTATATGGTGAACAGTAAAGGTGATAATTATTAATATTGCGCCCTGAGGTACACCATATTTTAGTGGTACAGGGTTGAAGAGGAAGGCCCCTAAGGTTACCCTTTGTGTTCTGCCAGCCAGGAAGGAGTTGAACCACCGGAGAACAATGCCATCTATGCCACAGTACTCTTGTAGCCTGTTAAGCAAGATTTAATGATCAACTGTGTCAAAAGCCGCTGAGAGGTCAAACAAAATCAGGATGGAACATTGACCCTTGTCTCTTGCAATGAGCAGATCATTGCAAATCTGGGTGAGGGCTGTTTCACAGCTGTGATATTTCCTGAAGCCAGATTGAAGAGGGTCAAGGATGCTGTTTCTGGAGAGCCTGGCTTCAAGTTGGAGGTAGACAGCCTTTTCAATAACTTTTCCCAGAAAGGGGAGGTTTGAGACAGGTCTGTAGCTGTTTAAAGCATCCGGGTCTAAGGATGGTTTCTTGAGTAGTGGCCTGACGATTGCTTCTTTCAGACAAGAGGGAAACCACCCTTCTTGTAAGGAACCATTGACTATTTTGTGGAATGCCGGTGTAAATAGTTCAGGGCATTTCAACATGAACTTAGTGGGGCCAGATCACAGTTAGTCTGGCGAAGGTTTGAGAGGATAGCCATCAGGGCTGTGGAGTCGGAGTCGAGGAATCGGGGCAATTTTGGGCACCTGGAGTTGGAGTCGGAGGAGAATGGCGTCCAACGCCTGGATTGAAATGCCGCTGCATGGTATGCTCTGCCTCGTGGCGATCACTACGAGTCAGGCTCAGGGTTTCCGCTCTGAGCTGCGGATTTCCAACCCCAAGCCTGACTCGGTGTTACCACTAGGGAGGTTAATAAATTATTTATCTTTGCTAGGTTTCTATTCTCTACATTGAACAATTGTACTTTTTGCCATAAATATGTGTATGCTGTTAATTTGTTTATTGTATTTTGCTCAATTTCAGGCAGGTGGCCAGTTTCTTACATCCGATTTTTGATGTCCTGTATCTGTTTTTCGATGTCTTCCACCCGTTTTTTTTTTATTTTGTCAATCTGGTTTTCCTTGTCGTCAATCTGGTTTTCCTCGAACATCTGTTTTGTGTTGTCAAAAATCCATTTTACGTTGTCATAAATCTTGTTTATGCTGTCACTAACTACTTAAAGACCGCCCCACGCCAATGGGCGTGGTCGCGGCGGCAGCCCCAGGACAGCCTAACGACAATTGGCGTCAAGTCCTGGGGCTGCATCTTGCAGGATATCGCGTGCATCTCCTGCTCAGGGGGGCAGAGCTCCGCCCCCTCTTCAGTCTCCGAGCGGCGATTGCCACTCGGGAGACTGTTAGACGGCGTGATCGCCGTCTATTAAAATGTACAGCGCTGCGATCGGCAGCAGCGCTGTACTGGGGACAGCCATGTGACACGGCTGTCCTCTCCATACACTGGGAAGTTATCCGCTGTCATAGGCTGAAGCCTATGACAGCTGATCACGCTGAATGGCGGGTGGAGGAAGGGAGCAGGGGAAATGGAAAAAAAAAAGGCAAATTTATTCAAAAAGAAATAAATATTTATAAAAAAATAAATAAACACAGGGGGGGCGATCAGACCCCACCAACAGAGAGCTCTGTTGGTGGGGAGAAAAGGGGGGGGGGGATCACTTGTGTGCTGTGTTGTGCGATCCTGCAGCTTGGCCTTAAAGCTGCAGTGGCCAAATAACAATAAAAAGGCCTGGTCTTTAGGGGGGTTTAACACTGCAGTCCTCAAGTGGTTAATCCGTATTTTCAAGTCTCCCAAATTTTTCTGGTTTTAGCCATGCGTTTGCATGTGTCTTCCATCAGCTTTCTCTGACTGTTCTTTTCAGCCATGTCGGTGGTAACACTATCCATGTAGTATCTGGAAGAGAGACTATTTATCATTTCAGCCCATGCACGGAATACTCTAGTACCTCTACTGCAGATCAGGGTGGTCAACTGCTGATTCCCACACCGCCGTTGTGGCCCCGTTCTGCCCTGCCTGCCGGCATCATTTTCAAACAGTAGATCAGCAGTAAATGTGGATGTATTGCACTGTCCACATTTTGATTTTAGCTATCCGGTTTCCCTTGATCACCACCCGCCCGGCTACTGCACCCTTCCCTCACCCTCCCGCCGTTCAGGTTCACGTCCCCATAGCCCCCGTCCCCCGTGGAACGTTCCGTTTTTCCATTGCCCCAGCGCTGCTGCATTTTTTTTGTCCGGTTCCATAGTTACATAGTTACATAGTTATTTGGGTTGAAAAAAGACATACGTCCATCGAGTTCACCCAGTACAAAGTACAACACCAGCCTGCTCCCTCACATATCCCTGTTGATCCAGAGGAAGGCGAAAAAACCCTTCCGTTCCACTGGGCAGAACAGTCTGGAAATGTAGGGCCTGCAGCATTTTTTTGGTCCGGGGAATGAAATATATAAGTACCAACGGATGCATGTGAACGGTCCAATAGGTTAACATTGGATCCTTTCACCTCCATTCCGTTTGTACAATATAAGTTCCGTAGAAAAACACAGATGTGAACCGGGCCTTACTCTGTCTATCATTGCCCCCCCCCCCCCTCCAGTCTTCAGACACTCCCACCCAGCTCTGCTGTAGAAAGTGCGGGAAAACAGGAGGGAAAGAAGCTTCAGCCAATCAGGCTTGCAATTAGTTAAAGAGAAACTCCGACCAAAAATTGAACTTTATCCCAATCAGTAGCTGATACCCCCTTTTACATGAAAAATCTATTCCTTTTCACAAACAGACCATCAGGGGGCGCTGTATGGCTGATATGCTGATATTGTGGTGAAACCCCTCCCACAAGAAACAAGAAAAGTATCTACTCATGGCAGTTTCCTTTCTGTGAACCTTGCTGCATTGTGGGAAATAGCTGTTTACAGCTGTTTCCAACTGCCAAAAAAGCATGCAGCAGCTACATCACCTGCCAACAGTAAAAATTTCACCATGTAATAAATGTCAGAATGTAAATCAGGGATTTAAAAGATTTTACAATGGGCAAACACTGACTAAATCATTTATACATTTATACTCTAAGTGTAAACCGTTTAATATAGAGTTTTTTCATAGTAAAAACAGCATAAAAACAAAACTTACATACGGGGCCCATGCAATGGGAAGCCCGAGAAAGCTGCACGCATGTATGGGTCAGCAGTAAAGGACAGTTTTTACTATGAAAACTGAGTGCCAATACTGGAGGGGGTGCGTCACATGACTGCCTATACTGGAGGGGGTGCGTCACATGACTGCCTATACTGGAGGGGGTGCGTCACATGACTGCCTATACTGGAGGGGGTGCGTCACATGACTGCCTATACTGGAGGGGGTGCGTCACATGACTGCCTATACTGGAGGGGGTGCGTCACATGACTGCCTATACTGGAGGGGGTGCGTCACATGACTGCCTATACTGGAGGGGGCCCGTCACATGACTGCCTATATAGGTTTGGTGCAATGACTGTTTGCATGTCTGCACTATGCATGTTACAGGGCTAGAGTTAGAACACTTATGAGAACCTGGGTACTTCTGCGCAGTGTAGGTGACTATGCATGAGAATGCATTCTTTTGTGAACTATGACAAATCATCTTATCTTAGCTGTAGGGATAACAGTGGTGCCTGGATGAGTGAATCTGTGAATATCAAAGCTGGATAATCTAGAAAAAAAGAAACACACAGACAGCGGGAGCCCTTATGGTGTATTATCGTAGGGTATTTGGAATAAAAATGAGTATTTTATACTCACAAGTGTGGGTTGCTAGTAGAAGCAACCACTCATCTCGCCACGTGGAGAAATCCCGTCTCCACTCGGTCTTTCAATAATTGGTCGCTGCTCCTTCCAAAGAAAAAAACCTGCTCCACCAAGGTGTAGTGAGAACCCCACACTGTGGGGTGGTACAACTGGATACAGTAAGAATAGGGGTTGCCCTCAATTGTAGGATATACACTATATATGTGTGTTGTTTCTGTTTGGATACATTCAAATAAGGTTCTTGCCTACCTTATACATGAAGACATCCACTCTTATTGAATTAAGATATTTATTCTCATACAGCACCTCAGACAACACGTTTCGCGGCTTAAACCGCTTCCTCAGATCAAAAATAGGGTGTTCAATAGGTATCGGTGAGCTCCTGGGCGCCCAGGAGGAAGCGGTTTAAGCTGTTAAACGCGTTGTCTGAGGTGCTGTATGAAAATAAATAGCTTAATTCAATAAGAGTGGATGTCTTCATGTACAAGGTAGGCAAGAACCTTATTTGAATTTATCCAAACAGAAACAACACACATATATATAGTGTCTATCCTACAATTAAGGGCGCCTCCTATTCTTAAGGGGCCCATACACTCAGCCGATTTTCTGGCCGACCGATCGATCCCGATTGATTGATCGATTGCAAATCGGTTGGCCGATCGACGGCCGATTTCTATGGATTTCCATCGAACTGGCAGGGTGGAAAATTTAGGTCGATCTGATGAGATTGCTTATCAGTTTGCATTGGCCTTAATGGAAATCTGATGGCAAAAAAATGCCATCAGATCGAATTTCAATAGATTTCAAACTGAAATCTATTGGAATTCTATCCTGGTAAAAAATGTTCTAAAAACGCATCAGATAGATCATCAGATGCATTTCTTATCTATCTGCTGCCAATCTGACGAGTGTATGGGCATTTTTACTGTATCTGTGAATGCATTTGTTTAAACATTTGCATGCGAGTGTGCAAAGGGTCAGTCTGATTTTCAATCGATTTTTTCGAATGATTTTTCATAGAAGTGAACGAAAAATCAATGAAAAAAAAAAAAAAACAGATCGAAAATCAGATCGGACGTGTTGAAAATAATCGATCTTAGAGCGAATCTGTCCGAAAATTGTATATTGTGTGCCTAGCATTAGGATAACCTAATCGGACACTTTATATGCAGAGCTTCTGTATTTTCCTTTTATTTGGTAAGACACTGAATAAAGATTGTTTTGAAATGGTTAACCTATTTAGTATAGCTTTTTCAGTAAAGGGGCGTTAGCGTTCTTTTCTTTTAGTCCCTTATATAATCCTGGTACTTCTGTTTCTCTGTAAGTTTTCTGTAAGATCTCATAGAAATGTATTTGCAAAACTTAAGCCTGTTTCACACTGAAACCCGGCGTCAGCGATGCGTGAGTTGCCCGTCTGGCCACCAGCCAAGCAGGAAGTGACAAGCGATTGCCGGCACATCCTGCTTCGGGTATGCAGAAGTGCACGGATTCGAATTGTTAAAATACGCTTGCGCACACAATGATGATCAAATCTGGATCCAGGAGACACCCGGATAGTTGCTATCCAGATTTCACCCAGGAAACCTGTGCGGGGGGGGGGGGGGGGGGGTCAATCTTACCTGTCTGACGTCTTCTTCTTCAGAAGACGTCAGACAGGTAAGCTTGACCCCCGCCCACCCCGCACAGGTTTACAGGGAGATATCCGGATAGCAACTATACGGGTGTCTCCCGGATCCGGATTTGAGCATCACTATGCGCACGTGTACCGTGTAAAATCCCAGCGTCACCATGGTAACATGACTTCCGGTCCAACACAGGGTGACGCACGAACACGCGTTAACGTAGTTTTGTCCTAGTGTTGTGGCGAAAACGTCACCTCCATCGCATTGTGCCGTACCGTATGAAAGTCTCCATAGACTTTTATTGCCCGGTGGTCGGGTGCGGTAAAAATACTGCATCGTCCGAGTGTGAAACGGCCCTTAAGGTGGCCATACATCAGATGACATGGCGGCTAACCGACATGCTGCAAGATGTAGGGCCAACTTGCTCGATTGGGTGGGCGGCAGTAACGTTGAGCGATATCGGGATGTGCGACGAAACCCCTGGCACTGCTCCCGCAATGTTTGTGTGTGTAATGTATATGTGCTGTAATGTGCATTGATACATTACCTGACCTGTGTCACTGTGGCCGTCCGCTTTCCGTCTCTCTTCAATTATACAAGCTGCCAACGTGTAGCACGCCGCTGCGTGACATCACACACGTGCCACGCTGGCAGCATGTGTGCGGCTAATTGAAGAGAGGCGGAAGACAGACGGCCACCGGGACACAGGACAGGTAATGTATAAACGCACATTACAGCACATATACATTACATTATACACACACACACAAGGATGCGGCGGGCTCGGATGATTCCCAAAAGATTTATTGCTAAAAACGACCGGGAGTCGGCCTGCGGTGTATGTGCAGCTGACAGATCTCTCTCCGATCAGAGTCAATTAGAGAGCAATTTGTCTCTTGGTTGAATCTGCCCATCATCGCTATGGCTACCTTTTGCTTGCAAAATTGTTCATAAAGCCTTAAAGGGAACCTTAACTGAGCGGGATATGTATGTTTCCTTTTTAACAATACTAGTTACTTGTCGGTCCTGCTGATTTATTTGGCTGTAGTAGTGTCTGTATCACACACGTGAAACAAGCATGCAGCTAATCCAGTCTGACTTCAGTCAGAGCACCTGATCTGCATGCTTGTTCAGGGGCTGTGGCTGAAAGTATTAGAGACACAGGCTCAGCAGGAGAGTCAGGAAACTGGTATTATTTTAAAAGGAAAAATCCATATCCTTCTCAGTTTCGGTTCCCTCTAAACTTTTGAAAGATCTTCTTAGTTTTCCTTTGAATTCTCTGTAAATGGCGAGTCTTCCCCAAGGTGGCTGGTCTCTCCCTAAACACAGAATTCCCGGGTTTGTTTTCTCTTTTCTTTTTTTTTTTTTTCCCCCTTCTTCCAAGAATTGGCCCAGCTTGGTGAAGCCCATCAGGTGGTGATAAATTCCTTTATTTTGTCTTGAGGCTCTAGCAGGGCCGGTACCATAAGGCATTGTAGGCTGGTGTCTACAGGCGCCTGATGATGGAAAGGCAGCTCACACCTCTCCTCTAGTCCCTCCCTCCTTCCCTATGCAGAGTCCTGATGACAGTGTAAATGAGAGGTTACTCACCCAGCTCTCAGTATTCCACTGACAAGATCTCCCTTCAGTCAGGGGCACCTCCAGCTACTTAATACTGAGGTTCCTCTAGCTATCTAATACTTGGGGCAACTCTAGCTACTTTAGTATTAGGTAGCCAGAAGTACCCGCAATACTAAGGGGCATCTGAAGCTACCTATGACTGGCAAGGGAGGTAAAGAAGAATGACAGCTGGGCCAGCCAACTTACTCGCAGTGCAGCGGGGGTTTATACGTTCATGGAAGGCGGAGTCTAGGGTGCCAGGACATCCTTGCCTATAGGCTCCTGTGAGGTAAATCCGGACATGGGCTCTAGTTTAGGCTCAGGGAAGGAGACAAGTAATGGGTTTATTGATCCTGCTGGCTGCCATTTTATCACCTTTCTTGTGTGACAGGTTATAGAGGTGTAAGTAAACGCATTGGCGACAATGAGGGCAGTGCTGTGTGACCTGCACGTTAACCCTTGTGCTTGTGAAATCCTCCCAGGGTGTCCGTAAACATTGCCAGGAGTAAATGATGGACACAGATGTCTGTGGATCAACAAAGGGACCCCTGTACATGCACACCAAACCTATAACTCTCTTTTAGCCACCCTGGCGGTTTGATTTTTTTTGCAGAGCTCGGCCGCGGGTGGTTTTTTTTTTTTTTTTTTTTTTTTTTAAATCATGTAGCTAGCCTAGCGCTAGCTGCACGATTCCCCTCTCCCTGCGGCATCCCGCCCACCCCTCCGATCGCCGCCGGCGATCATACTCAACAGGTAATCCTGCTCTGAACGGGATTTCCTGTTAGGGCTTCCCTCATCGCCATGGCGACGATCGGAATGACGTCAGGGGGAGTCCCGATCCTCCCCATAGCGCAGCCTGGCGGTGACTGGCCAGGCTGTGCTGAAGGTCTGGGGGGGCCCTCTTTCGCGGCGCGTTCGGCGGCGATCGAATTTAACACGCAGTTAGCAAAGTGCTAGCTGCGTGTTTTTAAAAAAAATTATTAAAAAAAGACCCACCAGGGGCTGAGATATCCACCGTGGCGGTAATGGATGAGCTGAGCTCATCCGTAACGCTAAGGTGGTTAAAGCACTGCAAAGCTAGCCATACATCTATCGATGATTGACCAATTCAACAAAGAGACAGATCTCTCTCTGATTGAATTTGATTAGAGAGAGATCTGTTGGCTGCCCATACACCACATGCAGATTCCCAATCGATTTCAGCATGAAATCTCCCAGGAATCTGCCACATCTGCTGCCTCGCCGCTGCCCCCTAGTGTATGAATGTGCCCCCGTTGTGTGCATTTATACATGACCTGTTCTGTGTGGAGGTGCCCATCTGTCTTCTGAATCCGCTCTTCCGTTAGCGGTATACACGTATGGTGCATTTGTGGCGGGGGGTTTTGTTGCGTCTGTCGCTCGTCCCGATTTCACTCGCTGTTACCAGCGCGCACCTGATCAACCTCTTGCAGCGTGTCCGACGGACATGTGACCAATTTTGGCCTGAATTGGTCGCATTTTTGATCGGGCATGTCGATAACTACCACCTCAGCTGACTATCAGGCGTGTATGGCAACCGATGACCAACCAACGAGCGATCCGCTGGACGGATGAACTCCACCCCAGCGATGCCGATTCCATTGTTTGCGCCCGCCACATGACGTCAGGCATGTGCCGCTGTTGCCCCCCACCCCCTGCATAGCAACACTGTGTCGTCCGCTACACCGCTGACGCACGTTTGTGCAGCACGGCCCAGCGATGTCACCCAAGGGGATCAGATACTGATACCCGATGGGTAACATAAGTAGGTAGTGTGTGGGTAGGAACACACTAGGCAGAAACGCTAGCATTGCGTAAAACGCTAGTGTTAACGCGCATAATGTAAGTCAATGGGCCGCATGAAAAACCGCTTTTGTTTGCGTTCTGCAATATGTGTCTTTGCAGCGCAGAACTTGCTGGATATTTTTCCAAAACGCACCTAATGTATGTTGTTGAATTTTTGTATGTAAACCAAGTTTGATGTTTCTGCATATCAGAAACGCATACAAAATGCACAAAACCACACTTGCGATTCATATGTGCAAAACACAAATGCAGTAAATCGCATGTGAGAAATCCAAACGCACTTCATTATGACAACACACAAACGCATATGCAGCAAAACGCAAACTTTCACGCACCGCCTAGTGTGTTCCCATCCTGTATGCGGTCTAAGATTTCCGATTTATGTACAGGCAAACAGAGGAGCCTAAAGGATAAGTCAATAAAAACTGGGGGAGGCCGAGGTGGATTTCCCTCCTCCAAGTAGACACAACAAACTGTTGATAGAGTTCAAAGAAATATTTATTTACACCTCCAGAAAGTGCAACGCGTTTCGCAGGCATATGCCGCTTCCTCAGAATATGAGCTTAGCATAAAACTCATGCAGGTCTAGTACAAAGCAAAACGCCTCTGACAGACCCATGAGTTTTATGCTCAATTCATAGCCTGTGGAAGCGGGATTTGCCTGCGAAATGCATTGCACTTTCTGTATATATGTAAATAAATATACATATATCTGACATGGCGGATTTTATCTTTCGGATCCATCTATCGCACTGAAAATTGTACCATGTGTATTAGGCATTAGATTTCCGATTGGCTGCTTTGGGAAACTGCTCCACAGTTGTCCCTTTGGCAGCTGCATTGATAGATCAGTCACCTCAGCCCTTGTGTATTGTTTATACTTTTCTTGTTTTGGTGTCTCCCTGTGTGTAAAAGTTTCCATGCACAGAAAGTACTTGCAATACGCAGGTATGTGTCAGAGTTCATAGCTGTCAGCGCCTGTAAATTCCTTTACTGCAGAAACGTCATCAGCAGAGCCGGGTAAATGAGCTGTGCTAAACCTCCCAGAACTCTCCCCAAATGACTCAGTCTTCTTTACGGAAGACAAAAACCTTTCAGCTCTGCTGTATGTGATGGCAAGCAGGGCTGTGTCTCTGCAAAGGCTGCACCGGCATAGGTCAATACTTCACAGCCTTTATTCGGATATGACACACAGCATGAGGTGGAGTAGAGATTGGTACTCTTGCCTTGTAGCGGCGGATCCCCGGTTCAAATACCATCCAGGACACTATCTGTACTGAGTTTGTATGCTCTCCCCAGGTCTGTGCGGGCTTTCTCTGGGCACTCTGGTTTCCTCCCACATCCCAAAAACATACAGATAAGTACATTGGCCCAGTCCACTTCATCGTCAGCATTCCATTGCAACAGAATGCGGTGCTAGCCTGCAAGCTAGCAACGTGTCTGCAGACTCTGGGCTCCAAACTGTGTCTCAATGGATTGAGTCCTGATCTTTCCCAGGCGACACTCCTCACACGTGTATGAGGATTTACCTGAGGGGGGCAGGAGAGGGGAGATAATAGCAGGGTTGTTGTCGGTACAAAAAAATCATCTGACTACTCAATTTATGAAACCATGACTCCAGGTACCCAAATTTAGACTAAGGCCTCATTCACATTAGGCAATGCAAATGGCCGTGCATCGGAACGTATTCATTACAGTGAATGGGATCAGCAATGTGCTTTGGCAAAAATGCGTGCAGCAGTGCAATAGCGCATCGCACTGCTACACAGCGCGCACAGTCTGAACCAGGGCTGTGGAGTTGGTACAAAAATCTTCCAACTCCGACTCCCGACTCCTCAGTTTATGAAACCTCCGACTCCAACTCCGGGTACCCAAAATTGCTCCGACTCCTCTACTCCGACTCCTTAGTCTAATACTTACCAAGGCTGTGGATTTTGTACAAAATTATCCGACTCCCGACTCCTCAGTTTATAAAATCACCGACTCCAACTCCACAGCCCTGGTCTGAACGTCAGAAGTGTTGTCTATGCACTTCTGATGTTCTTGCTGATCGCACACCATATGCGCTGCTGAAATGCGCACGGCAGCACATATCGGGTGAACGAGGCCTAATGCTGGGAAAACGCCATACGTTTTTTCGCCAGATGGATGGTTCGATAGATAATTTACGAATTGTCCAAGCTTATTTTTGATTTTTTTTCTGAACGATTTCTCATAGAAGTGAATGATAAAAGATAAGAGAATCGATCGGCAAAACGAATTGAAAATCGATCAGGATGGAAAATCATCCATAAAAACGCATTGTGTATTCCGGCATAATACTTACCATGGCTGCGGAGTCGGTACAAACATCATCTGACTCCCAACGCCTCAGTTTTTGAAACCTCCGACTCCATGTACCCAAAAATAACTCCTGGACTCCTCTCCACAGCCCTGCATAATAGATTGCTGACAAATTAATTAAATTTCCACACCTTTATTGGCCATTGTTTTTGCTTGAATGGTTAATGGCATTACTGATCCTTTCTCTCTCATTCAGGGTCTTCCTGATGGTAAAACTATTGTTCTTTTGTCCTGCCTGGAGTACAGGCTGCAGATAACAGTATCTTCTGTAGAGATATCCAGATCCTCTGTAATCTCTGAGGGCATGTGCTGCCTGTGGGGGGGCAGGAGGAGGATGTGGCCTTCCTGCACTGAGGAATGGGATTAGTGGTGGTCTGTAAACATAAGCAGCCAGCTGACCACTTAAAGATGCAATTGGTTAAATTACCACATTGCAGTATTCAAGTCTCTATCAGATACTGGCTGAGGCCTGGCACACACTACAAATCGTTAGTAATTTGTGTTAAGGTCCGTACACACGCCGGACTTTAGGCAACGACGGGTCCGTCGTTACCTCCCGCTGGGTGGGCGTGCCAGCGACAGTCCGGCGTGTGTACGCTCTGTCGTCAGACTGATACGGCTGTTTCTGAGCGATCCGCCCGTATCAGTCTGACGACAGAGCGTACACACGCCGGACTGTCGCTGGCACGCCCACCCAGCGGGAGGCAACGACGGACCCGTCGTTGCCTAAAGTCCGGCGTGTGTACGGACCTTTAGCCTTTTGCAAGCAATTTTGGGAGCAATTTCCCTGCTCCTATACGATTTATTAGAATGGAAATGCTCCCAAAATGCTGCATGTCCTGCGATTGGCATTTCCTTAATCGGTATCGCTCTAGCGGAATCTGTGCCATCCATTTACATTGGCAGAGCATTTAGGGAAATCACTAGCGATTGAAAGCGCTCCCTAATCGCTCAAAAAAAACGCTCTAATCAGTTTCAGGCCTGAGGCCAGAAATCCACTAGGAGTGATTTCTAATCGCTAGTGATTTGAAAAAGCTCTTGCTAATGCAATGCTATGGGGGATTTTTATAAAATCACATCCTTCCAGTGGGATCACACCCATAGCATTACATTAGCAAGAGCTTTCAAATCACAAAGCGCTCAGAAAATCACTCCTAGTGGGTTCCAGGCCTGAATGTGATTGAGATTGCCCAACTAGGTATCAGTGAAATACAGATCGGGGGCGGGGCAAGAGTGCTGATAGACTGATGGTCCATAGCATTGCACCGCGCCGGACAGTGCGGTACGATTGATTTTCAATTTTTTTAAAACATTTTTTGGAAGGGAATCCGTTGTTTTGGAACATTGGGTGGAATTTTGATTATTATTATTTATTATTTATTGTATTTATAAAGCACCAACATATTACACAGCGCTGATGGCCAGCTTTATCCGTGTCCAACGTGGCAGGATTTTCTGTTGTGCACCTGGGACTGTAAATGCGATGAAATCTCTCCAGTTGTAATGCAGACGGCAATAAAAATCTGGTTATGGTTCTTAAACCATACATCCGAGAAGCTGTAAAAAAAAAACAAAAAAAAACAAAAAAACGTATCTGCTGCCAAGTCGGATTCTTCTGCACGTGTGCCTCGCGGCGGGAGCACTCTCTTAGCTCTGGAGTGTGATCCCGAGAGCCACTTGGCACAACCACGCATGCGCAGAAGATCCCGACCTGACCGCAGGTTGTGATATTCCACTTGGGAGCCCTGGCTGACAGCAGATCCATGGATGGGACCTAACAGACTAACGCTCTCCTCCTCCTCCGAGTCATTCCAGGGCTGTCCCCTCCACAAAACTATTCACCAGGGCTTGTCGGCGACGCCCGCATGCGCGGCAGCACAGAATCACTTAGGCTTGCCTATTTCCGCCCAAAGCTTCAGCAGGTCTGTTCTCCTGCTTAGGCAAGTGCGCATTGGTGGTCCCTGCTCTGCAACAGTTTGGTGGAGGAGGATGAGGGATCCCTCGGGAGGATCTAGAGGCTTCCACCTCCAGAAGTCACATCTTAAACCATCAGCCAGAACGATCATTTGTGGTGATCACTGTGGGGTGGCAGTGACACTTGACTTGACCGAGCAGTATGTATTGTCCTCTCACAGGGCTGTGGAGTTTGAAAATGTTTGCGGACCTGGTGTCGGTGGCTTCATAAACTGAGGAGTCGGAGATGGAGTCGCATGATTTTTGTACCCCCTTCATAGCCCTGCAAGGGCTGTGGAGTCGCAGCCGAGGAGTTGGAGCAATTTTGGGTACCTGGAGTCGGAGGTTTCATAATCCGACTCCAGGTAGCCCTGGTGCCTTAGGTCAAAATGACCAGAAAATCTGCTGTAGCCCATTGCTTGCCACCTTTGGTGCAGAAGATAGGGATACTTGTACAAACCTCAAAGTGTTGACCAACACTATCAAAAATGATCAATTTAGCCACCTTTTTGAAAAGTTCATCCACAGTTCATCATTAAATACACACTTGTGCTTTCTTAATCTAAACAGGACCTGAGTTGGAGAGTGGATTTGCAATTTCAAGTGGAGGGGTCATAGGATTGAAATACTGAAGGTGACCTATTGAGTGGATAGTAGGCACCAGGGTTGGACTGCACATACCTCATTTATCTTCATGTGCACCAAAAGAGCCCTCAAGACATGGTGATTAAAATGCTAATGGTGGCTTTCACATTCTAAGCTGGAGCTTTGCTACACCACCCCCCTCCATGCAGAGCTCATATCCCTTCCCCCTTGAGCCAATAGATAAGAAGCTCACATTGCAGGTGGGTGTGGCAGAGCTACAACTTTCACAGAGGTGTACATGAGGTTCTGTAGACAAGACACTCCTCGGTCAGCCTTGGTGATTGCCGCATCTCTTGAAGGCCAGTCCTGGTAAGTGTTGTATCCATGGCTCTGGTTGACTCTTGAGAACAGATTTAGCTGGGATGGAACCAGAGATAATTGGGGAAAGTGGACAGTGCTTGACCTCTGAAAACCAGGCAGGAAGCCACAAATATTTCCAGAGAAGATAGGAGGCTTGGGAAATGACCTGTGGAATATTCCACCATTACGAATGTTTTCTTACTTGGTTATTTTTAGCTGTTTCATTTAAATTGCTATTTTTAGCATGCAACATTTTTGGTTTGTTTTTGCACAGAGGAGGTGGGGAATTCTGCAAATATTACCACGATCCTGATGTATATTAAACTAGTCATTATGCCCGTAGGTGTGCACTGTGCATGTGCGGCCATGCACGGCAGTGGCCCTGCGTGCATGCGCCCACTACGGCACCAAGCAGCACGCACATACGTTGGATGCAGTTTCTATAATATAGGATTCTGCACTTCTAACTTTGTAGCTCGCCCTAAAGCAATCCTTGTAGCCACAACAGTCAGCAGATTTTCCCTCACAGCTGGGTCTGTAGTCCTCATTAGGGTTGGATTTAAAGGACAGCCGAAGTGAGAGGGATATGGAGGCTGCCATATTTATTTAATTTTAAACCGTACACATTTTTTTTTTTTTTTTTTGCTGATTGCGTTTTGCAATTCTCATTCTAGTTGCAATCATCGCGCTCCATAGGATTCCTTGTGCAGCAGCACTTTAATGTGCGAATCACAGGCGCCAGAGTGTGAATTCAGCCTTATACTTCTACTATAAGCATGCAGATCAGGTGCTCTGACTAAAGTCTGACTGGATTAGCTGCATGCTTGTTTCAGGTGTTTGATCCAGACACCACTGCAGCCAAAGCGATCAGCAGGACTGGTATTGATCAAAAGGAAATAAATATGGCAGCCTCCATATATCTCTCTCACTTCAGGTCCCCTTTAAAAGCAGGACAACGTTCAGATGAAGAAGGCACTGTGATCATGTTTTTCTTATCTTTGTGACGTGTTTGTTTAATCCCAGATTTCCGGATGCAATCGGTGTGCGCAATTTGTGTTTCTTGGTGCAGAACGGGGGAGGGAGGGGGCAGTTGAGGTAACCTAACTGCAAATGTCGGAAAAATGCACCATGCGCTACCTTTGTGATTGGGTGTAAAACGGGTAGCACTACTCTGTGATTACTGTGACTATTGTGGTGGCTGGATAGTGTAATGGTTAAGGGCTCTGTCTCTGACACAGGAGATCAGGTTCGAATCTCGGCTCTGCCTGTTCAGTAAGCCAGCACCTATTCAGTAGGAGACCTTAGGCAAGTCATCCTAACACTGCTACTGCCTATAGAGCGTGCCCTAGTGGCTGCTGCTCTGGTGCTTTGAGTCCGCCAGGAGAAAAGCGCAATATAAATGTTATTTGTCTTGTGGCGCCCTAGCAATCGGGCATGTGCTTTGAAAATCTAGTCGAAAAGCATGCAGAGTAGTAGTACCTGAAGTCTTTTTAAAAGTCAAACTTTTCTGAATCTGAGAAACCGGAATAGTTCAGTATACTTGAGATAATGTTCCTTTATAAATGCATAAGGGATGTGCCAAATTGGGCCTCTGAATCGGTAAGCCTCTGGATGGCTTCCTGGATTCTGCTTCAGCCTACGATCCATTGTAGGGACCCTCTTTACCTAAGCGGCAGCTCAGACCGAGCCAGATGTGTCTCCTTTGGCCACCTTTCCAGGATTGGGTTGTGCGTAAAGTCTGCGGACCATTCATAGGCTTTCTATCCACTAACAAGATGGGTATTTTTTTTGGGGGGGGGGGGATTGATTTCCGATGCCCTTTAAAATGCAAAGGAGTCTTTGACCAATTGACGGGATCACTGTTCAGTTCTGAAGTGCACATTGGCCCGTTCTGAAGTGCACATTGGCCCGTGTGTATCGTCCCTGTGGATTTCCAAGTTATTAGGCTGGGTACCCACTTGAGCTGGACGTCAAGCGCCCAGCTGAAGAAGACAGCGTAGTGCCCCCTTCTATGGTCCGTTGTGGTACTGGTGGTGCACGCAATTTATGTATAGGTTATGGAAACCCATGTGCTCTCACAGCAAAATCGAAGACCACACAAAGACGATCAGCCTCGTGAAGTCGCACAACCCACGCGATATAGGCTGGCAGCCACGTGGAGCGCTAATGCGGAGACATTTGGTCGCGTCATCAATCGGGCATGCTTGCTGCGGCCCTGATTTTTATCTGATTCGATAATTATCTAATCGGTTGGTCGATGCGGCGCAAAATTTGGCAGATGTGTGGTTAGCTTTAAGCCCCATCTACACGATACGATTTTTTGTGCGATTTTATTTACAATCCGATTTAAATCAGACATGTCCGATCGGGATTCGATTTGATTCAATTTATTTTGCCATTGTTTTGCGATGGCAAATTTAATCGAATCCCGACCGGATATGTCGGATTTAATCGGATTGTAAATAGAATTGTAATCGAATCGCACAAAGAATCGTATTGTGTAGATTGAGCTTTAATACTGGGCATACACGTGTCGACCCAGCGGCTTGATTAGCTGCCGGATCGACTCCCGCCGCCGTTCGGATCGATTCCCGCTCGTCCCCGCGGGCGCTTCCTTATCTTCCGCTCGACTCCCCGTTATTGTCCGCCCGCGGGGATGGAGTGGGGAATCGATCCGGTGGGTCATCGGACCTGTCGGAAATGATCAATCGAGCCATCAGCGGCTCGATTGATAAGGGCGCATCGACCCGTGTATGCCCAGCGAAAGGTCCTTTTGGAATCCTTGAGATGCTCTGACTTGCTGCTGGTCCATCAGATAACAGCCCATTGTCTCTCACAGAGCCGGTATTTACGCATGACCCTCAAATCAGTCAAATCACATTTGATTCGGTGGTCTCTGACAGCGGAGTGCTGAATGACCTCTCTGAGGCATCTGTGAGATGCTGGCGTCTGTTGGTCAGCAGGATAATACTATATTGTACTCCCTGAAGCCTCATGCACACACTTGACTAAAGTCAGCTGAAACACAAACGACTGCTACAGCCAATAATCAGGCGTGTGTACAAAAGGAGGAGGCAGTCCTATTGTTGATCGCACATGCAAAAAACATGCAAATTGCATCGCATACAGTTTTTTTTTTATGCATGCAACAACTAAAATAAAGCATCATGGCTGAAAAACCGCACAACTCAGCACCTAGTGGAAACAGGCCCTAAAACCTTTGAATATGTAAAACTTTCACATATTGCAATATACTAGGAGCCCTGCTATAAACAGTTCAAACTTTGTTTTCACTACACACAATAGGCGTGGTTGGGTTTTCTCCCTTCACTAGTCTGAAGGATACATGAGACTAAAAAATGGGCAGCACATAGTGGTTAGCGCTCTCGCCTTCTAGCACCGGTTTGAACCCAACCCAAGCGCGTTGCACAAGGGATCAAGTACTGATTTCTGTGGGTGACAGCAACTCTCTGTGTGTGTATACACCTTAAAGGATACCCAAAGTGACAGGGACGGATCTAGACAAAGTTGCGCCTGGGGCAAGGTCAGATTTTGGCACCAAAACAGCGCCTAATGGTCAGGTTTTGGCACCTAAATTGCAATTACCCATCCAAATTTTGCCACCTTTTTAAGAATTCAACAAACTGCGCCTGGGGCAAGAGACCCGCCTGAACATCCCCCCCCCCCCCCCCCCCCCGATCCGTCCATGCAAAGTGACATGAGATAGACATATGTATGTACAGTGCCTAGCACACGAATAATTAGGCTGTTCCTTTTTTTTTTTCTTATCCGGAAAAAGTTAAACATCAGGTATGTAAGTGGCCGACTCAGGCCGGAAAATCACTTTCCTAGCAGAAAATTGCTTCTGAGAGCAGGAAAGTGATAAAAATGGTCACAAGTTCATAGATTTTAGCTCTGGCATACTTCAATGAACGTGTCATTGAGCAAAAACAATAAAACAGTAAAAACGTAACCACTTAACGACCGCCTAACGCCCATAGGCGTCGGCAGGTCGCATGTGGTTTCCCATGGAAACGGTAGTTCGAGCGGCCTTTCCATGTCCGTTCATGGAGGGTGTCTCAGTGAACAGCCTGCGAGCCTCCGGTCGCGGCTCGCAGGCTAAATGTAAACACGCGGGGAAGAAATCCCCGGTGTTTACATCATACGGCGCTGCTACGCAGCAGCGCCGTAAAGGAGATCGGCGATCCCCAGCCTCTGATTGGCCGGGGATCGCCGGCATCTGATAGGCTGAAGCCTATCAGAGGCAGTGCAGGACGCATCGCTGTCCTGTGCCGCCCAGGGGAAGGAGGGGAGGGACGGAAAGAGAAGGAGGCCCGATATCTCTGCGCTACAAAAAGTGTGGGGGGGGGGGGGAAGTCTGGTCGGCCCGGGCTATTACACGATCTGTGCGGTGGGCTGGAGAGCCCACGCAGCACAGATCTGCGCAGCATAGCCTGGTCCTTAAGTGGTTAAAGTAAATTTAAACATAAAACTGTGGAATATCTTGAGTCATTTTTTTAGGAGAAGGAAGATGGATACAATTGTTTGTTTAATTTGTTTATTTTTGGCTCGGGTGTCCTTTAAAGGACAACTCTGAGAGGGATATGGAGACTGCCATATTTATTTCCTTTTAAACAATTCCAGTTTCCTGGCTGTCCTGCTGACCCGCTGCCCCTAATGCTGGGAATACACGGCTCGATTTTTTTTAAGCCATCAAGATGGCTCGATAGGCAATTTCCGACATGTCCGATCTCCTGCCCGATCTTTTCGCCACTCAATTCCGGATTGAAGTAAATGGAAAAAGATAAGAAAAACGAGCGGAAGATAAGTGAATTGACTGCGGAATCGAGTGGCGAACGATCGAGCGGCATAATCGAGCCGTGTATGCCCAGCATAATACAGCATAATACTTTTAGCCATAAACCCTGAACAAGCATGCAGCAGATCAGTTGTTTCTAACATTGATTAGATTAGCTACATGCCTATTGCTGGTGTGATTCAGACACTACTGCAGCCAAATAGCTCAGCAGGGCTGCCAGGCAACTGGTATTGTTTAAAAGGAAATGAGTAAGACTGCCTCCATAATCATTTCACTTCAGTTGTCCTTTAAAGTGGATCCGAGATAAACTTTTACTTATTGCATAATTATGTTTTTCATATAGTTTATAGGGCATTCCTCAAGCCAAATACTTTTTTTGTTTTGTTTTAATACTCTAATTCCCTATAAACTAAAAAAGCCACGCCCACAGCTTTTTCAGAGAGCCTTGGCACTCAGTCCCAGGTAGCAAGGGCTTATGGGAGATAAGTCTGGGCAGGAGGAGGAGGTGACTAGCCAGAGATTTCAGAGGCAGAAGGGAGGTGGAGAGCAGAGTGAATTTGTCACAGGCAGAGAGCTGGAGATGCTATCAGCTTTGCCTGTGTGTAATGTTTACAAACAACATGGCTGCTGTCATTGTATCACAGGAAGAAATAATCATATTCTGTTGAAGCTGTTTGCAGCTAAATTTGCTGTGTAAACTATCTAAACTTTAGATAAGATATATAGACAAGTTATAGATCGTTTTTCATCTCAGACCCGCTTTAACTCTGACAAACCTGTTGGAGATTGAATACTGCAGCATGGTGACCTGACCTGATGCTACTGAAGCAATCTATTTATCGATCACAGCGTGACTGAACAAAGTTCTGTGGAGCTTTAAAGGTTACCGGCCTATGTACAGCTACCACTTGTCACAGATTCACTTTTGAAAGCCAGTTTCCACAAAGGGAATTTCCTAAAAGCTCTGAAACCATAAACGCTCAGTTACTGTCTCTGTAGATTTCTGGTAGTCTTGCCCTTTTCAGTTCTGAAGCGCTCAGGTGTTTGTCTAACCCCTGCGAGTGTCGGCTTTGATCTGGGCCAGTGTTGTGCATTCCAGGCATAGTTTCCTCTGGGGAAGCCTCTGCTGCTAATGATACTGACTCTGGGTAAATTTAGCCCTGGTGGAATCCTGCCTGGGCTGGTCTCTGACACCAATTAACACTCTGAGAATCTGTCTGCTGGCTGAGGGGAGAGCTGTACATCTGCTGGGAGAATTAGGTGTGAAATGCTGAACAGGTTTCACCTCATAAATGAAATTAGCGATCACCTCACACCTCTGTAGGATAACAAAGTCCTGTAATTGGAGGCTTTGTAGACTGGGTGGCATAGTGGTTATCCCTCTTGCCTTGCAGCAGTAGGTCCCTAGTTCTAATCTCAACCAGGGCACTATCTGCATGGAGTTTGTATGTTCTCCCCTTGTCTGAGTGGGTCCCCCCGCCCCCCCCCCCCACATTTCAAAAACATAGATTATTTAATTGGCTTCCCCCTACATTTGCCCTAAACTATGGTACATACATAGACATATGTGGTGTAGGCATTAGATTGTGAGCCCCTGTGAGGGACAGTTCTTTGCATTTCCCATTTTAACTGTGGCTATTTTGAAGCCAGTCCTGATGTCATTTCCTCCTTTTACTCTCCTCTGCTTGATTGTGTATGCATTGCCCGCCCTCCACAATAGAAAGTGCATTGTCTCAGCAAGAGAAATATATTGGCCAATCAGAGAGGAACAGAGGTGTGGGACAGTGGGAGGGGAAAACAGGAGGGAAAGAGGCTTCAGCCAATCAGGCTGCATTAGTTAAGTCTGAGGGGAAAGTAGAGAAGCAAATAAGGACAACCCAGCATGCCCTGCAACTTCCTTTTTGTGCGCACCAAATAAGAGTCAGGTAAAGTGGGGAATAATCATTTATCAACAAGAAAAGTAATAGTGATTTTAACTTTTGCCTGGTTGGCATCCTTATTACTTGTTTACCAGATAAAAATAAAGAATTGATTTTATGCCCGACAGTTACACTTTAAAAGGAATCTCTGTCCAAAAGATTTGATCAGTCGCTCAATTTTGATCAAGTATAGATCAGACGGGATGGAAAACAGCATGAGAGGTGGTAGATTGATGGCTCGTAGTGTTGCACTGCATCTGAGAGGGCAGCACTGCGTTTTGATTGACCGTGCTCTTGTGTGTGTACAGAGCTGTATATGGGCACACAATTTGCTCAAAACAAAGCATTTACATTGGGGGGATATCGAAGGGCGGTGGCATCACAAGGCCGATTCCCGAAAGATTTCTATGCTGGGAACCTTTAACGTGTATGGCCACCTTTAGTCGGAGATGAAAAGTCGAGGTCAACTTGTTTAACGTGAGGTTAGAACAAGCGCTAAACTAAATAGAAGAGGAACTGGAGCCACTGCTGTGTTGTGAGTGTTAGTAGTTGTCAGGCAGATAGATTGACCCAGAAGATGGAAACCTCGCAATGCCTGTTCCGCCTGTATGGAGTTAGGGAATTGAGTGGGGGTGGCCGGAGATGGTCAGTGTCATGAGAAGTTGGAGAAGAGAGATTTTAGTCTCATCCACGTATAAATGATCTTGAAAGCCAAGAGTTGTTCATTTTGCCACAGATGGTGAAGGAGGTGCATATTTTGTAAATGCAAATTTTTGCAGTTTGACATTTGGGCCAATGGAATGCAAGGTTGATGATTCCAAACTGCATTCTTTATTTATTTTAATATTTTGCTTAAAATTTGCAATGCAATTAGCACCTTGTTGACCACCTTTTAAGCCGCATCTACACGCGTAGATGCGGCCGTGATGTTCCTTATCAATCGAGCCGCTGATGCGGCTCGATTGATAAGATCCGACAGGACGGATCTTGCTTCTACCGATTCCCTGCTCGCTCCCCGCGAGGGGACAACGGCAGGGAATCGAGCAAAAGATAAGCGGCGCCGGCGGAGACGAGCGGGGAATCGAATGCGGCGAGGACGCGGAAGAGGCGATCCGGCGGTTAATCGAGCCGCCGGATCGCAGCCTCATCTACCCGTGTAGATGAGGCTTTAGTGTAGATGGAGAAGAAAGGTCCAAGCATGGAGCCTTGTGGTACGCAAGACAGACAATGGGAGGTGGTGGGGGCGTCCATTACTTAATTGTAAATGCCACAAATTCATCCAATGAGCTAAAGGGTCACATCGTATGAGTCAGTTTTTTTCAATATGTTCTATGGGGAAAAAGATCTTGCATTTTGCTAAGTGTGACCCTGGCCTAAAGCCCCATCTACACGATATGATCCTTTGTGCGATTCGATTACGATTCTATTTACAATCCGATTAAATCCAACATGTCAGATTGGGATTCGATTTGCCATTGTTTTGCAATGGCAAATCGAATAGAATCCCGATCGGACATGTTGGATTTAATCGGATTGTAAATAGAATCGTAATCGAATCGCACAAATTGTATCGTGTAGATGGGGCTTTAAAGAGAACCTGTACTGAGTAAAAATATTTAAAATAAACACAAGGTAACTTTAAATGAACATTATAGAGTTACCTTGCCATCAGTTCCTCTCAGAAGCTCACCATTTTCTTCTGACAATAATCCCTTCCAGTTCTGACAACATTTTGTCAGATCTGAAATATATCAGTTGCTGTCAGTTATAGCTGAGAGGAAAACTGATGTACCAGGTAATGTCCATGTTTCCCTATGGCTTAAGTGGGCGATGTTACAGTTTAACTGTGTGCTGACCAGAAAGCTGTTGTGGGTAATGTCTATTTTCAAAATGGAGGACGGAAAATTCCCTTGATCACAGTGAACAAACAGGAAGCGGGACAGGAGAAACACTGAGGAGTAGACTACATGGAAGGTAAGTATTACTTGTGTATGCTTATTTTGACTTTTAATTTTCAGTTCAGGTTTTCTTTAAAGAGAACCAGAGATGAAGCAACCTCATGTATTTTACCTTATAAATCAGTGGGAACATGACAGTAAACACCTAATCTGCTCTTTGTTACATTGTTCTCTGTTTAATTTGCCTGTTATCACCTCTAAGATAAGAATCCCGACTAAGCAGTCGGTCTGGCTTTGCTACAGAATAATTATAGCTGAGACTGTGTTCTTTGCTGTCTTCAAGTCCAAGCCTGCCCCCTGCTGGCTTTGCTCAGGAATCATTATAGCTGAGTCATTATAGCAAAGCCAGAATCAATGCTCAGTCCGGGATTCTTATCTCAGCTAGATAACAGACACTTTTAGCAGTGAGGATGGAACAGAGAGCATGGTAAATGTTTTCTCTAATGTTCCCACTGATTTCTATGGTAAAATACACAAGGGTGCTTCGTCTCTGGTTCACTTTAAGGAAAGCCAAGAGAAGGCATGGCCTTGTATGTCTCCAGAGGAGAGGACCGTAAATGGTAACCCTGTAGGCTTGCTCTTCATCTTGGTGAAAGGCATATATCGCTAGCTAAATCATTTATTTTATCTGTATTTTTGTCCCGTGTCTATATTCACCATCAACAAATTACACCTCAGTCTACAGCATACACATAAGTATTCACACCCCGGGAGCATCTAATCCGTAGACTTATTGGGGGGCATAACTGTCCCCCAGAGAGATCAGGAAAGACTATCGGGTCACCTCTGTCTCAGGGGTTTGTAGCTTTGAGTGAGTTTTCCTGGTTATGAGGGATGAGCACATCTTATCTTCGCTCCGCTGGGAGGTCCAGAGTCTACAGCTAGCTACAGGTGAACGAGTGTGTCGCACAGCACAAGCTCGCACACCGACCTGCTGGACGCCCGCCTGGTCCTCTTCCTTCTATGGGGTGAGCACTGGAGGGAGTTGTGGCATGACTGTATCACTAAAACTGCTATAGCAGTCTCACAGCTCCACTCAAATGCTTCGTTATTGTTATGGGGAGTGGAGCGCTGCATTTATCATTGAAAGCGGACTTCTCATTGGCTAGTTTTCTGCCTAAGCGAGGATTGAAGCGCTGTGGAAGATCTCTGCGCTGTATAAAATAATTATAGGCGTGGTCAGGAATGCTGCAGCTGTTGTGGGGAAAGATACACAGGACCTCTGCTGAGTTCTGATGTAATATGTTATGAGGCTCTGTGTGGTAATCCATCATTTAAAAGAACTGTCGCAAAAATCTTAAAATTTAAAACTCATACAAATAAGCACATTTCTCCCAGAGTAAAATGAGCCATAAATTACTTTTCTCCTATGCTGCTGTCACTTACAGTAGGTAGTAGAAATCTGACATTACCGACAGATTTTGGGCTAGTCCATCTCCTCATGGGGGATTCTCAGCATGGCCTTTTATTCTTTATAAAGACATTCTTTAAAAATGATTTATACAAAGATGCTGGCCAGGTTCCCTGCTTGCTGCACGCTATTTTGGCATTTGGATGGAGCAACTGCCGCTCATTAAGTGCTTTTAAAAATAAATAAAACCTCTGAGAACCCCCCCCCCCATGAGAAGATGGGCTAGTCCAAAATCTGTTGGTTCTGTCCGATTTCTACTACCGACTGTAAGTGACAGCAACATAGGAGAAATGTAATTTATGGCTCATTTTACTCTGGAAAAAATGTACTTCTTATTTGTATGTGTTTTTAAATTTTAGGATTTTCATGACAGTTCCTCTTTAAATGTTTTTGCCTCACCTGTGAAGTGTGTACATTGCTTTCACTCTGGGTAGGTGGGGAGGGCGGATACAGGATAACAGATGTGTTGGTGGGCGCAGGTCAAGGCAGAGAGGGTTATCTTGCCCATATCGCCACCCCTGTTTTCCTAATGTTTCTGCTAATGACGGGACACATTTTTCAGAACTGTACTGCTAACCCTACTACTTAAAAACAGATTTATACGGAAGCTGCCATATGTAATTCCTTTTAAACAATACCAGTTGCCTGGCAGGCCTGCCGATCTCTCTCTGGCTGCAGTAGTGACTGAATCGCATATCTGAAACAAGCATGCAGCTAATCCAGTCAGACTTCAGCAGACCATCTAATCTACATGCTTGTTCAGGATTTAAAGGGGAACTTCAGCCTAAACAAACATACTGTCATTAAGTTTCATTAGTTATGTTAATTAAAATAGGTAATATAATCTCTTACCCACCCTGTTTTAAAAGAACAGGCAAATGTTTGTGATTTCATGGGGGCAGCCATTTTTTTTCATGAGAGCAGCCATCTTTTTGGTTGAAAGGAGGTGACAGGGTGCATGAGACACAGTTCCAACTGTCCTGTATCCTGATCGCCCCTCCCAGCTGTGTGCACCAGGCTTCAAAGCTCAAATTCAAACAATGTCAACAACAACAAAAATGCACCAAAACAGCAGAATGAGAACAGAAATCCCATCATGCTTTGCACAGCATCAGGGGAAAAATGCCCAGGCAGTTTTCTTCTGTGCAGCTAAAAATGAGGCTTGGGTGAGAAGTTCTGATGCTGTGAAACTGTTAAACACCAAGCCTTTTCAGTGCTGCTGAGTAGATTTTTAGTCTGGAGGTTCACTTTAAGGCAGGAGGCCGGGCAATCTGTATTGTTTAAAAGGAAATAAATATGGCAGCCTCCATATCCCTCTCACTTTAGGTTTCCTTTAAAGCGAACCTGACTTTAGAACTTGCTCTCTGCTGTAAGATACGCAACAAGATAATAACCTTAAAAGAAAAAAACATTTATTTTACAGCTGGTACAAATCCTGCAATACATCTGCTGTGTGTCTACTTCCTGCTTTCGTGGACCCAGACATAGGGTTAACATCCCATGTTTACCAATTAGCAGCTCTGTCATGGCAGAGGAGATTCCTGAGCAGACACAGCTGATAGATCAAATTACACTTGTGATTAGTTACAGATGAGGGGGGGAATTGGGCAGGCTAAACTCTAAATACATACAGGGTGCATTTCTCTGTTTTTCCTTTTGTCCTGTGCAAGAGTTCAGGTCCACTTAAAAACCTAGCAAAGTCCTGAGTTTACAAGGCCCTGAAAGCAGATTGCACATCACAACGTTGATTAAAGTGAACCTCCGGACTAAAAATCGACTCAGCAGCACTGGAAAGGCTTGGGGTTTCTTTAACAGTTTCACAGCATCAGAACTTTGTTTCTCTTATACAAGCCTCATTTTTAGCTGCACAGAAGAAAACTGCCCGGGCTCTTTTCCCCTGTTGCTGTGCAAAGCATGATGGGATTTCTGATGTTGTTGTTCTCGTTCTGCTGTTTTGGTGCAATTTATTTATTTTTTTTTTTTTTTTTTTTTTTTTTTTTTTACATTTTGAATTTGACATTTAAAGCCTAGTGTGTGCAGCTGGGAGGGGTAATCAGGACACAGGACAGATGGAACTGTGTCTCCTGCTCCTTGTCACCTCCTTTCAACCAAAAAGATGGCTGCCCCCATGACAAAGATGGCAGCCCCCATGAAATCTCAAACATTTGCCTGTTCTTTTAAAACAGGGTGGGCAAGAGATTATATTACCTATCTATTGTAATTAACATAACTAATGTAACTTGATGACAATGTGTTTGTTTAGGCTGAAGTTCCCCTTTAAGGCTGATGGCTGTCCCAATTCCTTTGTATGGGCACAATGAATACTCCATATTTACCCTCGTGTTTCGGGAGGTCTCTGAGAAGCGGGTGGGTAATGGTGTCACCTGCTGTGGCAGTAAAATAGTGACACTTACGGTACGGCGTATTCTTAGAGCGTCATTATCCCACCTAAACTCCCGGCTTACTGGCTAGATGACATTTTACCTATTAGGCCCGGTGCACACCAAAAACCGCTAGCAGATCCGCAAAATGCTAGCAGATTTTGAAACGCTTTTTCTTATTTTTCTGCAGCGTTTCAGCTAGCGTTTTGCGGTTTTGTCTAGTGGTTTTGGTGTAGTAGATTTCATGTATTGTTACAAAAAACGCCTGGCAAACCACTCTGAAGTGCCGTTTTTCAGAGCGGTTTGCGTTTTTCCTATACTTAACATTGAGGCAGAAACGCATCCGCAATCCAAAATTTGCAGCAGCCCGGGAGTATGCGTTTCAGCAAAACTCCTCCCGCTCTGGTGTGCACCAGCCCATTGAAATACATTACCCTAGCGGATCCGCACCCGCAAGCGGATCACAAACCGCAGCAGAACCGCTCTGGTGTGCACTAGGCCTTACTGAGGAAGAATTGGCTGTATTTGTACTCGGGCCTGCTGCGGCCGCGCCTTAATCAAGCTCGAGCGTAAAGACGTGTCTGTAGTGATGGTAACTGCCGCCTGCGGGGGGCGATCCGCCGGTCCTGAGGAAAGTCTATTTCTAGTCATGCCTGGCACTATTTCTCACACACCATGGATTCTGGCATCACCTTCCTCAGTTCATTCTCCTCACGGGACATGCCAATAAGTGTTAATAAAAGGCCAAGCACCCCCCCTCCCCCCCACGGTTACGGCGTTTCTTGCAAGCACACTTTGAATACTTATAATAGTGTACGTTTTCAATAGCCAAAATACGTTTTCAGCAAGGTTTCAAAACTTGTAATCCTGGAGTGAGTTGTTATATTGTGTACAGCGTACTGCAGAATATGTCACTGCTATATAAATACAGATGGTAGGACATTACTCTATGACAGGATTAGATTGTGAGCTCCTCTGAGGATAGTATGACTATGTATTGTGTATCGTGCTATATAAATACATATTATGGTAGATGCATTAGACTATAACTTTGGTAGGGATTGGATTTTGAGCTCCCTGAGCGAGCGCTGTTAAAAGCGCAGGAGATTTGGGCGGAGCCGGCGCCACCATAGGCCATAATAGGAATTACGACTATAGCGGTGCTCAGTGAGTAATTTGTCCACAGTCAAAAGACTGAGCTAAAATTACTTATAAAACACTGTAATTTGGCCGCTAGCAATAACTAAAAGCCGCATTAGATCATCGGCTTTATTCTACGCCCAAATCTCCCGTCGGCCATTTAACATGTATGCTCTCGGGAACAGGGCTGTGGAGTCCAAAAATCATCCGACTCTGACTCCTCAGTTTATGAAACCTCAGACTCCAGGTACCCAAAAATTGCTCCGACTCCACAGCCCTGCCTCTGAGGAAAGCTAGTGACATGACTATGTATTCTCTAAAGTGCTGCAGATTATGTCAGCGCTCTATAAATACATAATAATAGTAATATAGTAGGACATTAGACTATGACTATGGTAGGATTAGATTGTGAGCTCCTCTGAGGACAGTCAGTGACATGACTATGTACTCTGTACAGTGCTGCAGAAGATGTTGGTGCTAAGCAGACTGTCCTCAGATTCTCACAATCTAATTCCTACCATAGAACTAGTCTGTCTTATCATATGATAGTTTTTGGTTTTGTTTTTTTTGGCTTGTTGGTGGCTTCAAATAAATTTTATTGGTGGTGTGAAAATATTTCATAGAGAAAAAGGGTACAAGTAGTCCACGGTAAACGAACAAGATAGGGACTGTAGGCTCGTTCTTAACCTGAATCCGTTCTTAAGTCGTAACGCTGTTCCGTTTCTGCCCCCTTTGCTTCCAGTGCCCCCTTCTGTGCCTCTGTCTCCCCATGTGCCTCAGTTTGTCCCCCCACACCCCTTAGTGCCTGTTTGTTCCCCCCCCCCCCCCTCCACACACACTTCTTCAAACTTCCCCCACGCGGAAAAATTACGTCATCCGATGGGATCGGGTCGTTCGTAAGTCGGGCGTACGTAACCCGAGGACTACCTGTATTAAGTAAGGGTCCATATGTCTATATATGAGACCAGGGTTCGAATCTTGGCTCTTTCTGTTCAGTAAGTCAGAACCTAGTCAGTGAGGTGACCTTGGGCAAGACTCCCTAACTGCTACTACCTATAGCACGTCCTAGTGGCTGCAGCTCAGGCCGACAGCTTTTTACTTACTATTGTTAGTGATAAAAACATTGGAGAAATGTAATTTATAGCTCATTTTACTCCGGAAGAAACATACTTATTTCTACGTGTTAACATGTATTTTCAATTTTGCTATTTTTCATGATAGTGACCCTTTAAGGTCAAATGGGAATCAGTCTTATGAACAGCCAGTGGAGGACATTACACCCTTTCAACACTGTAAAAAATTGATGTGCAATTTTTGTCACTCGAGTTTTGATAATTTTAATAAGTGTTCACTTTTTGTTTTTCTTCCAGGTGTAACCATGGAGCCCTCTCTCTGGCTAAACATTGTCCTCCTCGCCAGCTTCGTTGGTGCGGACAGGTCTTGTTCCCCGGGTTGCTCCTGTGACGTTGAAACCTTTGGCTTGTTCGATAGCTTCCGCCTGATCAAAGTGGATTGTAGTGGAGTGGGCCCCCACATTCTCCCGGTGTCCTTGCCACTGGATACAACTTACCTAGATCTTGCATCAAACGGGTTTGAAGACATCAAAAAATCAGTCTTGTCTGGCCCCGGTTACACCACCCTGACCAACCTTAACCTAAGTAACAACAAAATTGTGAACATTTCAACTAACGCGTTCTCTAAATTGAGGTACTTGGAGTCCTTAGATTTGAGCCACAATCAGCTGGTCGCTCTTTCAGATCACAGCTTCTTCTATTGTCCTCTTGTAGAACTGGACTTGAGTTCTAACAGGTTGCAAGAATTAAAAATTGGAGCCTTCACCTCCACAAACAATGGAAAAGCCATCAATCTCAACCTTGCCAACAACCTGATCAGCTCGATTTCAAGAAGGCATGAGGTCGGTCTTCCAAATATTAGGATTTTGAACCTGTCTGGAAACGAGTTGCGTTCTGTTTATGGCCTCCATGGAATCCCTCTGCAATACCTTGTCTTGGATGGCAACCCCATTTCTACAATTAACGAGAATGATTTTTTGGGACTTGAAGGATTAACCCACCTATCTCTCAGCAATATGGAGGAATTGATTGAGATTGCCCCCAACAGCTTTAAAGATCTGTCAGCTCTCCAAAATCTTGACTTTTCCAACAATCCCAACCTAAAAATTCTCAGCAAAGAAGTTTTCTTTGGCCTGACCTCCTTACGAGAGTTGAACTTGTTGAATTCGGGCGTGGTGTCTTTGCCCAAAGACACACTTCGCTTTTTGCCATCGATGAAGAGCGTGACTTGGGGAGAAAGCTATCATTGTATCAAGACTGTAAAGGAAAGCCAGTTCCATTTGCAAAATGGAATGGTCCGACAGGAAGTCGTGGTCTGCCGAGACGCTCAAGGTGCTGTATCAGCACAAGATATCTTATAACTTTTTTTTTTTTTTTTTTTTGTGTACAGTGATCCTGACTTGGGAGACTAATGTGCCTTTTTTTGCAAAAAAGATTGTCAGTAATTTATTTATAATTTTTTATGAGCGATTTTTACCTTAAGAGGTCTACGTTGAATGATTCTGCCAATTTTTTACAGACTTTGATTCATAGCAATCCACTTTTGGACCGATGTCCGTTTCTGATCAATGTGTACAGACAATTTTATTCATCCGTTTATTTTTGTATGTGCGAAGCTTAATAAAGGAAGTTTACAGTTCGTTAAAATGAGGCCAAAGGAGCATTTTATTGTCGCCCCATTGGTGATGTACAATATTTTGTATTTTCTGTAATATATATATATATATATATATATATATATATATATATATATATATATATATATATATATATATATATATATATATATATATATATATATATATATATATATCATTTAAAGAAGAATTTTAACATAAAGAGGAAAAAAAATAAATACATACATTTCAAAGTGAGAAGTTAAAAATAGGAGAGATCAAGAAATTATTGATGTTCGCCATGTAATTTGTTCATGTTGTTTAACAGGAAAAAAACAGAACAACCTCCATATTCAGACTGTGGGTTCCTTTGAAGACAAATAGACAAATAACATTTATATCGCACTTTTCTCCTGGCGGACTCAAAGCGCCAGAGCTGCAGCCACGAGGACACGCTCTATAAGCAGTAGCAGTGTTAGGGAGACTTGCCTAAGGTCTCCTACTGAATAGGTGCTGGCTTACTGAACATGGCATTTTTCCAGCACGTTGTGTGTGTGTGTGTGTGTATTGGCATGCACTAAGCCTTGCAGGTTTGCTTCCATGTACAGGTAGTCCCTAGTTAAAGGGGCACTATGGCGAAAAATTGTAAAATTTTAAATCTGAGCAAAATAGACAAAAACATTTTTTTTTTCCCCCAGAGTAAAATGAGACATAAATTACTCCTCTTCCCTCCCCCCCCCCCCCCCATGAACAGATGGATTAGTCCAAAATATGTCGCTTTCTGTCCGATTTGAACTACCTACTGTAAGTGACAGCAACATAGGAGAAGAGTAATTTATGTCTCATTTTACTTTGGAAAAAACACACTTTTTTATTTGTTTATGTTTGCACATTTTAAATTTTACAATTTTTCGCCATAGTGCCCCTTTAATGACATGGCACAACATGATTGTGACAAGTGTGCCTTTTTCTATTGGTGGGTTGCAAGTTATTCAGGATATAAATAACCTGGGGAGTAAACTGTTCAAAACAATAGATACAAAAACAAACCCGGGAGACATGGATTCAAATCTCGTCTCTTTCTGTTCAATAAGCCAGCAGCTATTCAGTAGAAGACCTTGGGCAAGAGTCCCTATAACTGCTACTGCCTACCGAGCACATCCTTAGTGGCTGCAGCTCTGGTACTTTGAGTCCACCAAGAGAAAAGCACAATATTAAAGAGGAACTCCAGCCTAAACATACTATCATTAAGTTACATTAGTTATGTTAATTAAAATAGATAGGTAATATAATCTCTTACCCACACTGTTTTAAAAGATTAGGCAAATGTTTGATTTCATGGGGGCAGCCATCTTTTGGGTTGAAAGGAGGTGACAGGGAGCATGAGACACAGTTCCAGCTGTCCTGTGTCCTGATCACCCCTCCCAGTTGCTAGGCAACGAGAACATTGGAAATCCCACCATGCTTTGCACAGCATCAGGGGAAAAATGCTGTTTTCTTTGATGGGGCGGAGCTTAGCATGTGTGCAGCTTAAAATGAGGCTTAAGTAAGCAAAACAAAGTTCTGATGCTGTGAAACTTAAGGAAACACCAAGCCTTTTCAGTGCTTCTGAGTAGATTTTTAGTCTGGAGGTTCACTTTAATGTTTGTCTTCTCCTGTAAAAATCCAGGTGCATAATATAACCACATTTGGTGTGAAAAAGCCCATTGATTAACCGGGGCTGCCAACGCCATTAATCATTTGCTGTACACTATAAAGAGATACCTCGCTGGCAATATCATTGCATTTTGTGAGAAGTTAATGCCAGATTGTGTATTTTGTGGGAAACTCCTGACAGATTGTGTGTTTTGTGGGAAGCTGCTGCCAGATTACCAGTATGTGTTTTGTGGGAGGCTACTGCTAGATTTTGTCTATTTTGCTAGCAACTCCTGCCAGATTATGTGTTTTGTGGTAAACTACTGCTAGATTTATTTTTTTCCCCCTTGTAAGGGGGGGGGGGGGAGGGTGTTGCACACTACCAATAACCCTTTTTTATTAAAGTTAGCCCTCCACCATGTAGTCTGAAAAAAAAAGTCCCTTCATGCCCATGAAGTTGGACAGCACTGCATTAGGTGATCTTTGCCAGCAGCACTGTCACTGTCACAAATCTAGTTTGTGTATAGCTGCCTAACTATGTTGTTTAGGGACAGCTAAGTGATGAATGAGCCCATTGCCACTGTACATTAATCATTCCTAAGGATTAAGTAACATACAGAGCAGCATTAATAGTGTTACGGGGCTTTGGTCCATACAGGTAAGACAGTAAAGAGTCCTGGCCATACAAGCTTACAATCTAAAAGGATGTGATTTTTGTCACTGGACAGTACAGGCTACTAAAGCCAGAAAGGGCTACAAATATTCTCCACCCGAGGGAAATCCTTAGTAAATGTGGCCCATAGTGTTGTGTGAATGATCATAGGGTTGCTTTGAGGACAGCTGTTTGCAGACAGGAGAGCAGGTGAGTTGCCTGTGGGTGATATCGCCACCTGCTGGCATAGTGTACAAGGCTTCACTTGCTGCTGCCTGCAGACAAATTATCAGCTGCAGCTGTTTGACTACAGTACCTGGTTATTGAGATCCAGAGTTATTTCAAGTACGCAGAGGAGAATAAAAAAAATATTTTCAACTTTCATTCGATCATTAAGATCGAATAAACGGGAAAATCAAACGTTTTATTGTATCGTGTATGGCCACCATAATACAGCCGTCTGCTGTCTGTGCACAGCAGTATTACTGAGATTTTGTGAATAATCCTCAGAGTGGTACTTTAAAGTTTGTGAATCCCTCTAAATTTTCAGCTGAGGCATATGGAGGCTGCCATATTAATTTTCTTTTAGGCTGTTTCCAGGGTAGCACAGTCTGTATTATGAATCTTTTCTTACCAGTCTAACCACTTGAAGACCACAGTGGTACACCCCCTAAAGACCAGGCTGTTTTTTTCATAATTGGCCACTGCAGCTTTAAAGAGACACTGAAGCGAAAAAAAAATATGATATAGTGAATTGGTTGTGTACTATGAATAATTCCTAGAAGATTAGCAGCAAAGAAAATATTCTCATACTTTTATTTTCAGGTATATAGTGTTTTTTCTAATATTGCATCATTCTATAATATGTGCAGATTACACAACACTCAGCATTCAAAATGATTCTTTCAGAGCAGTCTGTGAAGTAATGACCTCTCCTCTGGCAGAGAAAAAGTAAACAGTTCACTTACAGTTGAGATAATAAAAGTCAGATAACAGCCCTCTCCACAACTAATGCTGGGTACACACTATGAGATTTTCTGGTCGATTTACTGTCAGATCGATTATTTCCAACATGTTCGACTTGCTTTTCGATCGTTTTCCAATCGATTTCCTATTAAAGTGTATGGAAATCGATCGGAAAATGCTCGGAAAACGATCGAAAAGCAAATCGAACATGTTGGAAATAATCGATCTGACAGTAAATCGACCAGAAAATCTCAGTGTGTACCCAGCATAAGACTTAGTCGGAGAGTTAATGGCTTGTTTGTATAGAGATAACAACTGGAGTTTCTTAACTCTTCCTGTACTGGAAACAATTACACGTATTACATGTATATTACATGTATCTGATCTTAATGTTTTATTTCTTAGCTGTACTACACATACAAATCATAATATCATAATTTTTTTTCGCTTCAGTGTCTCTTTAAGGCCAAGCTGCAGGACCGCACAACACAGCACCCCCCCCCCCCCCTTCTCCCCACCAACAGAGCTCTCTGGTGGGGTCTGATCGCCCCCCAGTTGTCGTGTTTTGTTTTTGTTTTTACAAATATTTTTCTCTGTTTGTTGTTATTAAAAGTGTATTTTTGTAATTTATTTATTTATTTTTTCCCTGTCCCTCCCGCCCATTCCCCGCCAGCCAATAACGGCGATCGGCTGTCATAGGTTTCTGCCACATGGCTGTCCCCAGTACAGCGCTGCTGCCAATCGCAGCGCTCTACTGTGTAAATAGACGGCGTGACAGTCTCCCGAGCAGCAATATCCACTCGGAGACTGAAGAGGGGGCAGAGCTCTGCCCGCTGAGCAGGAGATGCGCGCGCAGCCTGAGTGCGATCTCCTGCAAAATGCAGCCACAGGACTTGACGCCAATTGGCGTTAGGCGGTCCTGGGGCTGCCGCTGAGACCACGCCCATTGGCGTGGGGCGGTCTTTAAGTAGTTAACCATCTGCACCCAGAGCTGTTGATCTTTTAGTGATAATAAAATGGGCTACATCAGGAGGCCCCACATACAGCACTTTGTCAGATAGTAATGCATCTGGAAATGTACAACAAAGGTAGGGTTGGCACTACAGTGCGTCTACACTACGGGCTTGCTTCACTACACTGTGATAACTCATATCACGGGCGGTTTCGCGCGCGTATTTGTGTGCGGTCGCAAATCTTCACGTGCAATCGCAAGTTTTCATGCGAAAACGTGAATGTCTGCGTTTGTGTGAAAATTTGCGATCGCGTAAAAACGTGCATGAAAACGTCCGTGTTATGAGTTATCACTGTTTAGTGAATCCGAGCCCTATTTGTGAGCAAGGAGCTGGCAGCACCCACTTGGCTTCACTCTCTATGGTTAGACTGCTCAGATCTTGGCAATAGGTAATTCTGCAGGCAATAAGGAGAGAGAGAGGAAGAGATCGGCACTGCAGGAGTCCATTTATTCAAAGTGAGGTACAACACACGTGTAACACATAGTGAAATTCATAAAACGTACCAGTGCTGGAAGCGGTGTGGGTAGTGGTGGGTGCTGGGCACTAGTGATGGGAATTTCGGCTCTTCTCGGAGAATTGGCTCTTCTGAATCGGCTCCCATTAAAGAGCTGGCTCTTACGGCTCTGAATCGGCTCTTCGTTGAATATCACTAGACACCACTCCAGAATTGGAGTAAAAGCCCCACCCCCGTCTCCATGACAACTCCAGACTGCTTCTCTGACTGGGCAATCCCTCCTGCTACTGCTCTGCTCCGCCCCATACACTCGTACAAGATGCAAGAGGAGGACTACATCTCCCAGCATGCCTCAGCGTCCTTTTATTACACAGCAAATCAGAGCTGTGTGGGGCGGCTGAGGCATCGGCTATTTCAAAACTGAGAACCGGCTCTTGTCGTCCTCAGCAAAGAGCCGGCTCGTTCGCGAACGACCCATCACTACTGGGCACTGATAGCCTGCGTTCAGTGCCCAGCACCCACCGCTTCCAGCACTGGTACATTTTATGAATTTCACTATGTGTTACACATGTGTTGTCCCTCACTTTGAATAAATGGACTCCTGCAGTGCCGATCTCTTCCTCCCTCTCCTTATTGCCTGAGTATTGCAGTTGGGCACCCTACCGTTAGCTAGAACAAGCAGCTGTGTACACATCACACTGCTACAATCACATTGCACCCAAGGGACTTCTCTGCAAACACTGCAGTCCTATGAAGACCAGAGGACTTTTGGCTCACAGTAGTTTTGGAAATGAGCTTAGCTGTACAGGGAGCCATACATCTAGCGATGATGGGCAGATATGACCAAGGGACACATTTTTTTTCTCTTAATCTAATCTGATAAGAGAGTGAGATCTGTCAGCTGTCCATACACTGCAGGCAGATTCCCGATCTACTTCATGCTGAAATCGATACGGAATCGGCTTAGTTATGCCGCATACAGCCGCCCGATGTTATCCCCCCCCCTCCCTAATTTAAATGTCTGTTCCCCCCCCCCCCCCCATGCCCAGTGCAAGTGATCCGTTACCTGTCTGCGGCCGCCTCGCTGCTTCCGGGATTCTCCAGACGCGTGCCACGTGGTTGCCTAGTAACGTAGCCGCGTGTATGTCTGTCACACGCGCGCGCCCTTACTAAGCAACCACGTGGGGCACACTTGTATTGAACAAGGAGTGCGCCCAGAGCAGCGCAGAACAAGCAGAGGTGCCCAAATGTCCTGCTTCCACCCACTTTTCTAATTTAAAGAGACTCTGTAACACTAAAAAACGCCCCTGGGGGGTACTCACCTCGGGTGGGGGAAGCCTCGGGATCCTAATGAGGCTTCCCACGCCGTCCTCTGTCCCACGGGGGTCTCGCTGCAGCCCTCCGAACAGCCGGCGACAGACCCGACTGACTTCAATATTTACCTTTGCAGGCTCCAGCGGGGGCGCTGTGGCTGCTGTCGGCTCCGAAGTAGACGGAAATACCCGATCTCAGTCGGGTCCGCTCTACTGCGCAAGCGCCGGAGATTTGCGCCTGCGCAGTAGAGCGGACCCGACAGCGATCAGGTATTTCCACCTACTTCGGAGCCGACAGCCGTCAGAGCGCCTACGCTTGAGCTGGGAAGGTAAATAATGACGTCACCGCTGTACGGAGGGCTGCAGCGAGACCCCCGAGGGACGGAGAACGGCGTGGGAAGCCTCATTAGGATCCTGAGGCTTCCCCCACCCGAGGTGAGTACCCCCCAGGGGACGTTTTCACGTTACAGTTCCTCTTTAAGCTAAAATGCTGCTGCTGGTTTCTTTTTATAAAATCCATATAACGTATATAGCAGCACTGTGCAATTAGGAGTGTATATGCTCCCAAAAAAATATTCACGAAAGCACAGGAAGGGATGAGGACTTGCCCAATCGTGACTCATTTTATCAAAAAGATTTTAGTAACGCAACTGGAAGGGAAGACTGTAGTCATTGTGTTATAGGAAATGCCCTGTGACTTCTTATGACTCAGAAGTTAAAAGGATGCATTCATTCTCCCTAGTGATAAACATCTGAGGAAAATCGGCTTCCAGACACTAGATTGTGGTGCGCTACCATGGGAACTGTCCTGCCCAGCTTCCTGTGTAAATGCAGGAAGTGACATCATTGTTTTTATCTCCCAGCAACCATCAAGGAATAGTGTTGATTTTACTGAGCAGCTGCGTACTCGGAACCGAAAATTGACAGCTGTGACCACGGGAGAGGAGGGGGGTTAACATACCTATGCCGCTATCTAGTCCAATGTGGTGGACAGGTGAAGTATGCACAGGCCATGGGGGTGACCTAAACCATTAGGGAGGCAATGGTCTGAGGTTTCCATCGAATTCATCATTTGCGAATATCGATGCGCACCAGATCAAAAATGGCACCAACATTTTCCAGAACGCGGGAACAGGCATGTTCTTGGCGGCACCAATTTTCATCTGATTTGATAATTATCGATTGTTCACCAAGTCTACAGGTGTATAGGCACCTTTAGTGAATTGGCATTTCACAAAATGTTCAGTAAATTCTGCTATTTTCTGTATTGCCGCATGTGGTAAGGTTTTGTGAATTGAAGCCGCTCCAAAAAAAAACCGGGCAGTCGGAAGCTGTCTGTTTTCCCAGCACTAAGTATATTGTCAGACTGTTAAGTTTTTCAAACTTCCAGTCTTGGAGAAAAAGAACTCTGTTGCTAGGCAACCCTTTGAAATCGGCAGGGATAGTTCTGTTTCATCTTACATAAGAATCTAAAACACCCATAGACAGCGTTGTCTGAATTCTACTCTCATGCAGTCATTTCCTGAGCGCTCTCCCGCCGGTCCTCTGCTCAGGAAGTGTGGGGAGCCAAAGGAAACTTCTTCCCCCAAACAGCTTCAGAAGAATAATATTTATATACAGTAACGACATGAAGAATTGAAATGTGATCTGGTTGTATAACCAGCAGAAAATGCATACGTATGAATGTGAGGCCTGGGGTATTGTAATTGTACTGATATTGCAGTGACCCCAGTAACTTTTGGCTCCAGCACCCTATGTCTCTTATAAATCTCTGTGGGGTCCCAGCTCCGCCCACTTCCTGTTGCCATTATGACGAGGTCTGACTCTTTTTCGGTCACTGTATGGTCCATATATTTTTCATTATATTTTTTAATGGGAGACTTTCATCCCAATACCTATAAACAGTCAGCAGCTGAGTATGATGATTCAGCCTGATTGCATTAAAGTGAACTGAGCAGCATTTTTAGCCCTCAGGGCATCTCAACAGCATATTAAAAATGCATACTTGCAATGTAGCTTATTACAAAAAAAATCCATTCTACCTCTTTTCACATTTATGTTTGTTAGAAGCTTTTATGGCCCCACTTTCTAAAGAGCAGGCAGATGAGGACTGTTGTAATTAGCAGTAGCAGTGAGCAAACAAAAGCTTTCATCAACTGGGGGGAGCTAGGACACAGTTCTTCAAACAGTTTAGAGAGTCACACTTTGTTAAATTCACACCTTCCTCTGGAGACATGGGGGGGGGTGGCAGCTACTACAGCTATAAGAAACCTGGACAACCTACAGAAAAAAAGCTGCTTGGAAACCCTTTAATGCTGTCCACTTGGTAGCCAAACACCTTGTCTCTACAGCAATTGTTCCCACACATCTTCCCTCTCCATGGACCACCACAGTCAGTCAGGAGCCAAACACTAACCAATCTGCAGAGATTATGTTGGGTAACACATGGTGAAAGTGTGTATGCGGCTTACATTAGGCCCTTCTGGAGACCTGTAGCATGATGCTAAAGCCTTGCTAGAGGAAACTCAAGAGAGGCAACTGATAACAGCCTCTGTTGAGAATCTAGTGTGTGTACAGCAGCCCCCAATGCCTCAGCCCCTTTCCAATTGCCCCGCCCCATGTGAACCGCTCTGTCGACCCTCTTCCCGCTTAGCAGTACCCATCGCTAAAGTAGAGGCTAGCGACGTGTATGTAAAATCCACAGCCAACACTACCATTAAGGCAAAGGGGGCAATTGTCCAAGGGCTCTCGGGCACTACCAGGCCCCCCACACTGCCAGATCACCCCCCCCCCCCCCCAACTCTATTGTGCTCCCTGGGGCTCTTGCATGATCAGCATTGCAACTCACCTGCCCCAGCGCTCTGCTCCGTTCTTGCTCCCCATCCCTGCTGGCTGTCTCTTCTCTATGACACGTCACATGTCATTATGCAATAGCATGCACTGGGATCACTGAGAAGAGACAGGCCCGGGGAGCACAGTAGACTTGAGGGCACCAGGGTTATCTTTGCTGTGGGAGAGGGGGCAGAGGGGCCTAGCGCTACCTTTGCCATGGGAATGGGGAGTAGGTGGCCCAAGGGCTGCCTTTGTAAGGGAGGCGGGGTTCAGGATTGCCTTTGCCGTGAGGGAGGTAAGTAGGTGGGCCCCGGGGTCTCCAAATTAAAAAAAAAAGCTTTATTGGCAGGACCAAATAAATGTACAATTGAAAAAGTAAATCCGCATGGGTGGTTGTGGGAATAAGGAGAGGGTATAGGGGGTTGGGGGTACAGTTTTTATAAGGGTGTGGAAGATATAAGGGACAGTATAGCAGGCTGGGATATGTAGTCAATAGGGGTGAGGAAGGTATCGGGGGCAGTATAAGGGGTATACAGTCCGTGGGGTATCATGTTCTTGTTGGTGGCAGGTAGCGTGGGGTGTAGAGTTTCCTCTCCATCTGTGGAGGTGAAATCCGGGATATGGGCAGAGTCTGAAAATGGGCGGGCCTCACAGGTGCGTATTTGCTGCAGTGTAGCGGGAAGTGGGCCTCATCCTTCAGGACCCCCTGGTCACATTGCCTGCACAGTCTCTCCACCTGGGGATTCCATGTCTGTGTCGCCCTGTCTCTACAGGTTGTGGGCGCTCAGACGGTACAAACTCAGGGTCTGTCTTTGTGGTGGTGTAGCCTCTCTAGATATGGGGCCATTGTGTACTCCCTCTGCAGTGATTAGTAGACGGTGAGTTAGCTTTGGAGGTTGAACAGGCGCTGGCCTCGGCCCAGCACTGTCGCCCAAAGGATCCAGTCCCAACCTTTGCCCGGCGACTTGCCTTGTACGAGGCTTAATACTTTTATCCGAGGCTCCACAATAAAGATGAACATTCTGCATTGCAGAAGTCTGATCTCTAAACATTATCTGGCTACACAACTTTTTTTTCCTGACTCGTAGGCTGAGACACCGAATGCCAGCACAGCGCAGGAACGCTCACGTCCACGGCTGTCACTCGGCATTCATTTACATAAGCGGGATTATGTGGAAAGTGCCTTTTAGGCGCAATGGCTCTTTAAGGAAGGAAAAGGTTTCTGAACAGCTTGGAAAAATAAGTCTAACTTTCTTTTCTTGCTGCTGAAAGGAACAGCGGTGAGCCCCGGCACAAAAGCCTTCTGGGAGAACAACATGTGCAGTTAATTAGGACAGCAGTAACAGCAGGCTCTCTCCAAATGCTCTTATTTTATTGTAAACGGCAGGCTTGCCAGGGTGTTGTTGCTCAACTGCTAAAAAAATAGGATCTTAAAGGGATCCAAGCAGCTTTCTTTTTCTGAAGTTTGTCCTGGTTTCTAATATCTGTAGGAGCTGCCATCCCCCCCCCCTTCCCTTATTTATTCAGGGGAAGGTTTGAATGTAATCAAATGTGGCTCTCTAAACCGTTTGAAGTACAGTGTCCTCTCCCCCCCCCCCCCCCTCCTTTTCGCTGATGAACTTTTGTTTGCTCATTGCTACTGCGAATTGCAACAGTCCCTATCTGCCTGCTCCTTCTGAGGACAGTAGGCCATGGAACTAGAGCAATAAAAGCCTCTAACAAACAAATACATGTAAAAGAAGAAGTAGAATTGACTTTTATTTTAGTAATGAGCCACATTGTTAATATGCATTTTTAATGTGCTATTGAGATGCCCTAGGGGGTAAAAATGGTGCTGGGTTCACTTTAAAGCTACCCACCGTTTCTGGAAAAAGTTAAAAGATGCATAGGAGCGAGCTGAACCCCAGTTATTCTCGAGTGCGGCAGCATGAGCTGTAGAGGTGCGACCTGCATTTTTACTCCAATCCTGATTTCGTCTTGTAAATCGGAAATCATCCTATATGATAAAACCTGTGTCTCTGCGTCCCCTCCTGTGTGTGTCCGTGCTTTTGTTCTACTGCGCATGTGCTGCACGCAGGCAGCAGAGCAGGAGAAAGACCGGGGCCAGGGAGGGCGGGCGTGTGCGTGGGCGGGGTTCACGGCCAAAGCCTAGTGCCGGTTTCTAAATGGGCCTTAGGCCTAGTCTCTCTATAACTGTTCCCATAACTGGTACAATCTCCCGAATGATCAACTGGATCAGGCGCCAGTTGACCACGAACAAGCATTCCATCTATCGTTTCCTCTCTCTGAATTTCAGTTTGATCCTCTTAGTATGATCAGATTGCTTATCATTTTCCCCTCCGTTGGTGGGGCTCCAAATAATCTTTTCCGATCTATCGCAACACCTTGATCTGACAGTCGATCATTTGGGAAATTGGATTATGAATGGGTACCTTTAGAGATTGGTGCTTGGTTGCAGAGGCTGGTTCTAGGTGAAATAGGGAGAATGCCTCCACCCCACCTCTGATCCACATTGATGGCATGGAAGATGAAAGGGTACCCTGCGTTATTTTATAATTCAAACTACTCCCGGCCACGGATTTGGTAGCCACGGAATCGATGTATTGGGCTATGGTGCCCGATCACTGATTCCTCTCCCCCGCTGAAAAAGCGACAGCTTCTCTCGGAAGCTGTGCTTTTTCTGGCCGTTGCCTCCCCCCTGCGTCACTCTAAGCGTGTGTTACGCGTAGAGTGACGTCATGTAAACAAACTCATGTAAAACTACAACTAAAAGTAAAAAAAATTAAAAACACACAATTACATTATAAAACTATAGTTTACATCCCACCCTCCCAAAAATACCCAAATAAAATGTTTAATAAAAAAAAATGTAAATATTTACCTAAGGGTCTAAACGTTTTAAATATCAATGTAAAGATGAAATATTTCTATTTTTTTTTTATTTTAAACTTGTAAATAGTGATAGATGCAAAACGGAAAAAATGCTCTTTTATTTCCAAATAAAATATTGTCGCCATACATTGTGATAGGGACATAATTTTAACGGTGTAATAACCGGGACATATGGGCAAATACAATACGTGAGTTTTAATTATGGAGGCATGTATTATTTTAAAACTATAATGGCTAAAAACTGAGAAATAATTAATTTTTCTGTTTTTTTCTTATTCTTCCTGTTAAAATGCATTTACAGTAAAGTGGCTCTTAGCAAAATGTACCCCCCAAAGAAAGCCTAATTGGTGGCGGAAATAACAAGATATAGATCAGTTCATTGTGATAAGTAGTGATAAAGTTATAGGCTAATGAATGGGAGGTGAACATTTCTCAAGTGAAAACGACGGAACGCGAATGGGTTAAAGAACAACTGAAGTGAAATGAATATGAAGGCTGCCAAATTTATTTCCTTTTCAACAATACCAGTTGCCTGGCAGCCCTGCTGCTGTAGTGTCTGCTTCCCACCAGAAACAAGCATGCAGCTAATCTTGTCAGATCTGTCAATAATGTCAGAAGCACCTGATCTGCTGCATGCTTGTTCAGGGGCTATGGCTTAAAGTATTGGAGGCAGAGGATCAGCAGGATAGCCAGGCAACTAGTATTGCTTAAAAGGAATAAATATGGCAGCTTCCTTATCCCTTTGACTTCAGTTGTCCTTTAAGCTAAGGTGGTATTTAAAGTTCCTTTTTTCCCGAGAAGTTTTATTTCCACACGTTACGGAAACAGGTGCAGATCTTTCAGTTAAAATCGTATTTTTGTTTCCCTCATATTCTTCGTTTTGAGCCATTTTTCTCACACAAGTCTAGGAGTTATTAAGTATTGAGTGATTCTCTGTGGTTCCCCGCTGGGCCTGTCCCAGGGGATAGAAAACGATCTCCTTCAGATCATCTCAGCTCAGGTAATGAGGTTATCTCTCCAAATCTAATTGTAGCTGTTTATGATGGAAGAGACAGGCCCTGAAATACTCCCGCTAAACCTCTGTAAGCCACATGTCAGATTAATGACAACTTGCTCCACAATTTATTCTGCTATAGAAAAAGTTTATCTTTTTTTTCCTCGCCTATTTGCAACAGCTGCGCATTAGCTATCAGGGCCGGTTCTCTCATGAAGCAAGGTGAAGCACTTGCATCAGGCACAGAGATTACAGGGGCAGCAGGTCTGTACTGTGTTTACACTAACAGCATGCAGTCAGAGTAGAAGGAGAAGTGAGAGCGAGGTGAAGAGGTCGTCATTGGAGAAAAAGCAGCTAGTTGTGCTGTGTGAGGAGTCTGACAGTGAGTGAGGAGGGGGGAGGCAGGAGAGCATCGTTGGGGAAAAGCAGCTAGTTGTGCTGTGTGAGGAGTCTGACAGTGAGTGAGGAGGGGGAGGCAGGAGAGCATCATTGGGGAAAAGCAGCTTGTTGTGCTGTGTGAGGAGTCTGACAGTGAGTGAGGAGGGGGGAGGCAGGAGAGCAGCATTGGGGAAAGCAGCTTGTTGTGCTGTGTGAGGAGTCTGACAGTGAGTGAGGAGGGGGAGGCAGGAGACCAGCATTGGGTAAAAGCAGCTTGTTGTGCTGTGTGAGGAGTCTGACAGTGAGTGAGGAGGGGGGAGGCAGGAGACCAGCATTGGGGAAAAGCAGCTTGTTGTGCTGTGTGAGGAGTCTGACAGTGAGTGAGGAGGGGCAAGGCAGGAGAGCAGCAGTGTTTCATTTGACTTGCACAGCAGAAGGGAGGAGGTGGCACTGCTGTCCTGACTGAGGAGGAATGGAGGACGGCCAACTGGCTGAGGGTGAGCAGTTTGTTTCTCCCAGACTCACAGCCAGCCAGTGTGCTATTGTGTTGAGCTGCAGCATGTCATGTGAGAACATTAAAGCAAAGTAAGTTGTCAGGTGCTGTGCAATCACTCCAATTCAGGGGGGGGGGGGGCATCCTCACAAGATTGCCTCAGGCAGCAATAAGTCTAGAACGGGCCCTGCTAGCTATAGTTTCAAAGTGTAGCTGCACTAGGGTAAGGCCTGGTTCACGTAAATCTGTACATTTCCAGACCAGCCTTGATTTGTAGTTATGACACTGAAAACACCCATCAAAACGGATACATAACTGACAGGACTGGACTGGACCAAAATGTACACCTTATATGTGCAAGGCCGGATTTCTGGAATTGCCATGGCCTTGGGTGCTGAAAAAGCGGAAGGGGGCAGGACTTGGGGAGAGATAAGAGACTGCATGTTAAAATAAATCATCTCTCCTGCTACAAAGCCCACCCTGCTTTGCTGCACACACAGCCTGACTTCCAGAGCTCCATGCATCTTCCTTACTTCCTGGTCCGCAATGAGACAGTGCTAAGCCACCCTGCTTTGTTGCACACACAGCCTGACTTCCAGAGCTCCATGCATCTTCCTTACTTCCTGGTGTGCGATGAGACAGTGCTAAGCCATCCTGCTTTGCTGCACACACAGCCTGACTTCCAGAGCTCCATGCATCTTCCTTACTTCCTGGTGTGCGATGAGACAGTGCTAAGCCACCCTGCTTTGTTGCACACACAGCCTGACTTCCAGAGCTCCATGCATCTTCCTTACTTCCTGGTGTGCGATGAGACAGTACTAAGCCACCCTGCTTTGCTGCACACACAGCCTGACTTCCAGAGCTCCATGCATCTTCCTTACTTCCTGGTGTGCGATGAGACAGTGCTAAGCCGCCCTGCTTTGCTGCACACACAGCCTGACTTCCAGAGCTCCATGCATCTTCCTTACTTCCTGGTGTGCGATGAGACAGTGCTAAGCCATCCTGCTTTGCTGCACACACAGCCTGACTTCCAGAGCTCCATGCATCTTCCTTACTTCCTGGTGTGCGATGAGACAGTGCTAAGCCCACCCTGCTTTGCTGCACACACAGCCTGACTTCCAGAGCTCCATGCATCTTCCTTACTTCCTGGTCCGCAATGAGACAGTGCTAGGCCGCCCTGCTTTGCTGCACACACCGCCTGACTTCCAGAGCTCCATGCATCTTCCTTACTTCCTGGTCTGCAATGAGACAGTGCTAAGCCATCCTGCTTTGCTGCACACACAGCCTGACTTCCAGAGCTCAATGCATCTTCCTTACTTCCTGGTGTGCGATGAGACAGTGCTAAGCCGCCCTGCTTTGCTGCACACACAGCCTGACTTCCAGAGCTCCATGCATCTTCCTTACTTCCTGGTCTGCAATGAGACAGTACTAAGCCGCCCTGCTTTGCTGCACACACAGCCTGACTTCCAGAGCTCCAGAGGGCCCAACCGTCCCGATCTCGTCGGGACCGTCACGATTTGGGGGGGCTCTCCCGCTGTCACGGTATGAGCCCCCCAAGTCCCGGGCGGCAGTGGGCAGTGGATAAAAAAAAAATGATCGAGGCACCAGCCGCGCCTGTGATATGCGGGATGGCGGCCATAGCATTACCACCTCCTTCCCTTAAGATCTGCCCCCCCTGTGTCCCCGTTAGCAGAGTGCGCAGCGAGCGGAGCGGGCTGTCATTACCTGCGTCCATCCATGCACGGGTACCGATGTCCAGCTTCAATCTGCTTCCTGTGACGTCACAGGAAGCAGGAAGCTGGATGCAGACATCGGTACCCGTGCATGGACGCAGGTAATGACAGCCCGCTCCGCTCCCTGCGCACTCTGCTAACGGGGACACAGGGGGGCAGATCTCAAGGGAAGGAGGGAGGGAGGTGGTAATGCAATGGCCACCATCCCGCATATCACAGGCGCGGCTGGTGCCTCGATCATTTTTTTTTTGCAGTGGCACCCATCCTCACTCTCCTCCCCACCCACGGGCAGGGTGTATGAGGCTATTGGTAAAAAAAAAATATAAGGGCATAAAAATTAATTAAAAGAAAAATCTTAAAAAAACCATGGTAGGCGTGTGTTGGGGGTGTGGTTAGGGGGTGTGGTTAGGGGTGTGGCCAGTGTCCCGGTTTCCTATTTTAAAATGTTGGGAGGTATGGAGCTCCATGCATCTTCCTTACTTCCTGGTGTGCGATGAGACAGTGCTAAGCCGCCCTGCTTTGCTGCACACACAGCCTGACTTCCAGAGCTCCATGCATCTTCCTTACTTCCTGGTGTGCGATGAGACAGTGCTATCTCCTGATGTGGGGGCTGTATGGACAAAAAGAAAAAGACACAGGGACACCGGGAGCCCTTGTGGTGTATTATCTCTGGATAGAGAGTCTAAGAAATGGGTTTGAAACTACTCACAAAAATAGGTTGCTTAATGAGGCAACCACTCGATCACGCATGTGGGGAAATCCCGTCCCCACTCGGTCTTTTCATCAGGATGGTCGCTGCTCCTTAGAAAAATATTCCTCACTCCCCAACGGGTTGTGAAGACCCCACGTAGTGGGGTAGTAGACTAGATTGTGAGACGATAGGAGGCGCCCTTGGTATTTCAGGTTCTTATGCTGTTTGTTAAATATATATATATAGATAAAAAATGATGTAGTTCGCCTACCTTAGTAAAGGAGACTTCCACTTTACATAAAAAATGTTTACTTTATTGATGACAAGCACTGGACAACGCGTTTCACGGCTCAAACCGCTTCCTCAGGTCAAGTAGGGTGCTTGCCGGGATAATCAAAGCTTCTGGGCGCCAAAAAAAAAAAAGCTTTGATTATCCCGGCAAGCACCCTACTTGACCTGAGGAAGCGGTTTGAGCCGTGAAACGCGTTGTCCAGTGCTTGTCATCAATAAAGTAAACATTTTTTATGTAAAGTGGAAGTCTCCTTTACTAAGGTAGGCGAACTACATCATTTTTTATATATATATATATATATTTAGCAAACAGCATAAGAACCTGAAATACTAAGGGCGCCTCCTATCGTCTCACAATCTATCTCCTGATGATCCCGGGAAAATACACAAGCTTCAGTTTAGTGCCAGGGTTGTAGAGAAGAATTGCTGATCCTGTAAGGTTTATATTCACGGGAATATCAGCTCCACTTTACAACTCAAGCAGCTCAGCTTGAGTTGTAAAGTGGAGCTGATATTCCCGTGAATAGAAACAGTAGAGCTGGTAAGACTCTGTTAATGACTTGAGCCATTCCCTCTTCTCTCCACCCTGGACTCGAAAATCTTAAACAGAAAGAGATAAGGGTTTTTTCCCCCTAGAAAAACTTATGGCAGCCCCTTCTAAGCTAAAATGTAACCCAGGGGTCCCGAAACGTTTTGGTTGGAGGGCCGGGTCAACATACTTCAGACTGCTGGGGGGCGGGAGTACACTGTACATTAGATGATGTAGAAGTCTTGCGGGCCAGACAGTGAAGCATACCCAGGTGACAAGCTGCAGTCCAATTGGACAGCAGTGTCACCTGATGTGGAATTTTATTGGAAACCAGCAAATTACTGCTTTCTAGCTTCCATGTGGATGGGTGGTGCCAGCACTGCTATTCCATCTGCGGACCACCAATATTAAAAAATGTAGCTGACTGCATCTATAAGTAATACATTTTGTGTGTTGGGGGCCAGTAAAAAAGTCTCAGGGGGCCACATTCGGCCCGCAGACCTTAGTTTGAGGACCACTGACATAACCCCTTGCTGGCTCATTTTAAACGTAGCAGTACTGCAGTATTGTACCATGTTAGCCATTAGTGAAAAATATCAGTAAAAGAATCAGTAAGAGCATTAAGTATAAAGAATGCATAGCAATACAAAGGTTACACTTTCCTTCTCAGGTAATTGTTGCCTTTTGACAGCTGAGCAACAGGTCCCTGATTACAGGAGAGCAGAGAGATGAACGCTGCTCTGCTACTTCACTACTTATGCCTGGTACACACCATGCAATTTCCCATCAGATAGACGGTTTAAATTGTTTATTTCTAACAGGTCCAATATGTCCAATATCGTTTTTCTGATTGACATTGTATAGAAATGATCGGAAGATTGGTTCAACCCATCTATCCGACAGGAAATTGCATGGTATGTACCAGACATTAGGGACACATTGCTCTGACAGGAAAAACAATACTGTCATTACCAATTCTGTATTTTTACCGATTCTGTGTTTTGTATAGTGGTGTATACCATTGTCGGTACACCATGTTTGTTTCTTACTTTGTACAGCTCCTTGGAATAATCAACAATACTAATAAGATAGGCAGCACGGTGGCTTAGTGGGTAGCACTCTTGCCTTGCAGTGCTGGATTCCCGGTTTGAATCCCAGCCAAGGCAACATTTGACAAGACAAATAACATTTATATTGCGCTTTTCTCCTTGCGGACTCAAAGCTCCAGAGCAGAGCAGCAGCCACTAGGGCGCGCTCTATTGGCAGTAGCAGTGTAAGGGAGACTTGCCAAAGGTCTCCTACTGAATTAGTGCTGGCTTACTGAACAGGCAGAGCCGAGATTCGAACCCTGGTCTCCTGTGTCAGAGGCAGATCCCTTAACCATTACACCATCAGCCAAGGAGTTTGTATGTTCTCCCTGTGTGGGTTTTCTCTGGGCACTCCAGTTTCCTCCCACATCCCAAAAACATACAGATAAGTATATTGGTTTCCTCTTAAATTGTCCCTAGACTGTGATACAAACACTACACGGTACAGTGTGATACGAAAGTTTGTGCAACTTTGTTAATCTTTATGATTTTCCTGTATAAATCAGTGGTTGTTATGATGAAAATTGTCAGTTAAATATATCATATAGGACCTAGTTTCTCAACATGCGGTACGCGTACCCCAGGGGGTACTTCTGATGGTTCCAAGGGGTACCCGGGTTTGATATACTTAACCAAGAATAACAAATTGAGTTTAAAAAAATGATAAATCTTATATAAACAACACCAAAATAGTATTTTAGATAATTAAAAGCAATAGTTAAGGCTTGGAAATAGTTTGGTACCAATTATCATGTACTATAATTGAATATATATTTGTCAAGGGGTACTTGTGATAATGTTTACTATGCCAGGGGGTACTTGGTGAATTCAAGGTTTTAAAAGGGGTACATACCAATAAAATGTTGAGAAACACTGATATAGGAGACACACACAGTGATATTTGAGAAGTGAAATGAAGTTTATTGGATTTACAGAAAGTGTGCAATAATTGTTTAAACAAAATTAGGCAGGTGCATACATTTGGGCACCATAAAAAAATGAAATCAATATTTAGTAGATCCTCCTTTTGCAGAAATTACAGCTTCTAAATGCTTCCTGTTGGTTCCAATGAGAGTCTGGATTCTGGCTGAAGGTATTTTGGACGGTTCCTCTTTACACAACATCTCTAGTTCATTCAGGTTTGATGGCTTCCGAGCATGGACAGCTCTTTAACTCACACCACATATTTTCATTATATTCAGGTCTGGGGACTGAGATGGCCATTCCAGAACGTTGCACTTGTTCCTCTGCATGAATGCCTTAGTGGATTTTCAGCAGTGTTTAGGGTCTGTGTCTTGTTGAAAGATCCAGCCCCGGCGCAGCTTCAGCTTTGTCACTGATTCCTGAACTTTAGTCTCCAGAATCTGCTGATACTGAGTGGAATCCATGTGTCCCTCAACTTTGACAAGATTCCCAGTCCCTGCACTGGCCACACAGCCCCACAGCATGATGGAACCACCACCATATTTTACTGTAGGTAGCAGGTGATTTTCTTGGAATGCTGTGCTCTTTTTCCTCCATGCATAATGTCCCTTGTTATGCCCAAATAACTCAATTTTAGTTTCATCAGTCCACAGCACCTTATTCCAAAATTAAGCTGGCTTGTCCAAATGTGCTTTAGCATACCTCAAGCGGCTCTGTTTGTGCTGTGGGTGAAGAAAAGGCTTTCTCTGCATCACTTTCAAATACACCTGTCAGGAACCGGCCCACAGTACGCCTGCGTATATGGTTCCTGACTGCGGGTTTGACAAGATCGAGAGGGGAAGCAGCCTTAGTCGAGCTACCACAAGGCTGTGACCCCTCAAACACTTCTCATTGCCCCACTAGCTGTTGCTAGACACGTCCACTCGGCGGTCGAGTTACTCGCACTGGCGTTTTTGTACATTGGGTCAGCTGCGCGCTTTAGGCCAACATATGACAAAAGCCCCCACACACATGCACAATTGCAATCTTACATTTAGTGAAGCAAAACCCCTAACAGTCGTTCCGAACTATACTGTTAGCCACTCCGAGACTTCCCACTCTGCTGTCGAGCGCAGAAATGCCCCATACACACAAAGCATTTAAAATCTTATACGGTAGTGTTGCTCAATCATACAATCAGGCACGGACTTATACACCGTTACACTTCAGTCTCTTCTAGGCTATGAGTGTTAGCTTAGTACAGCAGAAGTCAAACTTATTAAATAACGATTTAATATTCCAGGAAAAAACAATGCATAAAATAATATATACAAAAGATTTACAAAAACAAAGTAAAAAGTTAAAAAAATAAAAGTTTACAAGGATACACAGCAAGATAATCTTGCATAAAAATAAAATGGGATAAACGTTAATTGAACTTTTACCAGCGCAAATGTCCAACCGTGGAGAGACATGAATTTTCCGATTTCCACGGGATCATCTCTAGCGATGAGCTACTCTCGGGAGAAGATGATCTGTGACTGTCCCAGGCTGCTGTTTTATAGCAAAATGTGTGCCCTGGGGCCACCCCAATGTCCCAGGTCCAGGAATAATCCAATTTCCTGTTTAACGTGTGCAACTTCAAAGCGTTCCTGTGTTAGTGTTTGATCTTTTCTGAGATTTCAGAACACTTCCATAGGTTTTATGGAAGTGTTCTGAAATCTCAGAAAAGATCAAACACTAGACTATAGTTTTACCTGTGGAAATTGGGTTAATTTCCACAGGTAAAACTTTAGTCTAGTCCATACATCAAAAGATTGTGGGGTGAAGCTTCCTGGCTGTCATATGTAAATTCCTGGCCCTGTGCTGGTGTGAGCTGCGTCAAAGCACACTGCAGCCAGTCCAGGTGACAATTGCTCCCAAGCACAATACACATCTGAGACAGTATTTCCCAGAAGATCAAAAGGTAAGGACATGACTGACTATGGGCATAATTAGCCATCTCCTAATTAGAGGCTAGGTAGACAATTAGCAGTTCCTGCTCCTATTCACAATCGTTCACGTTCAGATGCAAATGTAGTTGTCATTGACATATGGACAATTACCTTAACAGCTTCCTTGAGCCAGGTGACAATACCTTCACAAGCCAGCTGCCCAACTGGCCTCTTAACATGCATACACATCTGAGGTAGTACCCAGTAGACAGAAAAATGAAATAAATATGTTCCTGTATTATCCTTAACATCATCAGCACCCCAATATATCACCACAACACCATCTCTTTGTGTAAAGTGCGTCAAATGGTTGAACGATGCACAGTGACTCCATCAGCAGCAAGATTATGTTGTAGGTCTTTGGTGCTGGTCTGTGGGTTGACTGTGACTGTGCTCCCCATTCAACGCTTCTGAGCCTTGAACTGAGCCTGTGGTCTTCCATTTCCTCTATATCTTCTTAACTATGGAAACAGACTGCTGAAATCTCTGAGACAGCTCTCTGTATCCTTCCCCTAAACTATGATGGTGAACAATCATTGTCTTCAGGTCATTTGAGATTTGTTTTGAGACCCCCATGGTGCTACTCTTCAGAGAAAATTAAAAGGAGGAGGGAAACTTGCAAATTACCCCTTTAAGTACTCTTTCTCATAATTGGATTCACCTGTGTATGTAGGTCAGGGGTCACTGAGCTTACCAAGCCAATTTGAGTTCCAATAATTAGTTCTAAAGGTTTTGGAATCAATAAGATGACAACAGTGCCCAAATTTATGCACCTGCCTAATTTTATTTAAACAATTATTGCGCACTTTCTGTAAATCCAATAAACTTCATTTCACTTTTCAAATATCACTGTGTCTCCTCCGCTTCCTGTATCCGGCGGTACCGGGTCCCGTAGTTTCGGCCAGTCGGCGGCAGCACGCGGACAATTGTCCGCATCACAGGGGCTCCCGGCATACCCGTACGCGTGCAGCTGCATACTGCGCAGCCGCACGCGTAAGGGTATGGAGGGAGCCCCTGCTCATGCAGACATTTGGCCGCGTCCGCCGGAAGTGACGGGACCCGGTACCGGCGGATCCAGGAAGCGGAGGATGGCGGTGTGGGAGCGATGCAGGCTTATGGGGCTGGAAGAAGCCCCAGGTACTGTATAAAATCTTTTTTTCTTTTTACGATTCCGGCGTCTCTGGTTCCCTTTAATCACTACTAATCACTATGAAATGATCTATATCTTGTTTTTTTTCACCACCAATTGGCCTTTTTGGGGTTGGTATTTGTTTTCAGTAATTACTTTATTTTCTATGCATTTTAAAGGGGAAAACAAGGAAAAAATGTAAAAAAAAATACACCATTTGTCCAATTTCATCCCCTATATTTTTAATATAAACACTGCTACTGTGCATAAAACCCACACATTTTATCTGCCTATTTGTCTTGGTTATAACAAGTTTTCAATGATGTCCCTAGTACAAAGTATGGTGACAATATAGTATTTAAAAATAAAGGTGTATTTTTTTTGGGGGGGGGGTTTCACTATTTTTACGTGCACAGGAATGCACGTTCGCACGCGTGAGCGCGCACAGCAGCAACAGCAGCAGTGTATGACGTTTTAAAACGTCCTGGAGCCATTAAAGGTGGCCACACACTGGTCGATTTGCCATCAGATTCGACCAATAGATAGATTCCTCTCTGATCGGATCTGATCAGAGAGGGATCGTATGGCCACCTTACTGCAAACAGATTGTGAATCGATTTCAGCCTGAAACCGATCACAATCTTTGGAGCTGCCGCTGCTGACCCCCTGCTATTGACGCACACCTGACCCGCCAGCGATCGAGAAAAATCTTCCGCACGGACGGATTGGCGGGAATCGACGGGAACGATCGATTTCGGACGGAAATCGATCGTTCTGTCAGCGGTGTCCGCGGCGATTTCACAGTCGATTCGATCACTGTTATCGAATCGGCCTGTATATCGGCGGTAAAAATGTTAGGTGTATGGGCCCCTTTAGAGGCTCCAGCAGGACGTTTTAATACGTCTGCATGTCATTAAGTGGTTAACTAACATTTTTTATCGTAGCAACCAACGATTTATACAGGAAAATCATGACGATTAACAAGGTTGGCCAAACTTTCGCATGCCACTGTACATACATAGACATATGACTATGATAGGGATTAGATTGTGAGCTCCTCTGAGGGACAGTTAGTGACAAGGCAATATACTCTGTACAGCGCTGCGGAAGATGTCAGCGCTATAAATACTAAATAAGAATACATTTCTGATTGCTCCTCTTCATGCACAGGTGTGGCCATACTGTGCCTAAGCAAGTACACCCGAGCACAAGCAGCTCCATGCTACTGTGCAGGTGTGGCCATACCTAGGAAAGTATCTGTTTTTTGACTTAAGGGCTCCTTTCCATATGTGTGCTTTCAGCTGCCCAGGGACATCAGAGAGCGCATACATTGCATTCTCTTATGTTTCCACTCATGCACTGCGATTAACAGCTGAACTGCAGAGCATCGTTGCCTGCGATTCTGTGCGCGATCCCATTTAGTATAATAAATTTGATTGCAAGCTCCGCCCCATGGGAGTGACGCGTAATGCAGAGTGGCGCTGAGTGCACGGCTCTGCATGGAAATGAGCCCTTAGGATCCCCTCAGGTTTGTTTAAAGGAGAACTGTAGTGAGAGGTATATGGAGGCTGCCATATTTATTTCCTTTTAAGCAATACCAGTTGCCTGGCTATTCAGCTAATCCTCTGCCTCTAATACTTTCAGCCATAGGCCCTGAACAAGCATGCAGCAGATCAGGTGTTTCTGACAAATTTAGACAGATATGACAAGATTAGCTGCATGCTTGTTTCTGGTGTGATTCAGACACTTCTTTAGGCAAATAGACCATCAGGGCTGCCAGGCAACTGGTATTGCTTAAAAGGAAATAAATATGGCAGCCTCCATCTCCCTCTCACTACAGTTCTCCTTTAAACTATTGGATAAACAAGATCTCATCCAGCAGCTAGTGATGGAAGCTACAAGTACATAGCTACTCGTAATGAAAATTTAAATTAGACATCGCTGCCAGCGGCGGAGAAGGTGTTAACCTACCTATGCTGCCGCCTACAGCCAATGCGTTGCACCCGGGGTTCACATAGCGCCACTACTTCCTCCTTCCGGGTTTGAAGGAGGAAACTGTAGCGTTACGTGGACCGCAAGAAGAACGCATCCGCTGCAGGAAGTGGCATCGATAAGTTAACCCCCCCCCACCGCGGGCAGCGCTGTTTAATTGGAATTTTGATTACAAGTAGCTACCAGATCAGAGGGCTCTGTGCAGGTCTCACGGGATAGGTGCTGGTCAGTGATTTCTATGGTCGTGTAACTAACAAAACAGATGGGAAGGCTGCGTTTCCATGTGAAGAAGAGTAAAACTTGCGCTCAGAGAATTTATTATGCGTATCTAGACAAAAAGCTGTAACTAAACAGATTTCCCCCCAGCAGGCAGGAGGCTGAGGGATTATTTCCATATTCCTGGGGCTTACAGCCAGCTCTGTTCCTGCTTCCTGCAGCATACAACCCTGCAGGGCTCCCAGACCCCCCCACACAGCTCCTCCATCCAAGCTAATTAGCCAGGTAAGGCGGCTGCCTGCGGCTCCGAGCTCGGGAAGGTAACGCGGCTGCGGAGAGGCAGTAACCCCTTCAGTGCTCAATCCCATCCTTCACTCACCGCAGATCTGCCAAAGCCACGTTTAAAGTGAGTGTATAGCCCTTCCCCAAAAAGTCAGATACTTATCTATGGACAGTGAGGGTTCATTGAGCCTTTCTGTGCTCTCTTGTACCCCTCGTTCCAATGATGTCACTCCGTTTAATTCGCCACCTTGGGCGGCTTTGGAATCACTCGTGTACCCGTGTGTTTCTGAAGGTGGGCGGCTCAGGGCTGGATTTAAGCCAAGGCCACATTGGCCATGGCCTAGGGCACCACAGGATCAAGGGGCGGGTGGGCAGCAGGCTATACTAGGGAAGGGGGCAAGGGTCACCTAACTACGTATACTGTGGAGGGAAGGGACCGGTGGTCATCAGGCTAACTTTATGGAAGGGGGGAAGGGTTATCTGGCTACCTATACTGGAGGTGTGGGGGGAAGGGTGCATGTATCAAAAAAGGGCGCCTGGAAAAAGGGCGCGGGATAAAGCTGAAATTATAGGTTGTGATGTAAAACAATAATTTTTGTTTATAGCTTGTAAACGAAAATGTAGTGCTAAATAGGTTAAATAAACGGAAAGTTAACAGCCAAAATACCAAAAGCGATGCATTTCAAATAGAATAAGGTTGAAAACGATATTTAAGCATTATACGTATGAAAACGAATTTTAAATGACAAAATATTTGTTATAAACCATATTCTGTAAACAAAACTTTCGTTAACACGATCCCTGCAACCGATATTATGAAAACAAATTTTAAATGACAAAATAAGTATAAATGAAAATTTACTTGTTACAGTCCTGTAAGCGAAATTTAAAAACGGTAAAATAAGTAAAAGCTCATATAAGCGAAATTTAAAAACGAAAAATAAGTATAACATAAAGTCAAAACGAACTTGTAAACGATATTTGTTATAAACCTTATTCTGTAAATGAAAACTTTTGTTAACACGATCCCTGTAACCGCTATTTCTCGGGCGCCCAATAGCCGATATTTTGCATTGCAGTCTATGGCGGCGCCCTTTTTGTCCACTAGCCATATGCACCCTTTTTTAAAGGCCCGGGGAAGGGTTATCTGACTGTCTATAATAGCGGGAAGGGTCAATGGGCTACTTATACTGGAGGGAGGGGGAAGGGTCATCTGAATACCTAAATTGGAGGAGGGGAGGGGACATCTGGTTACCTATACTGAAGGGGGGGCGGCTGCTGACAGTGGCCTTGGGCGGTAAAGAGTGCACATCTGGCCCTGGGGCGGTTCCGTACTGCGCATGCGCAAGTGCACGCATAAGTGAGCTCACGCATGCGCAGTACGGAGCCGCCCATCTTCAAAAGCAATCAGGTACATGTGTGCTTCCGAAGCCTCCCGAGGGATTACAGACGTGTATTCGATCAGTTGGTCGAGTACACTCATCGGGGATGTCAGCGCTGGAACGAGGGGACAGGAAAGCCTCTATAGGATCCAGAGCCTTCCCGGTTTATAAATAAGTATCTGATTTTTTTTTTCGGCTTTACACTCATTTTAAAGAGACTCTGAAGCCACTTAATAAATGGGTTTTTACCTTGTGTTTGCGGGATAGCTGCATTTGCCCCTGCTAAAACGCAGCTATCCCGCGGCAGAACAAGGGTTTTTTACCCCCCAAATCCCCTTGGCCAAAATCGAGAGAGCTTCCTTGTAGAGGCAGAGCTTTGGGCTTTAGCTCTGCTTCTACTCCCGTCCACCTGCGCTGATCGCCGCCTCTCCCAGCCCCTCTCACTTTTCTTTCACTGAGAGGGGCGGGGAGAGGCGGAGATCTGCAGGCAGAATGGAGGCAGAGCTACAACCCAAAGCTCTGCCTCCCTGGGCAGCAAAATCCACAGCCAAGAAAGTCATGGATTTTTGCCCTAGGATTTGGGGGGTAAAAAACCCTCGTTCTGCCTCGGGAATAGCGACATTTTAGCATGCTTAACCTAAATAAAAGGTAAAAATACGTTTTTGAAGTGGCTTCCGAGTCTCTTTAAAGAGGAACTGTAACCAAGGACTGAACGTCATCCCAATCAGTAGCTGATACCCGTTTCCCAGGAGAAATCTTTACCTTTTCTCCAATAGATCATTGGAGGAGGGGGGGTCTGTGTGGCTGATATTGTGGTGAAACCCCTCCCACAGTGTGATGTCATGATCATGGTCCTGACAGTTTCCTGTCTGTAAACCTCGTTGCATTGTGGGAAATAACAGCTGTTTCCAACTGCCAAGCAACCAGTATCCCCACCAGTCAGGGGTCCATTGTGTACTTCAGTTTTTGCGATAACAAATGCTGTTATTGTTGCACATCCAATCGAGCGACCAAGATTTAGCAGCATGACCGATTGATCCTACTGACCGATATTGGCCAGAAATTGAGCAAAAGATCATGTGGCTATGTTGAGGCATCAATTCACTTCTGATTCAATAAAATAATAGAATCGGAAAGTCGATCAAGATGCGCTATTGAGTGGTGTATGAGTATGTTTAATCTTATGAAACATGAGATGTTTGTTTAGCTAGACTAAAGTCACAGCCTCACAGACCTCTGCTTTTATGTATTTACAATGACTTGATGATAAGCAGTTGCTGCACTACAGAAAGCTGTTGTCTCAATGATAGAAAGGTTATTATAATGTAGCTTTTTAGTGTGCAGCAATGTAGAATGCAGGAGAAACAGATATTAATCTGGCTTATGCCAAATGGCTATCTTGGCTGTTTCACCACCAAGAATACAAACAACTTTTATTCACAACTTCCCTTACAGACACAGGATATAAATAAGAGACCTTTGCTACTGTAACACTGCCACCCTGTGGTTATACCTGGTAATGCATAGATATAAACATAATGTAATAGACTGTTGTTGCTAAATACACATTCCAACACCTAGTCTATCAGTAATATTATTATTATTATTATTATTATTATTATAAGTAGTAGATAACTGCAAGAGGATGAAAGGAAGCTAGTGGAGATAGAATAGAAGAGCAACAGAGTGGAATCGGTACAAGAGAAGGACTGGCAGAGAAATAAGTGGAAAAGTTAGACTGGTAGAGAGGGTAGGTACAAAAGAGGGGACTGTAAATAACAAAAACAAACACATATGGGAGCAATGTCTTTGTTACATGATAAAAGTGCTGATTTGGGCGTGTAGTATCAGTTTCTTTCTGCACTTCTAAAGGGGAACCTGAGACGGTTCATACTGCTGCATTTATACTTACCTGGGGCTTTCTCCAAACACAGCTGACCCCAACTGAAGAAGATACCAGAGGCGACCACAGGACAACAGAGCAGCGGGGGAGGATGGCGAGAAAGCCAGCATGGGGCTGGTGGAAGCCCCAGGTAAGTATAAATCAGTATAAACAGCACTATGTACAGATCTCTAGGCCACAGGTGTCTGTCGAACTCCAGGCCTGGAGGGCCAGATCCATGCCATGTTTAGGATGGACTGAGAAAGAGAGGAATGTGTTCTACCTGATGGACCACACCTTTCCTGATTCACACCCATCAATTCATTTGAGCTGTATCAAAAATGTGTGAGGATCTCGGCCCTCGTAGGACCGGTTTGACATACCTGCTCTAGGCACAGAAAATGGATGCTTAGCATCGCAGAAGCAATGATAGTCCTATAGAGCCTGAATCTATTCTCTAATGCTGGAGTGAGCCCACCTTACTGAACTCCCTTCTTCCCCCCCCCCCCCTCCCATCTTTTATAAATCTTAAAGATGTGATCCACTGTGACAGTTGTAATCGCCGCGCATCGCAAAACATTGTTCAGTTAATCATGCGCATGTACCCACCACGTGAGATGGCGGAAATGATCGCACATAAAAATCAGAGGTCGTTGGAACAATCGTGCAACGTCACAATGTGGGTGCAAGCCTTAAGTGGGCAGAAAAATGCTTTCAGCCATCACTTGGCCAAAGCGATCCACCAGGAAGTTTGGGGGGGGGGGGGGGGGGGAGGGTAGGGTTAGGCTTGAGGTAGGAAGTTTGTGTGGGAGCGGGGTTTAGGGTTAGGCTTGAGGTAGGAAGTTTGTGTGGGAGGTGGGGTTTAGGGTTAGGCTTGAGGTAGGAAGTTTGTGTGGGGGGTGGGGTTTAGGGTTAGGCTTGAGGTAGGAAGTTTGTGTGGGGGCGGGGTAGAAAGTTTGTGTGGTGGGGCGGGGTTTAGGGTTAGGCTTGAGGTAGGAAGTTTGTGTGGGGGGCAGGGTTTAGGGTTAGGCTTGAGGTAGGAAGCTTGTGTGGGGGGCGGTGTTTAGGGTTAACCATGAGGTAATAAGTTTGGGGAGGTTAGGCATCACGTAGGAAGTTTGTGTAGGTGGGGGGGTTAGGGTTAGGCGTCAGCAAGGGTGTTTGTGTGTGTGTGTGTGTGTGTGTGGGGGGGGGGGGGGGGGGGGGGCGGCTAGGATTATTCGTTAGGGAGAAAGAGTGTGAGAGTATTAAATACCAATATTTTACTATCGGGATTACTGGACGCCCAAATTTCCATGCACCTTTTTACGGCATGCGCTTTCAGCAGAAATGGTCGTTATCACCCTATTGCATGTACGGGGCTTCAGAGTAGGAAGAGGGGGGGTGTGGTCTGGTGTGGACATGTGTTTGTGTGCGCTGGGTTTTGTATCCGGGTGTGGCACGTGTATCAGGGAACTGCTGCCTGTAAAGTGAAACCATGACTCAGCTCTCTTCCTGAAGACCCAACGGCGACATCCTAAACCACAGATTCTGTTTGTTTGTAGTGAGGGTGTCAGCACTTTCCACACAGCCTCATGTGAGGTTACTAAGTGTGCCTGTAACAGGCATGATTCATCACCGGTGATCTCCAGCCTCAGTGTGGGCGTGATATATGCTTTTCTCACCGCACACAGTGACAGCACTCATATAGCATTGTATGGCCCTCATAAAGCAGGAGACAATTGGATGGGATCAATTGAAGTATTAGGATGGCCAGATGTGTCCCTAGATATTAGATCAGAGGCATAGCTATGGTTTTCAGCGCCCGGAGACAAAGACAATTTTTTTGGCTCCCTTAAGGTGGCCACACACTATACAATTTTTTAAATATCTGTTCAATTTAAGAATTGCAATACATTTTTCTGACTAATTGTAACATTTCAAAAATATGACCAATGTACCACACACCTATGTTCAATTTTTCCCCAATTATGATAAAAATGATTGAAAACTCTGACAAAATTGCGAGGGTGTGTATATTAATAAATTGACAATCTAACACACACCATACACACCATACAATCTTTAGAAAGATTGAAGAAAAATATCTGGCATTCCGGATAGATAAAAATCGAAGAATACGGGAAATCCGATCGAATTTTGCAGTCGATTGAAAAACAAGCTTTCGATTTTTTCGAGAGATCCGATCGTTTTTATTGAATTGCCGTAAAATCGGATCATTTATTGTATGGTGTGTGGCCACCTTTACCTCGACAAAATGGACGCGAACATGCATCAGAATGCGGGCGTGGTCATGGGTGGAGACAGATGGACAAATGCTGTTTAGATAGCCACATGTGCCCCCTTGCCCCATTTAGATAGCCAGATGTGCCACGTTTAAATAGAGAGATGTTGCCCCACCCCCTTTAGATAGCCAAATGTGCCCCCCTCCCTCCTGTTTCTATAGCCTGATTTGCTCCACTTACTCCCGTTTATATAGACAGATGTGCCCGGTTTTTCTGCTGCTGTAATGCTTCTGCACACCTCTGCAGAGGGAGGGAGAGAAGCAGGCGCTATTCACGCAGCCAGCGAGCCGCCTCTCACGCACGTGGGGGTGCAGCGGCCATGCTGAGCCCCCTTACAGTGCCCCCCCCCCCCCATAGCTACGCCTCTGTATTAGATAGCCATAACTGCCAATCAAGTTAACATTATTAGGTAGTGAGTATGTGAGTCTTCAATTTATCAGTCTTAGGTAAAAAGAAGTGCCTCTCGAATAGTAGTAGGATGCTAAAAATACCCCCAAAAGTATTCGGTAGACTGGGCCACCAATACTAATAGACAGCCAGAGGTGCCCCCCCCCCCCCCCAATATAGGTAGTCACAGGTAACCCACAGCCTAGGTCAGGCATGGGCAAACTTGGCCCTCCAGCAGTTAAGGAACTACAAGTCCCACAATGCATTGCAGGAGTCTTACAGCCAAAGTCATGACTCACAAAGGCAAATGCATTGTGGGACTTGTAGTTCCTTAACCGCTGGAGGGCCAAGTTTGCCCATGCCCGGCCTAGGTAAAAAGAGGTAGCCCCCTAGTATAGGCAGCCAGTGGTAGTCAGAGCCAGATTATCAACAAGGCAAACCTAGGCAGTTGCCTAGGGCCTGGGTAGAGTCTAGGGGCCTGGTGGATGCTACCCCCACCAAATCTTATTAAAAAAAAAAAAGCCAGGTGAACATCAGGGGGCAAAAACTAAGGGGGCCTTAGGCACGAGATGACGATTTGCCCATAATTGCCAGCAATGGGATTGCTCGTGATTGTGATTTGAGGAAATTGCAATCACGGCAGTGGGACCACCTGCATTGGCTACAGCGCAAGCTATTCCAAAGCACTGCCAAAGAACTGCAAGTGGGTCCCAGACCTTACACTAAAATATCCAGATCTTCCCTCCACATATCTCCTAAGGGCTGGAACCCAGTAGAGCGTTTTGTTTTTTTTGTGCATTTAGGGATCGATTTCAGTAGCTAGCGATTTCCCTAAACGCTCTGCCAAAGTAAATAGATGGGACGGATGCCACTAGAGCGATTGCAATTAAGCAAAATGCAATTGCAGAACATGCAGCATTTGGAGAACAATGTGCTGCTTCTTTGCATCCCTTTAAAGAGAACCCGAGGTGGGTTTGAAGAATATTATCTGCATACAGAGGCTGGATCTGCTTATACAGCCCAGCCTCTGTTGCTATCCCAAACCCCCCTAAGGTCCCCCTGCACTCTGCAATCCCTCATAAATCACAGCCAGGCTGCTGACAAACAGCTTGTCAGAGCTGGCTGTGTTTATCTCTATAGTGTCAGTCTGCTGCTCTCCCCGCCTCCTGCAGAACTCCAGTCCCCACCTGCATTCCTTCCCTCCCTGCTGATTGGAGGGAAGGGACGGGGGCAGGGACCGGAGCTATGCAGGAGGCGGGGGAGCAGCTGAGACTGACACTACAGATGTAAACACAGCCTCACAGCACGGCTGTGATTTATGAGGGATTGCAGAGTGCAGGGGGACCTTAGTGGGGTTTGGGATAGCAACAGAGGCTGGGCTGTATAGGCAGATCCAGCCTCTGTATGCAGATAACATTCTTTAAACACACCTCGGGTTCTCTTTAACTGCGTTGTTGACATGCAACAAGGTATTCATTCCACAGGGTAAATAGATCTGACATCAGTGAGGTCTCTGGAATTCTGACAAGATTTTGGCAGAGCTGAAATATATCAGTTGCTGTCAGTTATAACTGAAAGGACAACTAATGTGCAAGGTAATGTCCATGTTTCCCTATGGCTCAAGTGGGCGATATAACAGTTCACAGTGTGCTGACCAGGAAGCTGTGATGGGGTAATGTCCATTTTCTAAATGGAGTACAGAGAATTCCACTTGATCACAGTGGACAAATGGGACGCAGGAGAAGAGAAAGAGATAGATGAGTAGCCTACGCAGGAGGTAGGTATGATGTGTGCATGTTTAATTTATTGGTAGAAAAGATTTTGGTTAGCACTCCAGCTTCTCAGTGAGCAAAAGATTTTTTATTTTCCAGTTACATGTCAACACTTAAGTAAACTTAAGTGTTGACATGTAACTGGAAAATAAAAAATCTTTTGCTCACTGAGAAGCTGGAGTGCTAACCAAAATCTTTTCTACCAATGGACTGTTTATTGGATGTGGCTTGACATCCGTGGTTATGCACCCGAATACTACGGAATGGTGTGCCTCTCCCCACTATTTACTTTGCATGTTTAATGTGACGTAATTTTCAGTTCAGGTTTGCTTTGAAGGGTTTCAGTTCAGGTTTGCTTCGAAGGGAACTATGCATCCTTTCCTTCCCTGGAATTTGTCCTGGTTTGTAATAGCAATAGGAGCAGCCATGCACCCCCCCCCCCCCCCCCCCCTCCTTCTCGCCTCTGTATTGACAGAAGTCACAGATGCTATCTTCACACATTTACTCTGGATAAGCTCTTTGAAGAAGTTGTCCTAATTATCCACCCTCCTCTGTTGATTAAAAGGTGTAGTTTACTTCTTAGTAATGTGTGTAATAAAACAATTACTTAAATCCTTAGCTGCCTGAAAGCTCTGCAGTCGGGCCGTCCTGCTGAAGTAGGCTACTAAAACCTGTGCTATGAAAAGTAAAATGGACTTTTTTTTAAAAAAATAATGAGACACATTGTTAGCATGCATTTTTTATGTGCTATTGAGATGCCCTGGGTGATTTAAAGCGGACCCAAACCAAACATTTTTTTAATTCAAAATATTTAGTTGCACCACTCTGACACATACAAAGATAAATAAACACTCTTTCAAGCCTATGAGCATTTCAGTGCATGCTTTTCACCCTTCGCTTTTCATAACTAGGGTTATACAGGTGGCAGCCATTACTTCTGAGCTTAGTAATAAGTTTTAGATCATAGGTGTGTTTGTCATCAGCTACCCTCCCTCACAGGGGCGTCATCTATGTGAAATCTCGCACATGCTGAGATCACCTCCCCTGTGACATCATCAGTAGCAGCCTGTGTTTTGTTTTTTATCTCCTCCACCAGTCTGCCGGATTCTGTCCCGGCAATATAAAAAGGAAGGGAGGGGTTCCTCCAATAAATGTACAAGTAAAATATTTTGTATTTGTCATCATGCAGCTGAAAAAAAGGCTGCTATTTATTATTATAAGTTAGAAAATAGATTTTATTTCTGAAATCTTGTATTTTTAATTTGGGTCCACTTTAAGTTCACTTTAAGTGAAAAATAGCCTAGCCGAGGAACAATGTGTTGTGTTAGCTGTTTGCAGCGTACCACTCCTCTTTCCTCAGCTTTTTGTCTTTTTTTCGTTTATTAGTCTGGTTACATTACCGTTCCAATCTTCGGTTAATGTCTCCCCTGTTTCCAGTCACTTCCACATCTGCTGGAAGAGTTATCGTCTCGGTTTAGCATCTCGGAGCTCCGCATAATGCGCCTTTGTCTTCCCTGTGTCAGTAGTACATGGCATTAACAATCTGGCCCATTGTATGAGCTGCAGCCCGTATCCTGTCTCCGTACCCCGCTCTCATAAATGGGATCTGAACTACTGTATCGGGCATTGACTGGAATACTTAGGCTCTTTCATCTGCTAAATCGCTTTCCTTGACCCGAGTTTGGCCTCAGATAATGCAGAGAGAGGCGGGTTTAGTGGAGAGATCGGCACTTGCGTTAGGTGACCTGGTCACTAATGACAAGGCGAAGGCAATTTTGCGTATGCGGTTTCTCCCCTAGAGTAAAGCAGGAAATGGAATTGTCCTTCGTTCCTGTTTTTATTAAAATTGTGCCTTCTTTTATGAATATTTACACCAATCGGTCAAAACATTAAAAAAAGACACATGCCTGAAATTGTAATATGGTGTAGGTCCCTCATGTGCCATCAAAACAGCTGTGGCCTGTCAAGGCGTGGTCTCCTCAGAACCTCTGTAGGTGTCCAGCAGAAGTGACTTAAAGCGGAACTGTAAACTGTTTAAAAAAAATAAGACTTTCACTTACCTGGGGCTTCTGCCAGCCCCCTGCAGCCGACCTGTGCCCACGCCGTCCTGGACCGATCCGCGGTTCCCCGCCGTGGCTCACTTTTTTTCTTGTAATGGAGGTCAACTTCTAAGTTGATCTCCATTGCGCCCTGGCCAAGCGTATCCTAGTATACGTTCCTGTAGCCAGGAGCGCCCTGCACAGGCGCAGTATGAGAAAATCTGTACGGGCAGTACGTGTCCGGCTACGGGAGCATGAACAAGGAGGCACGCGGCAGCCGCAGTTCCCGTGAACTGTGCGAAGTGAAAGTGAGCCGCAGCATGAGACCAGAGCATCGGTGAGTGGCTGCGTGGAAACAGGTCGGCTGCAGGGGGCTGGCAGAAGCCCCAGGTAAGTGAAACTCTTATTTTTTAAACTATTTACAGTTCCGCTTTAAGGATCCTCCAGGCGCCGGTACTCCTGTAGCTCCCAGTGGCTTTGCTGCAACCTCATATGGCTCACCGGCGTGTCACCTGACCCGCATCAGGTCACGTGATGCATAGGGTCTGTGCACGAAGACATCGCAAAGCTGCTGGGAGCTACAGGACAGAAGTAGACTGGCGCCCAGGGGATTCCTAAGTGATTTCAGGGATGCTGACTTCTCAAGCAAACGGCAAGAACACATATCTGGCATCAGGCCATCCCCACCTAAGATTCTACTGTAGTACCATTGTCCTGGTTATCACAACATTTAAATTATGTTCCTAGTACTATCTATATTGACAATATTTTATTTGTTCTTTGTTTTTTATCGTATTCTGTACAAGCCCTTGTTTACAACAATAACAGTAATATACCCTCATGGCATACATATTTAAAAAGCTGAGTCCTTTAGGTAACAAATTATGTATTCTCTTTTAAATTATGTCACTTTGGTTCTTTTTTCAAGTGCTTTATTTTGGTATAAAGTATATGAATCTAACAATAATATTGGTTTTGATTCAGTTTATCACTAAAAGGAATTGACACGACATAGGCCTCAACCACAAACCACCCTAATATCTATTCTACTACTTATCATGGTTAAAATGTTACCACATATGTCTCAATTGATAGCTAGCTGGGCATTTAGCTGGAAAATGTACCAGAGATGGTAGACTGGCCCTTATTTATACTTCTATAGCGCTTCCTCCAGCCCCATGAACACCATGGCTTCCCTCGCTGTCCTCTTCGGCCCCTCCTTTCTGACACTACGACTCCCAGATAAGGTCAGTTGCTGCCAGTTGTGGGCCTCTGTGCACGCACGGCTCTGCCGCACGCACGTCCACACCGCGCTTACGTCCCCTGGAGCGTTCTGCGCCTACACAGAACGTTTCAGGCTGCAGGAGCGTGATGAGGGGTGTGCATGCCGCCGAGCCGTGCATGTGCAGAAGCCTGTGCCTGCCTGGAAGAAAGGAGGGGCCAAAGAGGACGGCGAGTGAAGACACGTTGCTCATGGGCCTTTAGGAAGCCTCAGGTACATATAAATAAGGGCTACTGAACCATCTCAGATTGACTTTGACATCCATGTGGTTTTCTACAGGCCAATTTTTTGCACAAAGTATTTTAGTGGTATACTTTCTTTGAAGAGCTTGGGCATCTGGCAAAGGCCACAAATGTCACCATTATGAAGAGTTTGTAAGGATCCTGAGATTTTCCCCTATTTTTTTTCCTTACACGTGATACTGGCTGCGTTCACTACTCACTCCACCCACCCTTTAACTTCGGGATCGGCCGTAGTTAAAACTGCGCTGCACTCGTGGCTGCCTAAGCCTGATTTACCTCCACCCAATCCCAAGCACAGGATGCAATAACGTTTCCCAGCCTTCTCTAAAGATAGCAGAGCTCCGTAACTTGATCAGGAGCCGCTTTCATTGGCTCCTGACCTCCTGTTCGCTGTGAGCCAATCACAGTGTTCAGGAAGTGTAAAAATACCCAAAAAGTCTCTGATCCTTAAAGGGACCAGAGCGTTGGGTGCGAACCTACTCTCTCTCCCTTCTAAGAACCTCCAGCTGATGGACCAAAACCGCCACATTCCAACGACCACCTATTCCGGGGCAAGCACAACTGGGGGAACACTTTGGAATACTTGCCTCTGGTGCTGGAGAACAGCGCCCCCACCTTGGCCCGGCACACAGTGGCAATGGGGCCTAAAGATGCCCATACATCAGAAGACGTATGGCAGATCAACCAAGAGACAGATCTCTCTCTGACCAAATCTGATCAGAGAGAGATGTGTTGCCTGCCCATACACAACAGGCCGATTCCAGATTTTCAGCTTGAAATCTCCCGGGAATTGACCTTGTGATGCCGCAGCTGCCCCCTCGCCATCCCAGCACTGTCCCCCCAGTGTAAAATATGCCCCATGCAGTAATATTTACCTGTTGGTGTCCGCTGCTGGCTCTGTGCTCATACATGCGCCCCACGTGTTTGGCAATGTACAGGTGGGCGTGTGTGTGATGTCATACACGTGCCTATGTTAGGCCGGCAACCACATGGGTTCCGCTGTTTGTCGTTCATCCCGATACCGCACGCCGTTACCACCGTGCACCCCATCGAGCATGTCACATCTTGCAGCATGTCAGATCGATACATGCGACCAATTTTGGCCCGAAATTGGTTGCCTCTTCGATCGGGCAAGCTTTTGGTGCCACCAATTTTCATCAGATTATAATAATCAAATCGCATGGTCGATCGGCCACCAAGTCGCCTGTTGTATTCACCAGGTGTATTCGGCCACCTTTAGTTTCACTGTCCGCTTTGTATCATGTGAATGAAGTCATTATTCTGCACTAAGACCTGGTCCACACTAGGTCCGGAAACGTATCCGTGGCTGCGTTTTTCAAACCTGATGAAAAACGGAGTCCCGGATACTAAGATACTAATGTTCAAAATAGCAGCCAGCCTCACCCAAGTAAAAAACGGATCCGTCTGCGTTTGCGGGGACCCGTTTTAAAAACCTGAACGGAAGGTCCGGATCTGCTGCACTTTCACGCAACGGATCAGGACCAGGGATACACGCAGGGGTAGTGAAAGCAATGAGAAAACGCATCTCCAGCTCCACAGGCAAAAAACGGATGTGAAAACGGATAGCCTGAGCTTTATGATTGGCCGAAAAAAATCCTCCCACTCCTTCCTAATGATGGAGACGTTTTCTGTCAGGGAAAAACTGAACGGAAACTGATGCAAAACTGATGCACTTTCAGTTTACAGTACGGTGGGTACTTCCCCTGATCCGGACTGCAGTGTCCGTCCTGCAACTGGGTCTAGTGTGGACCTAGCCTATCAAGTAGAACGAGGACCTCAAAATTCTGCCTTTTCTAAGGATGTGATCTTTTATTTTTATACCTTCTTATTGAGGAAAACACACTGAAAGCTGGGGCTGCACTTAAAGGGAACCTAAACTGAACCTAAATAAATAAAAGTTTCACTTACATGAAGCTTCCACCAGCCCCCTGCAGGCGTCCTGTGCCCGCGCCATCACTCACCGATCATCTGGTCCACCGCCGCTGCTCAGTTTCGCTGTTGGCAGTGCGTCTGCACGGCCATGGCCGCCCACGTCCTCAATCACACTCCCGTCCCTTTGGGCGTCCTGTGCAGTACGCATACGACATACGCATAGTACTAAGTACGTACGCGTACTGCGCAGGCACAAGATGGCCACCGGAGACGATCGAGGGATGGGAGCGCGATCGAGGACATACTGCCGAAAGCGAAACTGCCCCGTTGCAGGAGACCAGATGAACGGAGAGTGAAGGCGCGGGACAGGGCGGCTGCAGGGGGTGGGTGGAAGCCGCAGGTAAGTGCACGGGCGTAACAATAGGGGGATGCAGCCCATGCTCTCGCAGGGGGGCCTGCTCAGGGACGTTTTTGGGGGGCTGGAGGGGTCGCAGCATGAAGGGAGAGCTTGGTGGCACATCGGTGGGGCTCTCCCCTCTGCTCTACCCTTTAGCATTGAATAAAGTGTATGCAGGCGGCGGGGCAGCGGCAGATACATACCTTCCGTGCGCTCCAGCGCGGATGTTTCTCCCTCTAGTGTCTGACGTAACTTTTTGTTTCTACAGGAAGTCGCGTCAGAAGCTAGAGAGAGGAACATCCATGGAACGCACGGAAGGTATGTATCTGCCGCTGCCCCGCCGCCTGCATAAACTTTATTCATTGCTGGAGGGGAGCACAGAGGGGAGAGCCTGTGGTGAGGGGGGGAAGGACCATCCCCCTCCCCACCGACGTGCCACCAAGCTCTCCCCTCATGCTGCGACCCCTCCAGCCCCCCCAAAACGGCCCTGAGCAGGCCCCAGGAGGAAGGGGGGCCCGCTCAGAATTTCTGCAGGGGGGCCCGGCGATTCCTAGTTAAGCCCCTGAGTGAAACTTTTTTTTTATTTAGGTTCAGTTGAGGTTCACTTTAATGAAGTCTCTCCACAATGTGAAATCAGAGGACGAGGAATGACAGACTGGATAGATCGCCGTCTCTTCCTTTATTGCCGGACCCCACGGGGAGGGAGGGGACGCTCTGCGAATAGATCAAAGCAGAGTAAATGGCTACTGAATATGAGAATCTTCATATGATGAGACAATCCTATGCAAGGTCACATAGCGTGATTTCCCCGGAGAGCGACATCACACAGCCCTCAGCCGCGACGCACGTACATCAGCAGGCGGCTCGCATAAGTCAAGCCTGGCCGAGAGCTCATTTTATACATGGCAGTGACAATGTACTTTATTTTGGGTGATGGAAGAAAAGGAGAGGGCTTCTACTAAACTATCCAGAGCAGGATCATCCGCCAGGAAACCTAGGCCATACCTCCCAACTTTTTGAGATGAGAAAGAGGGACACTTAAGCCACACCCCTGACCACACCCCTTGTCACTCATACCATAAAGATTTCATAAGAAAAATATGTTGTTTTATAATTTAAATCACACTGACCCTTCCTATCCTGGTTCATTTACCTTCATATTCACATTTTAAAATGAATAAATGAATAATATATCAATTTAAAGGATGGGAATAAAGTTAAGAGTCATTCAAACATTTTTTTAGTAGAGAAATATATATACTTATATAGAAAGAGGGACAAAGCCCTGAAAGAGGGACAAATGAGGAGGAAAGAGGGACAGGGCTCCCAAAGAGGGACAGTTGGGAGCTATGGCCTAGGCAAGTGATTAGGGCTTAGTTGGCGTCAAGGGGCACACCTGCCATCTTCTCTGTCCTCTCTCCACTTCTCCTTCCCAAAAGGACCACAAGGTGGCCCCAACTACATAGCTCCCAACTGTCCCTTTTTCGGAAGGACAGTCCCTTTTTGGGAGCCCTGTCCCTCTGTCCCTCTTTCACCCTCAGTTGTCCCTCTTTCAGGACTTTGTCCCCCTTTCTATATAAATATATATATTTCTATACTAAAAATGTGTTTGATTGACTCTAAACTTTATTCCCATCCTTTAAATTGATATATTACTAATTTTAAAAATGTTACTATGAAGGAAAATGAACTAGGATAGACAGGACCAGTGTGGTTTGAATTATAAAACAACATTTTTTTCTTATGAAATTTTTATGGTATGCGTGACTAGGGATGTGGCAGGGGTGTGATCAGGGGTGTGGAAGGGGCGTGGCTTAAGGGCCCGTTCAGATCACAAATGCGGATGACCATGCGTGCGGAACGCAACGCATGCGAACGCACGCCATCCGCGTTTGTGTGCGTTGCGTGGCTGATCCCATCACTGAAAAGTGAATGGGACAGCCGCGCGTTTTTACAAAATCTGCATGCAACATGCGTTCCCGGACCGCACAGGTCCAGAACGCATGCAGTGTGAACATCAGACAGTGCACTCTATGCACTGTCTGGTGTCGTGCGTGTCTGCCTCCTGCACGTGTTTCCAAAACGCGGCTGGAAACGCGTGCAGTGTGAACGGGCCCTTAGTGTCCCTTTTTCTCATCTCAAAAAGTTGGGAGGTATGCAACTACATTGCCTAGGGCCTCATTACATTATAGGACAACTGAAGTGAGAGGGATATGGAGGCTGCCATATTTATTGCCTTTTAAGCAATACCCGTTGCCTGGCTGTCCTGCTGATCCGCTGCCTCTAATACTTTTAGCCACAGCCCCTGAACAAGCATGCAGCAGATCAGGTGTATCTGACATTATTGTCACATCTGACAGGATTAGCTGCATGCTTGTTTCTGGTTTGATTCAAACACTACTGCAGCCAAATAGATCAGCAGGACTGCCAGGCAAATGGTATTGTTTAAAGGAAACAACCGAGGGCTCGATCTATTTACCCGGGTGGGCTTCCTCCAGCTCCTGGCAGCCGACATGTCCCTCGCCGCAGCTCAGTTGACCCGGGATCTCCTCGCCAGGTCCAGCTAACAATGCCACTTCCTGCTTGCGAGGACTCCGCCAAGATATAGTTAAACTCTCAAAGAGAATACAGATCAAGCTGAAATCAAACGCTTATGCTACGTACACATTTGCGATAACAATCGTTTGCAAGGAACGATAGTTACCAGACGAACAAACTTGGAACGACTGGGATGCAGCGATCATCATACACATTTTAACGATCGTTCTCGTAGAAAAGAACGATCAGAGGGAAATGCTGCGTACATATTTATATAAAATAAAAAAACAAACAAACACTAAAATGGGGTTACAATAGATAAAAACATATGATAGTTAACTTGAAAACAAAGTTTATTTGAAATTTGTAATGTAACAATATTTACGGGTCGCGCTACACAGGAAGTACGGAAGCTGGGCAGAAGCCAACGCAGGTGCATTGGCCCTTGTAACGATCGTGCTCAGCAGATAACTGTACACACTATAGTTTTGTAACGATTGTCGCTCGATACGATCCGTCCTGTTGGATTTTCTCATCGTGCCGATATCGTTCATTTGTCGTTGTACTTAATGATTGTTTGGTAAAGTTCTTTAACCGATTGTCGGCAGACCGATCGTTAAGCTTAGCTTCTGTTTCAAACGACCATAGTCGCAAGTGTGTACGTACCGTTAGGCTTTGTTCACATCTAAATTCGCAATCGCTGACGCCAACATTTTGCAATTTTGTGCGCAATTATTTTTAGCACCTCCCGGCGCTTACCTGGGTGTTGCGATTTTTTGTAAAGCGTTTGTCTAAGCGCTTTTGCAGAGCGATTTGTTTTTTCACTTCCTGACTCAAGTCACTCTTTGACCCGTAAAATAATAAATACAATGCATCTATTCATGAAAGCGCTCAGGAAATCGCTTACATGCTTTCCTTGCGTTGAAAGACATCCATGGCTACAATTACTAGGTATTGCCCAATGATGTTGATCCAGGGATTTTATCTGATTGCCATCTGGAGTCGGGAAGGAATGTTTTCCCTTTTGGGGCTAATTGGACCATGCCTTGTAAGGGTTTTTCTCCTTCCTCTGGATCAACAGGGATATGTGAGGGAGCAGGCTGGTGTTGTACTTTGTTCTCTGGTTGAACTCGATGGACATATGTCTTTTTTCAACCCAAATAACTATATAACTATGTAAAGCGCTTTCAAGCATTTTGCGGTTTCCCTATACCTTCCATTGAGGCAAATCGCCCCAAAAAAGGTACAGGCAGCGCTTTGCTGAGCAGATCGGAATCGAAACCGCTCATATGTGAACACTCTCATAGGGAATCATTGCACAAATCGCTTTTAAAGAAAGCTGAAAACGCCCCTAGTTGTGAACAAACCCTTAAAGGGAACCGAAACTAAGAAGGATTAGGCGTTTTCCTTTTAAAATAATGCCAGTTGCCTGACTCTCCTGCTGATCCTGTGTCTCACTCTCTAATACTTTTAGCCACAGCCCATGAACAAGCATGCAGATCGGGTGCTCTGACTGAAGTCAGACTGGATTAGCTGCATGCTTGTTTCAGGTGTGCGATTCAGACACTACTGCAGCCAAAGAGATCAGCAGGACTGCCAGGCAACTGGTATTGTTTAAAAGGAAACACCCATATTCCTCTCAGTTTAGGTTCCCTTTAACATTAAAGAAACATATAGACAACATAGCGCAGTAATCATCAGAGTTTATTACCTGCTATTATTATGTTCAGAACGCTTAGACGTGTTACAAAAAACGCGGGCGTGCCACAGCTACCGCTCCCCTCTCGCTCCTCTGATTGATGCGGGTGACAGAGCCGCAGCTGAACTATTAATAAGACTCGCTTTGTAAGATAAACAAGCTAATTACGCACAAGGCGAGGCATAACTGGACCATCTCCTAATGAGGGATAACAAGCACATAATCGCCCTCGGCAAAGAATATCTCTTAATTGGAGAGCAGTCATTCTGGAAAGGAGCGAATGGCTAAGTGATTAGCGAGTGGGTCCACTTCTCATCTCTCATCGCGGCTGTTTATTACGTGCGGAGAGAGAGGCCTTGTTATTGCTGAACTTGTCATACAGACGTGAATGTGGCGGAGACGTCACCTCCTGACACAGGACTAGTAATGACATAAACCTCCACATAGGCAGAGCTGGGCCTGATATACACAGATGTGCTACGAGGTTGTAAGAACAGCGATGTTGTCGTTATTGTTGTTGTTCAGATTCAGGCTAAAGTCAAAAGTTGTCACAAATATCGATCGATTAGTTTGGAAAAGTCATGAATGAGTAACAGCAATGCTGGCAGTATTCAGCAGACTCTTAGGTCAAACCCATACCTCCCAACTTTTGTACAGTGATGAGCGAAATTTCGTTTCAATGGGCGAATTTCGTTTCGACGGGCGAATCTTCGATCGAACATTTTCGCGTTAATTTTCGAATAATGCCCGTTATTTTTGCATTAAATTAGAGGATTATTGCGGACATTTTTCCGCATAAGCGTCCGCATACAGCGACGTTTCTTTCGGATTATTGCGGACATTTTTCCACATAAGGGCATAAGCGTCCGCATTCAGCGCAGTTTCTTGCGGATTATTGCGGACATTTTTCCGCATAAAGGCATAAGCGTCCGCATGCAGCGAAGTTCCTAGCGGATTATTGCGAACATTTTTCCACATAAGCGTCTGCATTTAGCGACGTTGTTTGCGGATTATTGCAGACAATTTTTCTCATAAGGGCATAATCGTCCGCATACAGCAAAGTTCCTTGCGGATTATTGCGGACATTTTTCCCGCATAAGGGCATAAGCGTCCGCATACAGTGAAGCTTCTTCAATTTTCATTGCTGGTCGAAAACGCGAATATTTCCAAAGATTTTTGTGAATATTTGCCGAAATCGAAAACGGGATTTTCGATGTGAAAACTTGGGCGAAAATTCGCAAGCAACACTGCTTTTGGAGCCAGAAAAAATGGATATATGCGACCCCCCTCCCTTATAAAATTCCCTGGTGACTAGTGGCTCCCCCTCTGACCCCTATACTGTCTAATGCCCAGTACACACGATGAGCTTTTGATGCCCGGCTGTTCCTCTGCCTCGAATACATTTAGCCATAGACCCTGTGCAAGCCTGCAGCACATCAGGTGTTTGGCCCAGTGCACACCAAAAACCTTTAACAGATCCACAAAACGCTAGAGGTTTTTGAAGCAGATTTTCAGAGCGATTCTGGGCATGTTTAGGGTCCATTCACACTAGAACATTTTGCCGGCGATTTTGGCAAGACACTCAAGCGCTAGAGCTTTCTAAAGCGCTAGAGCAATAATATCCTATGGGCCCGTTCTCACTTGGGCAAATCGCCAAACGCAAACGCATTTTCAGGCGATTTTCTGGCGATCACATTTAGTGCTATAGAAGCGCTAAATGCGGAAAAAAAAAACAAGTGTGAATAGCGATTTTTTTGCGATAATCGCCAAAAATCGCCTGAGCAGAACGCTAGCAAAAGCGCTAGCGTTTTGCAGGTGTGAATGGGGCCTTAGAGAAGTTTTCTAAACATGCCTAGCGTTTTTTGGAGTGTTTTTGTGTAGCAGATTACAAATATTGTTACAGTAAAGCTGTTACTGAACAGCTTCTATAACAAAAACGCCTGCAAAACCGCTCTGATCTAGCATTTTCCAGAGCGGTTTGAGCTTTTCCTATACTTTACATTGTGGCAGAAACGCTTCTGCAAACCGCAAAAATGCAGCAGGAGTCACGTTTGGAGTTTGCTAAAAACCTCAATCCGCTGGTGTGCACCATCCCATCGAGATACATTAGCCAAGCGTTCTCACAGGCGGCAGCGGTTTTGAAAACACTACAAAAAACGCTCGGTGTGCACCAGGCCTTTCGGATGTTATCCGATCTGACAAGATTAGCTGCATGCATGTTCCTGGTGTTATTCAGACACTACTACAGCCAAACAGATCAGCAGGGCTGCCAGGCAACTGGTATTCAAAAACAAAATTGAAAATTAAATTTTCAACTTCAGAAATATAAACCATTATTCAAAAAATGCAAATGAAAAAAAGCATGAAAAACACATTAAAAAAACCCACATGAAAAAAACGAAAAACACTCAAGGCAGAAACTGAAGTTTGTGCGCGGACAAGTGCGATCCCTGCATAAATAAGATTTTTAAGCTAAGTTCTGTAATGCCACTGGAATTCCACAAGGTGGCGAAAAAGAGCTCTGGCTCAAAACAAGAAAGCAAGATCAGAATAGATACATAGCTGAGCATTGCCATAAGCCCCATTTACACCTAAAGCAACCTGCTTTATAGGACAACAACTGAAGTGAGAGGTATATGGAGGCTGCCATATGTATTTCCTTATAAGCAATACCAGTTGCCTGGCTGTCCTGCTGATCCTCTGCCTCTAATACTTTTAGCCCTAGCCCCTGAACAAGCATGCAGCAGATCAGGTGTTTCTGACATTAGACTGGATTAGCAGAAAGCTTGTTTCTGGAGTTATTTAGACACTGCTGTATCCACACAAATGAGCAGGGCTGCCAGGCAACTGGTATTGTTTAAAAGGAAATAAACATGGCAGCCCCCATGTAATTCTCACTACAGTACCTCAGGGTACCTGAGACGGGAGAGAAAAAAAAAATATACATACCTGGGGCTTCCTCTAGCTTCATCCACGGTAATCTCTCCCTCGATGTCCTCCTCCACCTCCTGGAGTGTTGCAAAGTCCTCCAGTCGGCACAGTCCGGCTGCGCGTGCTTTACCATCGCCCTCCAGTGGCCGGGAGTGTTCTGCGCTTGTACCATAGTACCGTGCAAGCACAGAACACTCCTACACTCCCCGACATGGGAGCGCACATGTGGCCGGCAATGCGCAGTACGTTCCAGCCCGGAGGACTTTGTGAGGCGAAGGAGGACGGCGAGGGAGCGATCCGTGTGGAGGAAGCCCCAGGTATGTATATTTTTTTTCTCCACCGACTATCTCAGGACATATTAACCACTTCCGGACCAGCCGCCTAACCCCCCTTAAAGGATACCACAGCCCACAGGCTGTGGTAAAATAAATGCAGCATGTGTAGGGGAAAAAAAGGACATACCGCTCCCCTCGCTTCCAGCTGTCGAGTCCCGCTCGTCTGCTACAGCTCCCGGTACCGGCCGACTCATCTGACCCCTGACCCGGACATACTGCACTGCGCATGCGCAGTATGTCCAATCATCTTCCCTTCTGCCGTCGCATCATGACGGCAGAATATCGGACACTCCCCCGCCTCCTCCCTGCCCAGCGTGTACGCTCCACTAATAGAGCTAGCGTGACATGCTAGCTGGAGTCACGCTGGGAGCGGCGATTTGGAGAGAGAGTGGAGGGGGAGTGAGTTGGGATGGACGGGAAGCGGCTTGCATGTGTCCTATTGGATGTGTTGCAAGCCTCACCACCGCGCACTTCCTCCTTCCGGCTTGAAGGAGGAAGTGCGCATAGTAAGGCTTGCAAAGCACATGCAAGCTGTTTGGAGTGCAGGGAGGATGACGGACTTATGGGTAACCAATCCCTTCTCATCCAGCCGCACACCTGAGGCAATTAAGCCTTATTTAAAGGGAAGGTTCAGGGAGGGAGAAAAAAAAATAAAAATCCATATCCACTTACCTGGGGCTTCCTCCAGCCCGTGGCAGGCAGGAGGAGCCCTCGCCGCCGCTCCAGAGGCTCCCGGTCGTCTCCGGTGGCCGACCCAACCTGGCCATGCCCGGCTGCCAGGTCGGGCTCTTCTGCGCTCCAATCTGCGCCTCACGGGGGCGCGCTGACGTCATCGGACACTCTCCGGGCTGTACTGCGCAGGCGCAGTAGTTCTGCGCCTGCGTAGTACAGCCCGGAGGACATCCGATGATGTCAGCGCGCCCGCGTGGAACGCAGAAGAGCCCGTCGTTGGAGCGCAGAAGAGCCCGATCTGGCACCCGGCCTGGCCAGGTCGGGTCGGCCACCGGGAGCCTGCGGAGTGGCGGCAAGGGCACCTCCTGCCCTCCACGGGCTGGAGGAAGCCCCAGGTAAGTGGATATGGATTTTTATTTTATTTTTCTCCCTCCCTAAACCCTCCCTTTAAATCAGGAGTTTGAGTCCTTATAGACTCGTAACTACTCGTGAGCCCATCACTGCTCCCTAGACAAGGCCTTGTCGATAAGCTTCGGGAGTGCCGGGAAGGGAGGGGGGGGGGGGGGTGTTACACTACTTGTATTTTCTGTTCCTCAGCCGAGCAACCAACTCTTTATATACCGCGAGCACAAGTGGAATGACGGGCTGCACAATATGGCCTCATTCAAAACATGTATTTCCTACACATGGCCGATATCAGCCCAACAGTTGTGTGAGGTGATCTGCCAGATGGATTGGGCAAAATGTCTGATATCAGTCAGTCGCTTGTCTAGTCGTGTACCATGCATACTGATTATATTCCAACACACCAAAATCAGACGGCAATCAGGTGGTTTGGTTGAGCGTGTGTATGGGCCTTTACTTGGTTGGGGAAACTTGCTTAACCTCCCTGGCGGTCTATTGAGATCGCCAGGGCGGCTGCGGGAGGTTTTTTTTTTAACTAAAAAAAAACTGTTTCATGCAGCCAACTGAAAGTTGGCTGCATGAAAGCCCACTAGAGGGCGCTCCGGAGGCGTTCTTCCGATCGCCTCCGGCGCCCAGAATAAACAAGGAAGGCCGCAATGAGCAGCCTTCCTTGTTTTGCTTACATCGTCGCCATAGCGACGAGCGGAGTGACGTCATGGACGTCAGCCGACGTCCTGACGTCAGCCGCCTCCGATCCAGCCCTTAGCGCTGGCCGGAACTTTTGTTCCGGCTGCGCAGGGCTCAGGCGGCTGGGGGGACCCTCTTTCGCCGCTGCACGCGGCGGATCGCCGCAGAGCGGCGGCGATCAGGCAGCACACGCGGCTGGCAAAGTGCCGGCTGCGTGTGCTGCTTTTTATTTCGCTCAAATCGGCCCAGCAGGGCCTGAGTGGCGACCTCCGGCGGTAATGGACGTGTATAGTCGTCCATACCGCTGAGGAGGTTAAAGTGGACCTGAACTCTTGCACAGGACAGAAGGAAAACAGAAAGAAATGCACCCTGTATGTATTTGCAGAGTTTATTCCCCCTCATCTGTGACTAAACACAAGTTGTAATTTGATCTCTTCTCTGCCACTGGAGAGCAGCTATTTTGTAAGCACAGGAAGGTAACAATATGTCTGCTTCCATGAACGCTGCAGATTTATTGCAGGATTAGTATGAGCTGTAACATAGAAGTGTTTTAGTCTGAAGCGAAATTGAAAAAAAAAACATACTCACCTAAGGAGAGGAAAGGCTCTGGGTCCTATAGAGCCTTCTGTCTCCTCTCAAGGTCTGTTCATTTCAGCGCTGGCTCCACCATTCAAATCCCCAGCTGTGGGAGGCTGTGGGAGTCTTCGGCAGCCCGAGTGCATGAGAGAGCAGGTTTGCGCAGACGCAGTCTTCAGGAGCACTCTGGCTCCCGCAAACTTCCAAAGCTTCCCGCAGTGGCAGAGAACAGTCTCTGACGCATCAGTCAGAGACGGCTAATGGGTCAGAGATTGCTAATGGGGGAGCCAGCGATGGAATGCGGGATCAGGTGAGAAGCAGGAAGACTCTATAGGACTCAGAGCCTCCCTCTCCTTAGGTAAGTATTGGTGTTTTATTTTTCCACTTCATACTCATTTGCTGATGCTTATATTTTAGAGCAGAGAGGCCTTGCTCACATCTAAAAACGAAGACGCAAGCATTTTGCGTTTTTGTGTGCTTTTTTTTACCACCTCCAGGCGCTCCACTGCACATTGCGTTTTTGTTAAAATCGCTTTTCTAAGCATTTTTCCAGAGCGTTTTTTTCATTCACTCCCTGACGCAAGTCAGGAAGTGAACTCTTTGACATGGAAAAGAATACAATGATTCATTCTTAAAAACGCAATCGCTGCACGAAGCGATTTAGTGAACATTTTGCATTTTTCCTATACCTTCCATTATAGCAAAAACGCCCCAAAAATGGTACAGGCAGCGCTTTGTGGACCGCAAACCGGACACAACGCGCTGATATGAAACTTATGGAGATTCCTTGCACAAACATTTTGTGGCTGATTTTGAAAACTGTCTGCGCTTGAAAAAAGGGCAAAAACGCCCTAAGGCCTCTTGCACGCTGCAAGCGATTCAGATTCAGATTCCGCTTTTTAATCTGTTTTTACTTCCGATTCCGATTTGCAGTTTGCTCCTTGCACACTGCAAATCGGAATCTGAATCGGAGGTAAATACTGATTAAAAAGCGGAATCTGAATCGGAATCGCTTGCAGTGTGCAAGAAGCCTTAGCGTGACCGAGCCCAGAGGAAGTTCTGTTAAGGTCTGTTAAGGTGTTGCAGGAATTTTCACCATACCTCCCAACTTTTTGAGATGAGAAAAAGGGACACTTAAGCCACGCCCCTGCCACACCCCTGGCCACGCCCCCACTACGTCCCTAGTCACGCATACCATAAAGATTTCATAAGAAAAATATGTTGTATTATCATTCAAACCACACTGGTCCTTTCTGTCCTGGTTCATTTTCCTTCATAGTAACATTTTAAAATTAGTAATATATCAATTTAAAGGATGTGAATAAAGTTTAGAGTCAATCAAACACATTTTTAGTATAGAAATATATATATTTATATAGAAAGAGAGACAAAGCCCTAAAAGAGGGACAAATGAGAGGAAAAAAAGGGACAAAGGGACAGGGCTTCCAAAAAGGGACTGTCCCTCCGAAAAAGGGACAATTGGGAGCTATGATTTTCACTTCAAATCTAATGTGAAATCTCAGCTTCGTTCCCTAGTTTCCAGGCAGACGAATCAGACGATTGTATCGCTTGTTTATCGGTTTGTGACGCGGAGATCATTTAATCCGGTCTCCGATCAGAGCTGAAGTCTTATCAGCAGGGGCGTAACTAGATATCACTGGGCCCCCCTGCAAAGTTTTGCATGGGGCCCCCTCCCACCAAGGAGGCTGGGTGCTGTACACCAGAACATGATTCACACTGAATGCGGACTGTCTACAAATCTTTGTCTGCAAACTTTGTACGATTCCTTATTAGTGGCTGAGCAGATGCAGTCATTAGAACAATTTTGCAGAGAGTAGAAAGCTTCTTCTCTTCTTGCCCTTAGTTGTCAGTCTATCAGGATGGGGCCTCCTATGGACTTTGGGCCCCCCTGCAGCTGCATCCCTTGCAGGGTCTATTGTTACGCCCCTGCTTATCAGGGAGATTTCTATGGAATGCACAACAATGAGGCTACATGCTGATGTGGGTAAGAGAATGACTGGTAGCAGCCGGTCACACTCAGCAGGTTAGTATAGTAAGTCAGGATACACATTTGTATAGAATGCCTGTTTCCTCGTTGTTATATTTTTCCTTTAGACCTCTTTTCCACGAACTGTTTACAGGCAGTGAAATGCCTCTCAAACTCTTACAATTGCTTGCTGCTGCCTGGTAACTGCTTACTGCTGCCTGGCAACTGCTCACTGTTGCCTGGTAACTGCTTGCTGAGCACACAGCTCAACAGTCCGTGAAAAGGAGGCCTAAGTGTAAATGGGGCCTTTAGGGCCCGTTCACACTAAGGCTGAGGAGTCAGAGCAATTTTGGGTACCTGGAGACAGAGTTGAAGTCGGTGGTTTCATAAACTGAGGAGTTGGATGATTTTTGTACCAAATCCTTAGTTTTGGTAAGTATTAGACTAGAAAAAAGGAGAAAACACAGGGACACCGAGAGCCCAATATAGTGTAGTACGTATGGACACAAGGGAGGAGTTATGTAAGGTAAGCCACAAGGATAAAACAATATAATAAAATTCTTAAAACATGGACGTGGTCGTGGTGGATATCTGGTCACTCCACAGGACACTCAGAAATAGGTGTGTTTCAAGGTAAAACACAAAGAACATTTATTTATACACTCCACGATTTCACAACGCGTTTCACGAACGTGACCCCACTTCCTCAGGCAATTCAAAAGGAGAATATAGGATTAGTAGTCCTGGTCTGCATTAAGCACCTCTGACAGACGTTTTAAGAATGTTATTATATTATTTTATCCTTGTGGCGCCTCTGTTCGCTTGCATTAAGTATTAGACTAAGGAGTCGGAGTCGAGGAGTCAGAGCCATTTTGGGTACCTGGAGCCTGAGTTGGAGTCGGTGGTTTCAAAAACTGAGGAGTTGGAATCAGATGATTTTTGTACTGACTCCACAGCCCTGGTTCACACTAGGGTCATTTTCCGCCTTTTTTCAAGCACAGGCAATTTTCAAAATCGCCCACAAAACACTCGTGCAATGAGAAAGTTCACAGCTGAGCGGTTCGTTTCCGGTCCGCTCAGCAAAGCGGTGTCAGTACCATTTTTGAGGCGTTTTTGCTATAATGGAAGGTATAGGAAAACCACAAAACGCTCACAAGATTGCTTTGTGTAGCGATTGAATTCGGATTTTTAAAAATAGATACATTGTATTTATTATTTTACGGTCAAAGAGTTCACTTCCTGACTTGCGTCAAGGAGTAAATTACAAAACTGCTCTGCATCTTTTACAAAAATGCAGCGCGCAGTGGAGAGACGGGAGGGGGGAATAAACAGCACACAAAAACGCAAAAAAACGCTTGCGTTTTCGTTTTTAGGTGTGAATGGGGCCTCAGAGTCAGAAGCATCTGAATCACACTCATCTCGTAGCCAGAGGTGTCAGGACACCAGAGTCAGTGAGTCACAAAGTATTAGCAGCAGAGGAACGGTGTAAGGCCTCCTTTCCATGGACTGTTGAGCTGTGTGCTCAGCAAGCAGTTACCAGGCAGCAGTGAGCAGTTACCAGGCAGCAACAAGCAGTTACCAGACAGCAGTGAGCAGTTGTGAGAGTCTGAGAGGCATTTCACTGCCTATCAATAGTCTGTAGAAAAGAGGCCTAAAACTATACATTACTTTTAAAGTGGACCTGATCTCAGAACTTCCTCTCTAGTCTAAAAGATAAGCAACAGCATAATAACCTTGAGGCCTCTTTCACAGTAGGACGTTGCGTTTTGATGTGGCGTTAAAGTCGCAACGCAAATTACAACGCAATGCCCCCAAAAAGTTGCAACACAACTTTGGCCTCCTTTCCACGAACTGTTGAGCTGTGTGCTCAGCAAGCTGTTACCAGGCAGAAGTGAGCAGTTATAATACAGCAACAAGCAGTTACCAGGCAGCAACAAGCAGTTACCAGGCAGCAGCAAGCAGTTACCAGGCAGCAACGAGCAGTTACCAGGCAGCAACGAGCAGTTACCAGGCAGCAACGAGCAGTTACCAGGCAGCAACGAGCAGTTACCAGGCAGCAACGAGCAGTTACCAGGCAGCAACGAGCAGTTACCAGGCAGCAACGAGCAGTTACCAGGCAGCAACGAGCAGTTACCAGGCAGCAACGAGCAGTTACCAGGCAGCAACGAGCAGTTACCAGGCAGCAACAAGTAGTTACCAGGCAGCAACAAGCAGTTACCAGGCAGCAACAAGCAGTTACCAGGCAGCAACAAGCAGTTACCAGGCAGCAACAAGCAGTTACCAGGCAGCAACAAGCAGTTACCAGGCAGCAACAAGCAGTTACCAGGCAGCAACGAGCAGTTACCAGGCAGCAACGAGCAGTTACCAGGCAGCAACGAGCAGTTACCAGGCAGCAACGAGCAGTTACCAGGCAGCAACGAGCAGTTACCAGGCAGCAACGAGCAGTTACCAGGCAGCAACAAGCAGTTACCAGGCAGCAGTGAGCAGTTACCAGGCAGCAACAAGCAGTTACCAGGCAGCAACAAGCAGTTACCAGGCAGCAACAAGCAGTTACCGGGCAGCAACGAGCAGTTACCAGGCAGCAACGAGCAGTTACCAGGCAGCAACAAGCAGTTACCAGGCAGCAACAAGCAGTTACCAGGCAGCAACAAGCAGTTACCAGGCAGCAACAAGCAGTTACCAGGCAGCAACAAGCAGTTACCAGGCAGCAACAAGCAGTTACCAGGCAGCAACAAGCAGTTACCAGGCAGCAGTGAGCAGTTACCAGGCAGCAGTGAGCAGTTACCAGGCAGCAGTGAGCAGTTATCAGGCAGCAACGAGCAGTTATCAGGCAGCAACAAGCAGTTATCAGGCAGCAACAAGCAGTTACCAGGCAGCAACAAGCAGTTACCAGGCAGCAACAAGCAGTTACCAGGCAGCAACAAGCAGTTACCAGGCAGCAGTGAGCAGTTACCAGGCAGCAGTGAGCAGTTACCAGGCAGCAGTGAGCAGTTACCAGGCAGCAGTGAGCAGTTACCAGGCAGCAGTTACCAGGCAGCAACAAGCAGTTACCAGGCAGCAGTGAGCAGTTACCAGGCAGCAGTGAGCAGTTACCAGGCAGCAACAAGCAGTTACCAGGCAGCAGTGAGCAGTTGAGAGAGTTTCAGAGGCATTTCACTGCCTATTAACAGTTTGTGGAAAGGCCCCGTTATGGTTGCATACAGTAGAGCATACAGGCAATGATAATTATGCTTCCAGGTCATTACTGAGCATGTGCAAACAGTCCAACACAGCTAATAACGTGTATAACACACTGCATGCAGCACTTTCTAATAATGCTACGTAGGGTTGCCAGGTGTTTTGTGCGCTGTGTCCGGTGCAAAAAGGCATGCTAAACCGGACAATTAAGTTGTCCGGTTTAGAGCCCCCCCCTGCAGCGCAGGAGGAGAACAGCGCAGCAGAGAGAGAGCTGGGAGCAGCGGTGGAGAAGGTGGGCAATCTCCCCCCCCCTTCCCTCACCTTAGGGTGCTCTCTCTCCCCCGCTGTCTCCTCCAGGATGATGTGCAGGCTGGCGAGTGGCTGCAGGCGGAACTTACCTCTGTGTCGCTCCAGCGCCGGAAGTTCGGGTCCCGCAGCCGCTGAGATTCGACTCAAAAAAGATCCGGATCAAAGATCCGAATCATTCATGAGCCGGACAACACTAATCAGTCTGAATAGTGTTGTCCGGCTCATGAATGATTCGAATCTTTGATCCGGATCTTTTTTGAGTCGAATCTCAGCGGCTGCGGGACCCGAACTTCCGGCGCCTGCGACACAGAGGTAAGTTCCGCCCGCAGCCACCCGCCAGCCTGCACATCATATTGGAGGAGACAGCGGGGGAGAGAGAGCACCCTAAAGTGAGGGAAGGGGGGGGAGATTGCCCCCCTTCTCCACCGCTGCTCCCAGCTCTCTCTCTCTGCTGCACTGTTCTCCTCCTGCGGGGGGGGGGGGGGGGGGGGAGCGGGGGGCACCTGGCTACCTAACCTATTCTGGGCACATATAGCCCCTGGCTACCTATTCCGGGCACATATACCCCCTGGCTACCTATTCTGGGCACATATAGCCCCTGGCTACCTATTCTGGGCACATATACCCCCTGGCTACCTATTCCGGGCACATATAGCCCCTGGCTACCTATTCCGGGCACATATAGCCCCTGGCTACCTATTCTGGGCACATATAGCCCCTGGCTACCTATTCTGGGCACATATAGCCCCTGGCTACCTATTCTGGGCACATATAGCTCCTGGCTACCTATTCTGGGCACATATACCCCCTGGCTACCTATTCTGGGCACATATACCCCCTGGCTACATATACTGGGACATTTACACCCCTGCCTACATATACTGGGACATATATACCCCCTGGCTACATATACTGGGCACATATATCCCTGGCTACATATACTGGGAACACTGGCTGTTTGTCATTATGTGCATTTAGTGGTGAAAAGCTGTCTCTTTTGTGCATTTACTGGTGAAAATCTGTCTCTTATTATGTGCATTTACTGGTGAAAAGCTGTGTCTTATTATGTGCATTTACTGGTGAAAAGCTGTCTCTTGTGCATTTACTGGGGAAAAGCTGTCTCTTATTATGTGCATTTACTGGCGAAAAGGTGTCTCTTATAATTTGCATTTACTGGTGAAAAGCTGTCTCTTATGTGCACTGGACCAGTACTACTGGTGAGGACAGTTAGTGACATGGCTATGTACTCTGTAATGTGCTGCAGAAGATGTCAGTGCGATATAAATACTATAATTTTTTTTTTTTAAAAAGCCCATTGCTTAGCCCCACTCTACATAAAAGTGCGCTTCTGACCCCGCCCCTAACTCCACCCCTAACTCCACCCCCTGCCCGGTTTTCTCCATCAGCCGACCTGGCAACCCTACACGTTACACACAAACGCAACGTGTGCACTGTGAATGTCGCACAGACTTAGTATTGCTGTGCGTTAGTCTGCGTTGAAACCTTTTTCTAACATGCGACTTTAACGTCTCACTGTGAAGGAGGCCTTAAAGAAAAACATTTCTATGTTAGGCCTAGTGCACACCGAGCGGTTTGTGGAGCGATCCGCCGGCCGCATCCGCCTGTAAAACCGCTTGGCTAATTGCAATGGGATGGTGCACACCGGCGGTTTGAGGTTTTTGCCAAGCCGCAAACGCACCTCCTGCTGCACGTGTGCGGTTTGCAGAAGTGTTACGTCCTCAATGTAAAGTATAGGAAAAACGCAAACCGTTCTGAAAAACGCTACTTCAGAGCGGTTTTCCAGGCGTTTTTGTTACAGAAGCTGTTCAGTAACAGCTTTTACTGTATCAATATATGAAATCTGCTACACAAAAATGCTCCAAAACTGCTAGTTATGTTTAGAAAACCTCTCTAAACATACCTAGAATCGCTCTGAAATCAGCTCCCAAAACCGTTAGCATATTGCGGATCTGCTAGCGGTTTTGGTGTGCACTGGGCCTCACAGCTGATACAAATCCTGCAATAAATGTGCAGGGTCTGCTTCCTGCTTTCATGGAAGCAGACATATAGTTAACATCCTGTGTTTCCAAATGAGCTTATCTGCTGCGGCAGTCAGCTGACATAGGGGAGAGATCAAATTACAACTTGTGATTAGTCACAGATGCGGGGGAATTCAACAGAATAAACTCTCTAAATACATACAAGGTGCAATTCTGTTGTATTACTGTCCCGTGTAAGAGTTCTGGTCCAGTTTAAAACTGAGCCCATCCAAATGAACCTCTCTGAATCCCTCTCCAGCACAGGTGAGCATTGCGGAGCCATGGCTGTAAATGGGTAGCTTGACGTGTAATAATATCACATGCTTTCCTCAATGCTCCCGTGTGCTGCTGGATGCTGGGCTATTTATACAGCTCAGGCAGCTTTCCATAGCTAATACTGGCAGCCCCAGGCAATACCCGGGGACATCCATGCTTCTGCATACTGATAGCTGACAATCACGCTCTGGGATACTTTAAATAATTAAACCTATGAACATTCCAGAAGAGAATTGCTCTCAGGTCAGACCACAGCCTTGCTGCATTTCAGAATAATTAGACGCTCGTCCCCCCCTTCTGCTGTGTATAATAAAGATCTTTAACTTTCTGCTGAATTTTATGTTTCAGGTTGCATAGCAAAACGCGCAGGGGGGGCATTACAGCTGCCCAGAATCCCCCCTCAGACCAGGGCCAGTGCAGTGTCTGGGTACAGGCACAAGTTGAGACACCAGAATATCTGCAGGTATCCTGCAGCTCACAGCCCTGCCCCTTTTATTTCCCCGCTACAGTTGACTTTGGATGGAGCAGCAGCGTGTGTACAGAGCATGGAGCAGCAGTGTGTGTACAGAGCATGGAGCAGCAGTGTGTGTACAGAGCATGGAGCAGCAGTGTGTGTACAGAGCATGGAGCAGCAGTGTGTGTACAGAGCATGGAGCAGCAGTGTGTGTACAGAGCATGGAGCAGCAGTGTGTGTACAGAGCATGGAGCAGCAGTGTGTGTACAGAGCATGGAGCAGCAGTGTGTGTACAGAGCATGGAGCAGCAGCGTGTGTACAGAGCATGGATCAGCAGTGTGTGTACAGAGCATGGAGCAGCAGTGTGTGTACAGAGCATGGAGCAGCAGCGTGTGTACAGAGCGTGGAGCAGTAGCGTGTGTACAGAGCGTGGAGCAGCAGGGTGTGTACAGAGCGTGGAGCAGCAGGGTGTGTACAGAGCGTGGAGCAGCAGGGTGTGTACAGAGCGTGGAGCAGCAGCGTGTGTACAGAGCGTGGAGCAGCAGCATGTACAGAGCATGGAGCAGCAGCGTGTACAGAGCATGGAGCAGCAGCGTGTACAGAGCATGGAGCAGCAGCATGTACAGAGCATGGAGCAGCAGCGTGTGTACAGAGCATGGAGCAGCAGCGTGTGTACAGAGCATGGAGCAGCAGCGTGTGTACAGAGCATGGAGCAGCAGCGTGTGTACAGAGCATGGAGCAGCAGCGTGTGTACAGAGCATGGAGCAGCAGCGTGTGTACAGAGCGTGGAGCAGCAGCATGTACAGAGCGTGGAGCAGCAGCGTGTACAGAGCGTGGAGCAGCAGCGTGTACAGAGCATGGAGCAGCAGCGTGTACAGAGCATGGAGCAGCAGCGTGTGTACAGAGCATGGAGCAGCAGCGTGTGTACAGAGCATGGAGCAGCAGCGTGTGTACAGAGCATGGAGCAGCAGCGTGTGTACAGAGCATGGAGCAGCAGCGTGTGTACAGAGCATGGAGCAGAAGCGTGTGTACAGAGCATGGAGCAGCAGCGTGTGTACAGAGCATGGAGCAGCAGCGTGTGTACAGAGCATGAAGCAGCAGCGAGTGTACAGAGCAAGGAGAGCAGCGTGTGTACAGAGCGTGGAGCAGTAGCGTGTGTACAGAGCGTGGAGCAGCAGGGTGTGTACAGAGCGTGGAGCAGCAGCGTGTGTACAGAGCATGGAGCAGCAGCGTGTGTACAAAGCATGGAGCAGCAGCGTGTGTACAGAGCATGGAGCAGCAGCGTGTGTACAGAGCATGGAGCAGCAGCGAGTACAGAGCATGGAGCAGCAGCGTGTACAGAGCATGGAGCAGCAGCGTGTACAGAGCATGGAGCAGCAGCGTGTGTGCAGAGCATGGAGCAGCAGCGTGTGTGCAGAGCATGGAGCAGCAGCGTGTGTGCAGAGCATGGAGCAGCAGCGTGTGTGCAGAGCATGGAGCAGCAGCGTGTGTGCAGAGCATGGAGCAGCAGCGTGTGTACAGAGCATGGAGAAGCAGCGTGTGTGTACAGAGCATGGAGCAGCAGCATGTACAGAGCATGGAGCAGCAGCGTGTACAGAGCATGGAGCAGCAGCATGTGTACAGAGCATGGAGCAGCAGCGTGTGTACAGAGCATGGAGCAGCAGCGTGTGTACAGAGCATGGAGCAGCAGCGTGTGTACAGAGCATGGAGCAGCAGCGTGTGTACAGAGCATGGAGCAGCAGCGTGTGTACAGAGCATGGAGCAGCAGCGTGTACAGAGCATGGAGCAGCAGCGTGTACAGAGCATGGAGCAGCAGCGTGTGTGCAGAGCATGGAGCAGCAGCGTGTGTGCAGAGCATGGAGCAGCAGCGTGTGTGCAGAGCATGGAGCAGCAGTGTGTGTGCAGAGCATGGAGCAGCAGCGTGTGTGCAGAGCATGGAACAGCTGCGTGTGTACAGAGCATGGAGCAGCAGCCTGTGTACAGAGCATGGAGCAGCAGCGTGTGTACAGAGCGTGGAGCAGCAGCATGTACAGAGCATGGAGCAGCAGCGTGTACAGAGCATGGAGCAGCAGCGTGTACAGAGCATGGAGCAGCAGCGTGTGTGCAGAGCATGGAGCAGCAGCGTGTGTGCAGAGCATAGAACAGCTGCGTGTGTGCAGAGCATGGAGCAGCAGTGTGTGTACACAGCATGGAGCAGCAGCGTGTGTGCAGAGCATGGAGCAGCAGCGTGTACAGAGCATGGAGCAGCAGCGTGTGTGCAGAGCATGGAGCAGCAGCGTGTGTGCAGAGCATGGAGCAGCAGCGTGTGTGCAGAGCATGGAGCAGCAGCGTGTGTGCAGAGCATGGAGCAGCAGCGTGTGTGCAGAGCATGAAGCAGCAGCGTGTGTACAGAGCATGGAGCAGCAGTGTGTGTACAGAGCATGGAGCAGCAGCGTGTGTACAGAGCATGGAGCAGCTCTGGAGGTCAGGTATGAGCACAGCCCTGTGCCCTGCTGTGTGAATGCTTTACTTTCCCCTTCATTACCAATGTCGGCTGTCCTCATTATTATCTGTATCTAAACTGCTCCTGATCAATCCCATTGTCGATTGGGAGCAGATTGGACATTTAGGAAATAATTGTCAGATCCTATCAGTCGGATTGGAAATTGCATTATGTGTACCCAGCATGATGTCCTACCATATTATTTTACTGTATTGTGCGGGTTGAGGGCGACCTTTCAGGAATCCCCCCCTTAAAAATCCTGGGTTTGCCCCTGGGTTGCATGCAGGAGGGCTTGAAACAAACTTGGCCATACATCTCTCGACTTAGCGCCCGATCGAACATCCGATTTGATAATTATCGACTTGGAAAAAAATTGGTGCTGCTAAGAGCATGCGTGATGAAGAGGTGACGAACTTCAAGCCGAAACTGGTCGCGTGTATCGATCAGGCATGCTGCAAGATGGCGAGCATGCGAGGTCGATAGAGTGCATGGCGGTAATGGGAAGCAGTATTGGGATGAGCGACGAAAACCCCCACCGCTGTTTCCCCGGTGTATAAATGTGGTGTGTGCGTTGGATTTATCTCCCCACAGAAGACTCAACAGATATAGATACAATATTTTTTTTTTATTTCTTTTACTCCAAAACAAAAAGGAGGGGATGCAATGCGTTTCACAAGTCCACAGCGTCTTCATCAGGCAACAATATCGGGAGCAAGCTTATTCTGATGGATGATAAATAAAAGAGGCACAATACTGTTGCCTGATGAAGTAGGCTGTGGACCCGTGAAACGCATTGCATCCCTCCCTTTTTGTTTTGGAGTAAGGCCTCTTTTCCACGAACTGTTTACAGGCAGTGAAATGCCTCTCAAACTCTCACAACTGCTCACTGCTGCCTGGTAACTGCTTGCTGAGCACACAGCTCAACAGTTCGTGGATAAGAGGCCTAAAAGACATAAAACAAATATTATTGTTGAATTGATATCGGTCAAGTCCTCTGTGGGGAGGTAAATTGACCCCCCCCCCGTTTTAGTGAGGACAGGAAAAAATCCCCACCTGCCTATACAGTGGTTGCCTCGGAGGTAACCCACCTTTGTGAGTATCCTTCCTGAGTGTCTACAGATTGAGTGCTCACAACCTCGAAATAGAGTCTGGGAGACACAGACAGACGTACAAACCCAGGGAGGAGAGACTATGCCAACACTGTGAGCAGAAGACTGTTGAGGATGAAAGCCACTTCCTACTGCACTGCCCCAGATATACTGCAACCAGCGACACTTACTTTAAGAAATTGTCGGAACTATTCCCAGACTTTCTCACACTAGAAGATGAGAGAAAAACATATATCCTACTAGGAGAAGAGGAATCCACAGTGACAATCTCTGCAGTGCACACTATGTCACAGCATGCCACAGACTGAGAGGAGCATAACAGAACTGTAAACCTAAAAATGTCCACAGACTGCTTAGCTATTGTCCCCCTACCCCACCCCCTCCCATGTCCCCTATTTCCCCTGCTTTGGCAATACCTGTAATGAATCTTGGTCATGCCAATAAAGCTATCTTTGATTTGGTTTGAGTATTTTTTTCATATAACTACCCACCCACCAACACCTAAATGACTATACCATAGTGGGCTCATTATACTTGTCCCCTTTTTGCTTTAGATTTATACACTGCGGAGCAGCGGTGAGGGCGGCCAGTTCCCGAGACATTTCATGCACAAAGCGATTGGGAATCATCCTGCGGTGTAAGGGCAGCTGACCGATCACCCTCTTATCAATCAGAGAGAAATTTGTCTCGAATCTGCCCATCATCGCTGGATGTATGGCCGCCTCTGGATCAACAGGGATATGTGAGGGAGCAGGCTGGTGTTGTACTTTGTTCTCTTTTTGAACTCGATGGTCGTAGACTCGTATGTCTTTTTTCAACCCAAATAACTATGTGTTTGTATAAACCAGAGACGAAAAAAATAAATAAAAAGATTTCTACATACCTGGGGCTACCTCCAGCCCCATGCGCAATGACCGCTTCCATGCCGACGCCGTCCACTGCCTGCAGCTCCGGTATCGGGTCCCGTTAGTTCTGCCAGTTGCCGCCATGAAGCAAGGTGAAACATTTGCATCAAGCGCAGAGAAAACAGGGGCAGAACATTTTGAAACAGCATGCAGTCAGGGTTCGTTCACATTGCGTTCTGATCATGTTAGAGTTCGCGTTGGGCGTTTGAGGTGTTTTTTTTTTCCCTTTCGCAACGCTTGGGTTGGCAATGCATTTTTGTTAAAAGCGCTTTTCTAAGTGCTTTTCCTGAGCGATTTTTATTTCACTCCCTAACAACAAATACAATGTATTTATTCTTAACCTCCTGGGCGATAATTACGAGCTGAGCTCGGGGTAAGCCACCGCTGAGGATTTCTCAGCCCCTGGTGGGCCGATTTCCACACTTTTTGCTTTGTTACACGCAGCTACCACTTTGCTAGCTGCGTGTACAAGCCGCTACCCGCCGCGCTAGAGGCCCCCCCCCCGAGACCCCGTGCACAGCCTGGCCAATCACCGCCAGGCTGCTCTAAGAAGTGGATCGGGACTCCCTCTGACGCCATGACGTGGATGACGTCATCCTGATCGTCGCCATGGCGACGGGAGAAGCCAAACAGGAAATCCCGTTCTGAACAGGATTTCCTGTTTGCTCTGATTGCCGGAGGTGTTTGGAAGGGGTGGGGGGGATGCCGCTGCACAGTGGCTATCATGTAGCTAGTGCTAGGCTAGCTACATGATTTAAAAAAAAAATGTAAGTGCTCAGGGAGGTCAGAAACACAAACACAATCGCTGCACAAAGCGATTTTGTGAGCATTTTGCGCTTTTCCTATACCTTCCAGTGTAGAAAAATTGGCCTCGACAGTGGTCCCTGCAGCGCTTATCTGAACGGAAAATGAACGGAATGCCCAAATGAGAACTATCTCATTAGAAAGCATGGTGTAAGCGCTTTCAGGGCAGTTTTGAAAAATTGCCATCCAAAAAAACGCCTCTAGTGTGAATGAGCCCTCAGAGTAGGAGGAGAAGTGAGAGGAGGGTGAGGTGAAGAGGTCATCATTGGGAGTCTGACAGTGAGTGAGGAGGGGGGAGGCAGGAGAGCAGCATTGGGGAAAAGCATCTTGTTGTGCTGTGTCAAGGAGTCTGACAATGAGTGAGGAGGAGGAGGCAGGAGAGCAGCATTGAGGAAAAGCAGCTTGTTGTGCTGTGTGAGGAGTCTGACAGTGAGTGAGGAGGGGGGAGGCAGGAGAGCAGCATTGGGGAAAAGCAGCTTGTTGTGCTGTGTGAGGAGTCTGACAGTGAGTGAGGAGGGGGGAGGCAGGAGAACAGCATTGGGGAAAAGCAGCTTGTTGTGCTGTGTGAGGAGTCTGACAGTGAGTGAGGAGGAGGGAGGCAGGAGAGCAGCATTGAGGAAAAGCAGCTTGTTGTGCTGTGTGAGTGGTCTGACAGTGAGTGAGGAGGGGGGAGGCAGGAGAGCAGCATTGGGGAAAAGCAGCTTGTTGTGCTGTGTGAGGAGTCTGACAGTGAGAGAGGAGGGGGGAGGCAGGAGAGCATCATTGGGGAAAAGCAGCTTGTTGTGCTGTGTGAGGAGTCTGGCAGTGAGTGAGAAGGGGGGGGGGGGGAGGCAGGAGAGCAGCATTGGGGAAAAGCAGCTTGTTGTGCTGTGTGAGTGGTCTGACAGTGAGTGAGGAGGGGGAGGCAGGAGAGCAGCATTGGGGAAAAGCAGCTTGTTGTGCTGTGTGAGGAGTCTGACAGTGAGTGAGGAGGGGAGGCAGGAGAGCATCATTGGGGAAAAGCAGCTGGTTGTGCTGTGTGAGGAGTCTGACAGTGAGTGAGGAGGGGGGAGGCAGGAGAGCAGCATTGGGGAAAAGCAGCTGGTTGTGCTGTGTGAGGAGTCTGACAGTGAGTGAGGAGAGGGGAGGCAGGAGAGCAGCATTGGGGAAAAGCAGCTTGTTGTGCTGTGTGAGGAGTCTGACAGTGAGTGAGGAGGCAGGAGAGCATCATTGGGGGGAAAGCAGCTTGTTGTGCTGTGTGAGGAGTCTGACAATGAGTGAGGAGGAGGAGGCAGGAGAGCAGCATTGGGGAAAAGCAGCTTGTTGTGCTGTGTGAGGAGTCTGGCAGTGAGTGAGAAGGGGGGGAGGCAGGATAGCAGCATTGGGGAAAAACAGCTTGTTGTGCTGTGTGAGGAGTCTGGCAGTGAGTGAGAAGGGGGGGAGGCAGGATAGCAGCAGTATTTCATTTGACTTGGCGCATCCTCACAAGTTTGCCTCAGGCAGCAAAAAGTCTAGAACCAGCCCTGCGCAATTGTATGGACACCTTTAGTTTCATTCTCGCAGTTTAGCCATTCTTTGGAGCTAGTAAATTTCCATTCATCTTTATCTCCAGACTATAATAAGGTCAGATGAGCATTGCAGAGACGTTATCATTAGTAGATTCTGATACATTTCCTTATTACTCAATACCAGGGAATACTGCTATCTGTCACTGCATGCATCATGCTTTCCTCCATCTCTCAGGCTGTGTTGGGTGTCTGGAATATCCCACATTTCACCATCGCAGGTCAGACTTTTCACCACACTTAAGGTGGGTACACACATCAGATAAAAGTCTTTGGAAAATGAAAGATCACAGACCAATTTTACCCCCTTCCATGTAGTATGAGAGCCATACCTACACAGTCTATTCTATGGAGCTGAACTCCCCATCAGATAAACTCTTTGCAAGATGCTGCACACACACAAAGATGCTGAACACATTCAAAAGATCATTATCTGCAAAAGATCTGTTCCTGCAAAATGCATTCATAGTCTATGAGATCTGCAGATCCTCATACACACCTTGTTTAACAGACAATCATCTGCAGATCATCTGCAGATCAGATCCACCAGGATGGATTTTCAGATCTGCAGATGATTGCCAGATATGCAGATGAAGTCTGTTAAACATGGTGTGTATGAGGATCTGCAGATCTCATAGACTATGAATGCATTTTGCAGGAACGGATCTTTTGCAGGAACAGATCTTTTGCAGATAATGATCTTTTGAATGTGTGCAGCATCTGTGTGTGTACAGCATCTGTGTGTGCAGCATCTTGCAAAGATGTCTATCTGATGGGGAGTTCAGCTCCATAGAATAGACTGTGTAGAGTATGGCTCTCATACTACATGGAAGGGGGTAAAATTGGTCTGTGATCTTGCCTTTTCCAAAGACTTTTATCTCAAGTGTGTATGAAGCATTACTCTACAATGTCATCACATACCCGCCTGCTAAAATTACCCTTCTAAACTTAGCTTCATTCAAAAACAACCAACCAACCATGAAACATTTGTAAAGCGCTTTTCTCTCATAGGGCACAAACCGCATAAGCTTGTCTCAGATCAGAAAACAGTGATGTCTACAAGGGCGAAAAATATGTGGTCATCATAAATTCCAGACTACACGGGTAGCTTTTCAGATTTGATTTAAAAGTGTCCAGGGTTGGAGCTGTCTTGAATAAGTTTGGCAAGGCGTTCCAGAGATTAGGGGCAGCATGACAGAAAGGTCTGGCTACAAAGATTCTTAGTTGGACTCTAGAGGTTGGTCAAGTTATTGGATACTTTTTGATTTGAGGTTGTGAGAGGTGTGATGCAGTTGCAGCAAATCCTTCAGGTATCCAGAGCCTAGGTCGTGTAAAGGTGGGTACACACGTCAGATAAAAGTCTTTGGAAAATGAAAGATCACAGACCAATTTTACCCCCTTTCATGTAGTATGAGAGCCATACCTACACAGTCTATTCTATGGAGCTCAACTCCCCATCAGATAAAAATCTTTGCAAGATGCTGCACACACAGATGCTGTACAGACACAAAAGATCAGTATCTGCAAAAGATCAGTCCCTGCAAAAGATCCATTCCTGCAAAATGCATTCATAGTCTATGACATCTGCAGATCCCATACACACCTTGTTTAATGGACATTCATCTGCAGATCAGACAATCATCTGCAGATCTGAAAATCCATCCTGGTGGATCTGATCTACAGATAATTGTCCGTTAAACAAGGTGTGTATGAGATCTGCAGATCTTATAGACTATGAATGCGTTTTGCAGGAATGGATCTTTTGCAGGAACAGATCTTTTGCAGATACTGATCTGTTGCGTGTGTACAGCATCTTTTTGTGCAGCATCTTGCAAAGATTTCTGTCTGATGGGGAGTTCAGCTCCATAGAATAGACTGTGTAGAGTATGGCTCTCATACTACATGAAAGGGTTTAAAATTGGTCTGTGATCTTTCATTTTCCAAAGACTTTTATCTGACGTGTGTACCCACCTTAAGGATTTGAATGTTAGCATGCCAATTTTGAAAATAATTCTCCATTTTATTGGCAGCCAGTGTAGTGAGCCAAGGATTGGTGTTATGTGGCAATGGCAGGGTTGGCTTGTTAACAGCCTTGCGGCAGCATTCTGTACTAGCTGCTGGCGGTGTAGGTATTTATTTGGCAGGCCTGCATAGAGAGCATTACAGTAGTCCAGCCGTGATGTGATGAAGGCCTGAATATTCCATGCAAAATGAGAGTAAACCATTTCCTATTGTCTTGCAATTGTGATATACCCACCAGAACTACACTTTTCCATGTAATCTGTGTTCATTACCGGTGGATAGATTTTTATAGTGCGCCCAATTATCACATGGCACATTGCAGAGTATGCCCTGAAGATAGTCATCACCACAAGCCATAGCTGCAGCATAAGGGCCCTTTTCCACTGAGAAATGCAATAACGCTGCTATTGCAATAGAATTTCTCTTGATTTCCAATACTGTGAATCTGCAGCAATCTGACTGCAAGGCAGGCAGAAAGGGCGCCGGACATTAGGGCGCCTTCATAGCCTGTAATGTGAATTACGGCTAAAGCTGAACTCAGAGGGTAATTGGGGCGCCGGAAAAAGATAGAGCCCAAATTACAAAAAAAGTGCAATTCGGCCGCCAGCAATATCTGGCAGCCAAATTAAAGTAAACCAGAGGCGATGCACCCTAACGTATTTTACCATATAGATCAGTGGGAACATTAGAGAAAACATCTACCCTGCTCTCTGTTTCACTCTTCACTGCTCAGCCTGCTTGTTATCAGCCCTGATAAAATCCCCCACTGAGCATTCAGTCTGGCTTTGCTCAGGAATCATTATAGCTGAGTCTGTCTTCTCTGATGTCTTTTCAAGCCCAAGCCTGCCCTCTTCTGGCTCTGCTATAATGACTCAGCTATAATGATTCCTGAGCAAAGCCAGACTGAATGCTCAGTCGGGATTTATCAGGGCTAGCTGGCGTACGGGAAGATGGCTGGGAAGCACAGTGTCCCTAGCAGGTGTACGGAGCGCTGGTCGGGAGGCATGGTGTTCCTGGCAGGTGTATGGGGCACTGGCTGGGAGGCGTGGTGTCCCTAGCAGGTGTACAGGCAGCTGGCTAGGAAGCGCAGTGTCCCTGGAGGGTGTACAGGTGCTGGCTGGGAGTAGCTGTATCCCTGGAGGGTGTACGGAGAGCTGGCTGGGAGGCGTGGTGTCCCTAGCAGGTGTACAGGCAGCTGGCTAGGAAGCGCAGTGTCCCTGGAGGGTGTACGGCTGGCTGGGAGTAGCTGTATCCCTGGAGGGTGTACGGAGATCTGGCTGGGAGGCGTGGTGTCCCTGGCAGGTGTACGGGGCGCTGGCTGTGAGGCGTGGTGTCCCTGGCAGGTGTACGGGGTGCTGGCTGGGAGGTGCGGTGTCCCTGGCTGGTGTACATGACGCTGGCTAGGAGGCGCGGTGTCCCTGGCGGGTGTACAGGTGCTGGCTGGGAGGCGCTGTGTCCCTGGTGGGTGGTGTACGGTGCGCTGGTTGGGAGGCGCGGTGTTCCTGGAGGATGTATGGGGCACTGGTTGGGAGGCGTGTTGTCCCTAGCAGGTGTACAGGGTGATGGCTGGGAGGCGGGGTGTCCCTGGGGGGTGCTGACAGTGAGGTGCAGTGTCCCTGGTGGGTGGTGTACGGGGTGCTGGCTGAGAGGTGCGGTGTCCCTGGCTGGTGTACATGACGCTGGCTAGGAGGCGCGGTGTCCCTGGCGGGTGTACAGGTGCTGGCTGGGAGGCGCTGTGTCCCTGGTGGGTGGTGTACGGTGCGCTGGTTGGGAGGCGCGGTGTTCCTGGAGGATGTATGGGGCACTGGTTGGGAGGCGTGTTGTCCCTAGCAGGTGTACAGGGTGATGGCTGGGAGGCGGGGTGTCCCTGGGGGGTGCTGACAGTGAGGTGCAGTGTCCCTGGTGGGTGGTGTACGGGGTGCTGGCTGAGAGGTGCGGTGTCCCTGGCGGGTGTACAGGTGCTGGCTGGGGGGTGAGGTGTCCCTGGCGGGTGCACAGGTGCTGGCAGGGGGGTGCGGTGTCCCTGGCGGGTGTACAGGTGCTGGCAGGGAAGCATGGTGTCTCTGGCGGGTGTACAGGTGCTGGCTGGGGGGTGCGGTGTCCCTGGCGGGTACAGGTGCTGACAGGGGGGTGCAGTGTCCCTGGCGGGTGTACAGGTGCTGGCAGGGGGGTGCGGTGTCCCTGGCGGGTACAGGTGCTGACAGGGAGGTGCAGTGTCCCTGGCGGGTGTACAGCAGGTGCTGGTTGGGAGGCGCGGTGTCCCTGGCGAGTGCTGGCTGGGAAGTGCGGCAGAGCAGGATCATCCACCAGGCGACCTAGGCAGGCGTCAACTGGCCCACCTGCCGCCCAGGGCCGTGGAGTCGGTATGACAATAAGATCCAACTTCGACTCCACAGCAGGGTTGCCAACTCATCCCTTTAATTACTGACACATATGAATTATACAGGGTTTGTGGCTATTTAGATGCAGTTAATGCACTGGTTATGTGCAAAAAGCCCCAGAACCTGTATAACTTAGATGTGTCAGTAATTAAAGGGATGAGTTGGCAACACTGCTCCACAGTCCTGCAGTCCCCTTCATTGACCTCTCCCCACTGTACTTTACCAAAGAGGCCACAAGGGGGCCCCAAATTAACTACCTTGCCTAGGGCCACATAATCTATCTCTGGCTCAGGCGCTGGCTGAGAGGTGCGGTGTCCCTGGAAAGCAGACATGCTGACAATGACACAGAGTAACCTGTCACGTAGCCACGCCTCTCCGCAGCACGCGATAGGCATAGTCCCTCCTGGCCCCTCTCCGGCCGCACCCTCAGGCGGGGTCTGGGCTCAGTGGGCGTGCTCTAGTGTCAGCGGGCGGGCTCTGGGTTCGGTGGACGGGAAGGTGGTGGAGAGAAGGCGGGGTCTAGGCTCAGTGGGCGGGGTCTGGGTTCGGTGGCCGGGCGGGCGGAGGAGAGAGGCGGCAGTGGCGGGATGGCTCCGGCTTTGGATAGGCCCGGTTACTGGGGGCCGCCGACCTCCACGCTGGACTGGTGTGAGGAGAACTATGCCGTGTCCCTCTACATCGCCGAGTTCTGTGAGTAGTCACGTGACCCTCGTGCTGCGGCTCTACCGGGCCGGAGCAGTGCTTTTCAGCGCTGCTAGCTTTGGGCGCAGCCAGCGCCGCCATAGACTGTAATGGGAATCAGTCTATAGCGGCGCTCAGTGAGGAAGGTCGGCTCCGTCAGAAGACGGAGCCGAAGTTGTTTAAAAAACACAATAATTCGGCCTCCAGCAATCGCTGGAAGCCGAATTATTTCATTCCCCCACTATCCATGGCGGCCTGGAGGGGGAATAGTAATTAAAACGCCCCGGACTTGTGCAGAAGCAGGACCAGCCATTTAACAGCTGGATCCTGCGCCCAAGTCTACCAGCGCCGTATTCAAATGTACGCTACCGGGCTGCCCCTTCACCTGCATAATGCATAACGAGAGAGTGTGCCCCTCTGTGGCCAGTGTGTGCCAGGAGGCAGTGCTCCTCCTCTGTATGGCCAGTGTGTGCCAGAAGACAGTGCCCCCTCCTCTGTATGGTCAGTGTGTGCCAGAAGACAGTGCCCCCTCCTCTGTATGGCCAGTGTGTGCCAGGAGGCAGTGCCCCCTCCTCTGTATGCTCAGTGTGTGCCAGGAGGCAGTGCCCCCTCCTCTGTATGGTCGGTGTGTGCCAGGAGGCAGTGCCCCCTCCTCTGTATGGCCAGTGTGTGCCAGGGGGCAGTGCCCCCTCCTCTGTATGGTCAGTGTGTGCCAGGAGGCAGTGCCCCCTCCTCTGTATGGTCAGTGTGTGCCAGGAGACAGTGCCCCCTCCTCTGTATGGTCAGTGTGTGCCAGGAGGCAGTGCCCCCTCCTCTGTATGGCCAGTGTGTGCCAGGAGGCAGTGCCCCCTCCTCTGTATGCTCAGTGTGTGCCAGGAGGCAGTGCCCCCTCCTCTGTATGGTCGGTGTGTGCCAGGAGGCAGTGCCCCCTCCTCTGTATGGCCAGTGTGTGCCAGGGGGCAGTGCCCCCTCCTCTGTATGGTCAGTGTGTGCCAGGAGGCAGTGCCCCCTCCTCTGTATGGTCAGTGTGTGCCAGGAGGCAGTGCCCCCTCCTCTGTATGGCCAGTGTGTGCCAGGAGGCAGTGCCCCCTCCTCTGTATGGTCAGTGTGTGCCAGAAGACAGTGCCCCCTCCTCTGTATGGTCAGTGTGTGCCAGGAGGCAGTGCCCCCTCCTCTGTATGGTCAGTGTGTGCCAGGAGACAGTGCCCCCTCCTCTGTATGGTCAGTGTGTGCCAGGAGGCAGTGCCCCCTCCTCTGTATGGTCAGTGTGTGCCAGGAGGCAGTGCCCCCTCCTCTGTATGGTCAGTGTGTGCCAGAAGACAGTGCCCCCTCCTCTGTATGGTCAGTGTGTGCCTGGAGGCAGTGCCCCCTCCTCTGTATGGTCAGTGTGTGCCAGGAGGCAGTGCCCCCTCCTCTGTATGGTCAGTGTGTGCCAGGAGGCAGTGCCCCCTCCTCTGTATGGCCAGTGTGTGCCAGGAGGCAGTGCCCCCTCCTCTGTATGGTCAGTGTGTGCCAGAAGACAGTGCCCCCTCCTCTGTATGGTCAGTGTGTGCCAGGAGGCAGTGCCCCCTCCTCTGTATGCTCAGTGTGTGCCAGGAGGCAGTGCCCCCTCCTCTGTATGGTCAGTGTGTGCCAGAAGACAGTGCCCCCTCCTCTGTATGGTCAGTGTGTGCCAGGAGGCAGTGCTCCTCCTCTGTATGGCCAGTGTGTGCCAGGAGGCAGTGCCCCCTCCTCTGTATGGTCAGTGTGTGCCAGAAGACAGTGCCCCCTCCTCTGTATGGCCAGTGTGTGCCTGGAGGCAGTGCCTCCTCCTCTGTATGGCCAGTGTGTGCCAGGAGGCAGTGCCCCCTCCTCTGTATGGCCAGTGTGTGCCAGGAGGCAGTGCCCCCTCCTCTGTATGGCCAGTGTGTGCCAGGAGGCAGTGCCCCCTCCTCTGTATGGCCAGTGTGTGCCAGGAGGCAGTGCCCCCTCCTCTGTATGGCCGGTGTGTGCCAGGAGGCAGTGCCCCCTCCTCTGTATGGTCGGTGTGTGCCAGGAGGCAGTGCCCCCTCCTCTGTATGGCCAGTGTGTGCCAGGGGGCAGTGCCCCCTCCTCTGTATGGTCAGTGTGTGCCAGGAGGCAGTGCCCCCTCCTCTGTATGGTCAGTGTGTGCCAGGAGGCAGTGCCCCCTCCTCTGTATGGCCAGTGTGTGCCAGGAGGCAGTGCCCCCTCCTCTGTATGGTCAGTGTGTGCCAGAAGACAGTGCCCCCTCCTCTGTATGGTCAGTGTGTGCCAGGAGGCAGTGCCCCCTCCTCTGTATGGTCAGTGTGTGCCAGGAGACAGTGCCCCCTCCTCTGTATGGTCAGTGTGTGCCAGGAGGCAGTGCCCCCTCCTCTGTATGGTCAGTGTGTGCCAGGAGGCAGTGCCCCCTCCTCTGTATGGTCAGTGTGTGCCAGAAGACAGTGCCCCCTCCTCTGTATGGTCAGTGTGTGCCTGGAGGCAGTGCCCCCTCCTCTGTATGGTCAGTGTGTGCCAGGAGGCAGTGCCCCCTCCTCTGTATGGTCAGTGTGTGCCAGGAGGCAGTGCCCCCTCCTCTGTATGGCCAGTGTGTGCCAGGAGGCAGTGCCCCCTCCTCTGTATGGTCAGTGTGTGCCAGAAGACAGTGCCCCCTCCTCTGTATGGTCAGTGTGTGCCAGGAGGCAGTGCCCCCTCCTCTGTATGCTCAGTGTGTGCCAGGAGGCAGTGCCCCCTCCTCTGTATGCTCAGTGTGTGCCAGGAGGCAGTGCCCCCTCCTCTGTATGGTCAGTGTGTGCCAGAAGACAGTGCCCCCTCCTCTGTATGGTCAGTGTGTGCCAGGAGGCAGTGCTCCTCCTCTGTATGGCCAGTGTGTGCCAGGAGGCAGTGCCCCCTCCTCTGTATGGTCAGTGTGTGCCAGAAGACAGTGCCCCCTCCTCTGTATGGCCAGTGTGTGCCTGGAGGCAGTGCCTCCTCCTCTGTATGGCCAGTGTGTGCCAGGAGGCAGTGCCCCCTCCTCTGTATGGCCAGTGTGTGCCAGGAGGCAGTGCCCCCTCCTCTGTATGGCCAGTGTGTGCCAGGAGGCAGTGCCCCCTCCTCTGTATGGTCAGTGTGTGCCAGGAGGCAGTGCCCCCTCCTCTGTATGGTCAGTGTGTGCCAGGAGGCAGTGCCCCCTCCTCTGTATGGTCAGTGTGTGCCAGGAGACAGTGCCCCCTCCTCTGTATGGTCAGTGTGTGCCAGGAGACAGTGCCCCCTCCTCTGTATGGCCAGTGTGTGCCAGGAGGCAGTGCCCCCTCCTCTGTATGGCCAGTGTGTGCCAGGAGGCAGTGCCCCCTCCTCGGTATGGTCAGTGTGTGCCGGGAGGCAGTGCCCCCTCTGTATGGTCTGTGTGTGCCAGGAGGCAGTGCCCCCTCCTCTGTATGGTCAGTGTGTGCCAGGAGGCAGTGCCCCCTCCTCTGTATGGTCAGTGTGTGCCAGGAGGCAGTGCCCCCTCCTCTGTATGGTCAGTGTGTGCCAGGAGGCACTGAGTGTCCCCTCCTCTGTATGGTCGGTGTGTGCCAGGAGGCAGTGCCCCCTCCTCTGTATGGCCGGTGTGTGCCAGGAGGCAGTGCCCCCTCCTCTGTATGGCCAGTGTGTGCCAGGAGGCAGTGCCCCCTCCTCTGTATGGCCAGTGTGTGCCAGGAGGCAGTGCCCCCTCCTCTGTATGGTCAGTGTGTGCCAGAAGACAGTGCCCCCTCCTCTGTATGGTCAGTGTGTGCCAGAAGACAGTGCCCCCTCCTCTGTATGGTCAGTGTGTGCCAGGAGGCAGTGCCCCCTCCTCTGTATGGCCAGTGTGTGCCAGGAGGCAGTGCCCCCTCCTCTGTATGGTCAGTGTGTGCCAGGAGGCAGTGCCCCCTCCTCTGTATGGTCAGTGTGTGCCAGAAGACAGTGCCCCCTCCTCTGTATGGTCAGTGTGTGCCTGGAGGCAGTGCCCCCTCCTCTGTATGGTCAGTGTGTGCCAGGAGGCAGTGCCCCCTCCTCTGTATGGTCAGTGTGTGCCAGGAGGCAGTGCCCCCTCCTCTGTATGGCCAGTGTGTGCCAGGAGGCAGTGCCCCCTCCTCTGTATGGTCAGTGTGTGCCAGAAGACAGTGCCCCCTCCTCTGTATGGTCAGTGTGTGCCAGGAGGCAGTGCCCCCTCCTCTGTATGCTCAGTGTGTGCCAGGAGGCAGTGCCCCCTCCTCTGTATGGTCAGTGTGTGCCAGAAGACAGTGCCCCCTCCTCTGTATGGTCAGTGTGTGCCAGGAGGCAGTGCTCCTCCTCTGTATGGCCAGTGTGTGCCAGGAGGCAGTGCCCCCTCCTCTGTATGGTCAGTGTGTGCCAGAAGACAGTGCCCCCTCCTCTGTATGGCCAGTGTGTGCCTGGAGGCAGTGCCTCCTCCTCTGTATGGCCAGTGTGTGCCAGGAGGCAGTGCCCCCTCCTCTGTATGGTCAGTGTGTGCCAGGAGGCAGTGCTCCTCCTCTGTATGGCCAGTGTGTGCCGGGAGGCAGTGCCCCCTCCTCTGTATGGTCAGTGTGTGCCGGGAGGCAGTGCCCCCTCCTCTGTATGGTCAGTGTGTGCCAGGAGGCAGTGCCCCCTCCTCTGTATGGTCAGTGTGTGCCAGGAGGCAGTGCCCCCTCCTCTGTATGGTCAGTGTGTGCCAGGAGGCAGTGCCCCCTCCTCTGTATGGTCAGTGTGTGCCAGGAGACAGTGCCCCCTCCTCTGTATGGTCAGTGTGTGCCAGGAGACAGTGCCCCCTCCTCTGTATGGTCAGTGTGTGCCAGGAGGCAGTGCCCCCTCCTCTGTATGGTCAGTGTGTGCCAGGAGGCAGTGCCCCCTCCTCTGTATGGCCAGTGTGTGCCAGGAGGCAGTGCCCCCTCCTCTGTATGGCCAGTGTGTGCCAGGAGGCAGTGCCCCCTCCTCGGTATGGTCAGTGTGTGCCGGGAGGCAGTGCCCCCTCTGTATGGTCTGTGTGTGCCAGGAGGCAGTGCCCCCTCCTCTGTATGGTCAGTGTGTGTGCCAGGAGGCAGTGCCCCTCCTCTGTATGGTCAGTGTGTGCCAGGAGGCAGTGCCCCCTCCTCTGTATGGTCAGTGTGTGTGCCAGGAGGCAGTGCCTCCTCCTCTGTATGGTCAGTGTGTGCCAGGAGGCAGTGCCCCCTCCTCTGTATGGCCAGTGTGTGCCAGGAGGCAGTGCCCCCTCCTCTGTATGGCCAGTGTGTGCCAGGAGGCAGTGCCCCCTCCTCTGTATGTTCAGTGTGTGCCAGGAGGCAGTGCCCCCTCCTCTGTATGGTCAGTGTGTGCCAGGAGGCAGTGCCCCCTCCTCTGTATGGTCAGTGTGTGCCAGGAGACAGTGCCCCCTCCTCTGTATGGTCAGTGTGTGCCAGGAGACAGTGCCCCCTCCTCTGTATGGCCAGTGTGTGCCAGGAGGCAGTGCCCCCTCCTCTGTATGGCCAGTGTGTGCCAGGAGGCAGTGCCCCCTCCTCGGTATGGTCAGTGTGTGCCGGGAGGCAGTGCCCCCTCTGTATGGTCTGTGTGTGCCAGGAGGCAGTGCCCCCTCCTCTGTATGGTCAGTGTGTGCCAGGAGGCAGTGCCCCCTCCTCTGTATGGTCAGTGTGTGCCAGGAGGCAGTGCCCCCTCCTCTGTATGGTCAGTGTGCGCCAGGAGGCACTGAGTGTCCCCTCCTCTGTATGGTCAGTGTGTGCCAGGAGGCAGTGCCCCCTCCTCTGTATGGCCGGTGTGTGCCAGGAGGCAGTGCCCCCTCCTCTGTATGGCCAGTGTGTGCCAGGAGGCAGTGCCCCCTCCTCTGTATGGCCAGTGTGTGCCAGAAGGCAGTGCCCCCTCCTCTGTATGGCCAGTGTGTGCCAGAAGACAGTGCCCCCTCCTCTGTATGGTCAGTGTGTGCCAGGAGGCAGTGCCCCCTCCTCTGTATGGTCGGTGTGTGCCAGGAGGCAGTGCCCCGTCCTCTGTATGGTCAGTGTGTGCCAGGAGGCAGTGCCCCCTCCTCTGTATGGCCAGTGTGTGCCAGGAGGCAGTGCCCCCTCCTCTGTATGGTCAGTGTGTGCCAGGAGGCACTGAGTGTCCCCTCCTCTGTATGGCCAGTGTGTGCCAGCAGGCAGTGCCCCTCCTCTGTATGGTCAGTGTGTGCCAGGAGGCAGTGCCCCCTCCTCTGTATGGTCAGTGTGTGCCAGGAGGCAGTGCCCCCTCCTCTGTATGGTCAGTGTGTGCCTGGAGGCAGTGCCCCCTCCTCTGTATGGTCAGTGTGTGCCAGGAGGCAGTGCCCCCTCCTCTGTATGGCCAGTGTGTGCCAGGAGGCAGTGCCCCCTCCTCTATATGGTCAGTGTGTGCCAGGAGGCAGTGCCCCCTCCTCTGTATGGTCAGTGTGTGCCAGGAGGCAGTGCCCCCTCCTCTGTATGGCCAGTGTGTGCCAGGAGGCAGTGCCCCCTCCTCTGTATGGTCAGTGTGTGCCAGGAGGCAGTGCCCCCTCCTCTGTATGGTCAATGTGTGCCAGGAGGCAGTGCCCCCTCCTCTGTATGGTCAATGTGTGCCAGGAGGCAGTGCCCCCTCCTCTGTATGGTCGGTGTGTGCCAGGAGGCAGTGCCCCCTCCTCTGTATGGCCGGTGTGTGCCAGGAGGCAGTGCCCCCTCCTCTGTATGGTCAGTGTGTGCCAGGAGGCAGTGCCCCCTCCTCTGTATGGTCAGTGTGTGCCGGGAGGCAGTGCCCCCTCTGTATGGTCAGTGTGTGCCAGGAGGCAGTGCCCCCTCCTCTGTATGGCCAGTGTGTGCCAGGAGGCAGTGCCCCCTCCTCTGTATGGCCAGTGTGTGCCAGGAGGCAGTGCCCCCTCCTCTGTATGGTCAGTGTGTGCCGGGAGGCAGTGCCCTCTCCTCTGTATGGTCAGTGTGTGCCGGGAGGCAGTGCCCCCTCCTCTGTATGGCCAGTGTGCCAGGAGGCAGTGCCCCCTCCTCTGTATGGCCAGTGTGTGCCAGGAGGCAGTGCCCCCTCCTCTGTATGGCCAGTGTGTGCCAGGGGGCAGTGCCCCCTCCTCTGTATGGTCAGTGTGTGCCAGGAGGCAGTGCCCTCTCCTCTGTATGGTCAGTGTGTGCCGGGAGGCAGTGCCCCCTCCTCTGTATGGCCAGTGTGTGCCAGGGGGCAGTGCCCCCTCCTCTGTATGGTCAGTGTGTGCCAGGAGGCAGTGCCCTCTCCTCTGTATGGTCAGTGTGTGCCGGGAGGCAGTGCCCCCTCCTCTGTATGGCCAGTGTGCCAGGAGGCAGTGCCCCCTCCTTTGTATGGCCAGTGTGTGCCAGGAGGCAGTGCCCCCTCCTCTGTGGCCAGTGTGTGCTAGGAGGCAGTGCCCCCTCCTCTGTATGGCCAGTGTGTGCCAGGAGGCAGTGCCCCCTCCTCTGCATGGCCAGTGTGTGCCAGGAGGCAGTGCCCCCTCCTCTGTATGGCCAGTGTGTGCCAGGAGGCAGTGCCCCCTCCTCTGTATGGTCAGTGTGTGCCAGGAGACAGTGCCCCCTCCTCTGTATGGTCAGTGTGTGCCAGGAGGCAGTGCCCCCTCCTCTGTATGGCCAGTGTGTGCCAGGAGGCAGTGCCCCCTCCTCTGTATGGTCAGTGTGTGCCAGGAGGCAGTGCCCCCTCCTCTGTATGGCCAGTGTGTGCCAGGAGGCAGTGCCCCCTCCTCTGTATGGCCAGTGTGTGCCAGGAGACAGTGCTTTCTCCTCTGTATGGTCAGTGTGTGCCAGGAGACAGTGCCCCCTTCTCTGTATGGTCAGTGTGTGCCAGGAGGCAGTGCCCCCTCCTCTGTATGGTCAGTGTGTGCCAGGAGGCAGTGCCCCCTCCTCTGTATGGTCAGTGTGTGCCAGGAGGCAGTGCCCCCTCCTCTGTATGGCCAGTGTGTGCCAGGAGGCAGTGCCCCCTCCTCTGTATGGCCAGTGTGTGCCAGGAGGCAGTGCCCCCCCCTCCTCTGTATGGTCAGTGTGTGCCAGGAGACAGTGCTTTCTCCTCTGTATGGTCAATGTGTGTCAGGAGGCAGTGCCCCCTTCTCTGTATGCCCACCCTGTACTCCATGGAATGGGTGCCCTGCGCCTTCCATTGTATTTTTAGTGTATACAATTAGTTCCATGGGGCAGTGCCCTTTGTGTGCCAGCATTTTAGTTTTCTGTATACATTATTACCTACTGGACTGCGGCTCCCTTCTCTGTGTATTTCCAGGGTTTTGTTATGTGTGTCTGGTGTATGCCCATGCATATGTTCTGCAACAAATCTCATTATAGTAAATGCTGATATAGTAAACCTTTGGCTGTAGTATACTCAGTCCCCAGGTCCTGCCTATGCCCCTGTATGATTTGATACAGTGTATGGTGAACCCTTTTATTGTACACACACCTTGGCCAGGTCCTTTGCAGGTTACTATAAGGGGATTATACTGTACATGTATACATTGAGTTGCCACTTTGCAGCTTATGAAAGTGAAGGCACATGTGGTGATGTTTCAGTGCCTGGTGCAAGCAGTATGTGCCATGTTTCTGTGCCCTCCCCCAGAATATGTATGAGATTTCGATTTCCCCAACCCACTGCCACTATTTTTGCAGTTTGTATGCAACTTGGTTTTTAGACTACTCCAATTCAGAAGTATTTGACTGGCCCGTTTTTAAGCTGCTTACAAACTGAACCAAAAAGTACACCAAATTGAGAATCTTATTGTATCATTCACGGCTGAAGAGTCGGTACGAAAATCATCCGAATCCAACTCTGACTCCTCAGTTTATGAAACCTGGGATATTAGACTGTGGCAGGATTCGATTGTGAGCTCTGAGTACTGTCAGTGACATGACTGAATATGTACTCTATTCTGTCAATGACATGACTTTGTCACTTGAGGTGACATGATGAGATAGACATGGGTATGTACAGTGCCAAGCACACACATAACTAGGCTGTGTTCCTTTGATTCTTTCTCTGCCTGAAAGAGTTAAAAATCAAGTATGCAAGTGACATTTTCTGTCTGGGTCGGGACGGGGTCGGACTATAGCGAAACCCTCACTGGAAAGCAATTACAGCCATAAAACACTTTCCTGGAAGAAAATGGCTTCTAAAAGCAGGAAAGAGATAAAAAGGTTTAATAGTTCATAGATTTTAGCTCTGGTATACGTCAATGCATGCGTCTTTGAGCAGAAAAAATGAAACAGTAAAAACGTAAAAAGTAAATTTAAAATGAAATAAAACTGAAAAGTCTTTTTTTAGGAGAAGGAGGATAGATACAATTGTTAATCTCGTCAGTTTGTTTTCATCTCGTGTTTCCTTTAATAACAGTGAGGGCTGCTGAAAGGTTATGTACAGTGTTCTTCATAGGAAACTTTATTTAAAAAAAAATAAAGGCCTAGCTAAAGAGAAAAAAAGATACTGACGGGTTCTGCTTATCAGTAACCTTGTTATGAATGGATATGAGCCAAGTTTGGATGATCAATCCTAACCACTTAATGTCACATAACGGTTTGGAATCCATTCCAGGCTTTCTGGATGAGGTGTGATGTCCCCTGCTAGGCAGGCCCTGGCATCTCTGGAGATGGCATATCCAGCACAGTGTGTCAGGTTACAGTGCCCTTTGCATGTGTTTCTCAATCAAGGCCATCTCGTCATATACACTGTGTGTACTAGGGGAAAGTTCTTGGCCTTTGTGAGTGCCCAGCATGAACGGCTGTGCTGGCATTGGCCTGCTTGTACAATCTATGCCAGGGGCGCCCAGGTTTTTTTTTTTTCAGCTTGGGAGCTACTGCAATAATTACAAATGAGAAATGATCTACAGATGCAAGCCACAACTGCAGCACAGTCCATCAGTGATTACCACAACTGCAGCACAGCCCATCAGTGATTACCACAACTGCAGCCCAGTCCATCAGTGATTACCACAACTGCAGCCCAGTCCATCAGTGATTACCACAACTGCAGCACAGCCCATCAGTGATTACCACAACTGCAGCACAGCCCATCAGTGATTACCACAACTGCAGCACAGTCCATCAGTGATTACCACAACTGCAGCACAGCCCATCAGTGATTACCACAACTGCAGCACAGCCCATCAGTGATTACCACAAGCCACAAGTGCAGCACAGTCCATCAGTGATTACCACAACTGCAGCACAGTCCATCAGTGATTACCACAAGTGCAGCACAGTCCATCAGTGATTACCACAACTGCAGCACAGCCCATCAGTGATTACCACAAGCCACAAGTGCAGCACAGTCCATCAGTGATTACCACAACTGCAGCACAGTCCATCAGTGATTACCACAACTGCAGCACAGTCCATCAGTGATTACCACAACTGCAGCACAGTCCATCAGTGATTACCACAACTGCAGCACAGTCCATCAGTGATTACCACAACTGCAGCACAGTCCATCAGTGATTACCACAACTGCAGCACAGTCCATCAGTGATTACCACAACTGCAGCACAGTCCATCAGTGATTACCACAACTGCAGCACAGTCCATCAGTGATTACCACAACTGCAGCACAGCCCATCAGTGATTACCACAACTGCAGCACAGCCCATCAGTGATTACCACAACTGCAGCACAGCCCATCAGTGATTACCACAACTGCAGCACAGCCCATCAGTGATTACCACAACTGCAGCACAGCCCATCAGTGATTACCACAACTGCAGCACAGCCCATCAGTGATTACCACAACTGCAGCACAGCCCATCAGTGATTACCACAACTGCAGCACAGCCCATCAGTGATTACCACAACTGCAGCACAGCCCATCAGTGATTACCACAACTGCAGCACAGCCCATCAGTGATTACCACAACTGCAGCACAGCCCATCAGTGATTACCACAACTGCAGCACAGCCCATCAGTGATTACCACAACTGCAGCACAGCCCATCAGTGATTACCACAAGCCACAGCTGCAGCACATGCACAGCGGCAGCCCATCAGTGATTACCACAAGCCACAACTGCAGCACATGCACAGCGGCAGCCCATCAGTGATTACCACAAGCCACAACTGCAGCACATGCACGGCGGCAGCCCATCAGTGATTACCACAAGCCACACCTGCAGCACATGCACAGCGGCAGCCCATCAGTGATTACCACAAGCCACACCTGCAGCACATGCACAGCGGCAGCCCATCAGTGATTACCACAAGCCACAACTGCAGCACATGCACAGCGGCAGCCCATCAGTGATTACCACAAGCCACAACTGCAGCACATGCACAGCGGCAGCCCATCAGTGATTACCACAAGCCACACCTGCAGCACATGCACAGCGGCAGTCCATCAGTGATTACCACAAGCCACAACTGCAGCACATGCACAGCGGCATCCATCAGTAATTACCACAAGCCACACCTGCAGCACATGCACAGCGGCAGCCCATCAGTGATTACCACAAGCCACACCTGCAGCACATGCACAGCGGCAGCCCATCAGTGATTACCACAAGCCACAACTGCAGCACATGCACAGCGGCAGCCCATCAGTGATTACCACAAGCCACAACTGCAGCACATGCACAGCGGCAGCCCATCAGTGATTACCACAAGCCACACCTGCAGCACATGCACAGCGGCAGCCCATCAGTGATTACCACAAGCCACACCTGCAGCACATGCACAGCGGCAGCCCATCAGTGATTACCACAAGCCACAACTGCAGCACATGCACAGCGGCAGCCCATCAGTGATTACCACAAGCCACACCTGCAGCACATGCACAGCGGCAGCCCATCAGTGATTACCACAAGCCACACCTGCAGCATATGCACAGCGGCAGTCCATCAGTGATTACCACAAGCCACACCTGCAGCACATGCACAGCGGCAGTCCATCAGTGATTACCACAAGCCACACCTGCAGCACATGCACAGCGGCAGCCCATCAGTGATTACCACAAGCCACAACTGCAGCACATGCACAGCGGCAGCCCATCAGTGATTACCACAAGCCACAACTGCAGCACATGCACAGCGGCAGCCCATCAGTGATTACCACAAGCCACACCTGCAGCACATGCACAGCGGCAGTCCATCAGTGATTACCACAAGCCACAACTGCAGCACATGCACAACGGCATCCATCAGTAATTACCACAAGCCACACCTGCAGCACATGCACAGCGGCAGCCCATCAGTGATTACCACAAGCCACACCTGCAGCACATGCACAGCGGCAGCCCATCAGTGATTACCACAAGCCACAACTGCAGCACATGCACAGCGGCAGTCCATCAGTGATTACCACAAGCTTCCAGTTTTTGTAAAAATTAAGCGCAAGCAATTTTCAAAATCGCCCTGAAAGCGCTTGTGCAATGATTGTCTATGAGAGAGTTCATATCTGAGCGGTTCGTTTGCGATCCGCTTTGAAAAGCGGTGCTTGGGCCATTTTTGAGGCGATTTGCCTCAATGGAAGGTATAGGAGAAGCACAAAACGCTCACAAAATCACTTTGGCAAGCGATTGCGTGAGCGGTTTTTTGAAAAAAAAAAAATTTCCGGATCCAAGACGGAAGAGGTTTGCAAAAGCGATTACAAAAACGCCCACTAAAACGAGCGAACGTTCAGAAAATCGCAGAAAAAAAAGCCCGCCGTGGACAAACACGCGAGCCGAACGCAATGTGAACAAGGCCTCTGCCAAATGGAACAGTGGTTGAGAGACAGAGTATGACGCGTACGTAACTTAGGCGGGGGGTTTGGGATCTACCCAGGAGTCCTTTGCGATCTACCATTAGATCACCATCTACACAATGGGCACCCCTGATATATGCACACATATAAAGCATTATTACTGGGTAAGGACCTCCTTTTTCTCTCAAAACAGGTGAACATTTCTACTAACATTACATAGAAAATAACAGGGTGGCTTGTGTAGCCTAAAGGCTGCCATACATCTATCGACTGTGCGATTCTATACTTTTTATCGAATCGGATAATCAATGCTGCCAAGAGCATGCCCAGTCGCCGATGCGACCAATTTCGGACCGAAATTAATCGCATGTATCGATTGGACATGCAGAAAGATGTCAGGCCGTCGTGGTCGATTGCGTGTGCAGTGGTAACGGTGATATTGGGCGAGTGAAGAACGCCCAGTGCTGTCCCCCCTAATGTCAAATGTTTCTGCCTGGTGCACTTTACTGTACCCGTCGGTGGCCGCCGCTGGCTACGTACGACATCCGTATACACATGCCCCACATGGTTGCCGGAGTAACGTGGGCACGTGTGACATTAGGAGCTTAGCTTTGGATCAGCAAGACGGTTCATGTGGCGTCACAAGGACGATTCCTGATTCATTTCAGCGTATAATTTATCGGGTCTCGGCGTGCAGTTTATGGGCAGCTAACAGATCTCTCTCTAATCAGATTAGTTCAGAGAGAGATGTCTCTTGGTCAAATCCGCCCATCATCTCCTGATGTATGGATACCTTTATGGATCAATTCATTAGTAATGTAAATACAGATATCATCCCCTCCATAGCACTGATATGCCATACCACTCAGATTAAAGAGACTCCGTAACAAAAATTGCATCCTGTTTTTTATCATCCTACAAGTTCTAAAAGCTATTCTAATGTGTTCTGGCTTACTGCAGCACGTTCTACTATCACCATCTCTGTAATAAATCAACTTATCTCTCTCTTGTCAGACTTGTCGGCCTGTGTCTGGAAGGCTGCCAAGTTCTTCAGTGTTGTGGTTCTGTGAGGCATCTCCCCCCTCCAGGCCCCTCTCTGCACACTGCCTGTGTATTATTTAGATTAGAGCAGCTTCTCTCTTCTCTCTTATCTTTTACAAGCTGCATAAATCCTCCTCTGAGCTGGCTAGGCTTTCACATACTGAGGAATTACATACAGGCAGATCTGTCTGCACTCTGCAGGAAGAAACAGCCTGACACTTCAGTGGAAGATAGCTGCAGGGGGAAAGAAACACACAAATGATCTCTTGAGATTAAAAAGGAAGGGTGTATACAGCCTGCTTGTGTATGAATGTATTTTCTATGTGTGGACATACTGTACATCAACCTACTTCCTGTTTTGGTGGCCATTTTGTTTGTTTATAAACAAACTTTTTAAAACTGTTTTTAACTACTTTTAATGCGGCGAGGAGTGGCGAAATTGTGACAGAGGGTAATAGGAGATGTCCCCTAACGCACTGGTATGTTTACTTTTGTGCGATTTTAACAATACAGATTCTCTTTAAAGTGGAATGGGGCCCTAGGGGGAACAACTTTTTCTAAGATTGGTTGGGGGATAGCATCAGCTAGGCCCCTAGTGTCTCTCCAGGCCCTAGGCAACTGCCTTAGTTGCCTTGTGGATGGTCCGGCTCTGCTCTGGAGTCCATGCCAGTAGCTGCTGCACAGATGAGTATCATTCTATGGCAATGCCACTGCTGTGTGAAATAATCCTGCAAGTTAGAGATTTGCGCTGCAGAGAGGTAACAGGCAAACTGAGACAGGGTGTAGACAGGCATGTGGGAACATGCTTTCCAATAGGAGAGAATGGGTCTACTTGGCATGCCTGCTGCTGGGTGGCAGGTACCTAGTGTGGCCCAGATACCGCTACTGTACATCTAAGCAGCTTGCTGTCTTCAAATCCCCACCTCTTACATCTGTGGGCGCAGGTCTGACTGGTCAGCCTTCACCACTGCACACAGGGAAGACTTGCGACTTACTTGCGAACAAGATTTACCAGCATGCCCGATCGATCCATTAAATTTATTTTGGATGAAAAAATTATCAAAAGATCAGTTGGGTGGCCATGTTGCGGTATCGATTCTTCTTTGATCTGATAAAATTGTTGGATCGAAAGGTCGATTGGCCCGTAAAATGATAAATGGGCATCCTTTGTCACTACTGTGGCCACATTGCAGGATGGAAGTGTGTGCTAGATAAATAATGGGGATTTTGCTGGTTTGAATTCCATGCAATGTCTCTTCTAACCTTTTAAGTGGCCATACATCAGACAATCGATGGGCAGATCGACCAAGAGATGGATCTCTCTCCAGGCGAATCTGATCTGAGGGAGATCTGTCAGCTGTCCATACACTGCAGGCCGGTTCCGAAACAATTTCAGCATGAAATCTCTCGGGAATCGGCCTTGTGACACCGCATCCGCTGCCGCGCTGTTCCCCCTAATGTAAAATGTGCCCTTTGCCATATACTTTACCTGTTCATGTTCACCGCTGGCTCCTCCCTGCGTCCATGTGGTTGCCGGAGTAACGTGGGCGTGTGTGTATGCGGGTGGAGCACAGTGGCGTGGCGGACCCTAACAGGTTAAGTATACTACAAAGGGCATGAGGGGCACATGTTACATTAGGGGGGACAGCGCTGGAGGTTCCTTTGCGTTGATCTCCCGATATGGCATGCTGTAATCGCCACGCATCCATTCGAGTATGTCGGCGCGGCCTCTTGAAGCATATCTGATCAACCTGAAATTGTTTGCATTGTCAACCGGGGATGCTGTTGGCGACACCGATTTTCATCTGATTATAATAAACGAATCAGATGGTCGTTCGGCCGCCAAGTCATCTGGTGTTTGGCAACCTTTACTCTTCCATACTGGAGCAGGCCCGGAATCCTGCTGTGTGGAAGGAAAAATCCGCTCGTACATCCGGTGTGTGTAGAGCTTGGTTAATAATTAATGTGACTAAAGGCTTCATCAGCTGTCATTGAGATCGTTAAATGCGATACCCCCACCCCCATGGCCAGAAAGATGAAAGGGGCCCTGCCTGTACCCGTCACTGCTCGTTAGAATGCAAAGTTCACACTCGCTCTGCAGGTCCTGCAAGACAGTCACACTCACGTCATTTGCACTTTGTATGCCTGCGTAGATGCCTCATCCAAAGTGGCCAGAACCGCAGGGCACACACAGGGGATGCACCATACAAAGTGGCCAGAACCGCAGGGCACACACAGGGCTGCACCATCCAAAGTGGCCAGAAACAGCAGGACACACACAGGGCTGCACCATCCCAAGTGGCCAGAACCGCAGGGCACACACAGGGCTGCACCATCCAAAGTGGCCAGAACCGCAGGGCACACATAGGGCTGCAACATCCAAAGTGGCCAGAACCGCAGGGCACACATAGGGCTGCACCATCCAAAGTGGCCAGAACCGCAGGGCACACACAGGGCTGCACCATCCAAAGTGGCCAGAACCGCAGGGCACACACAGGGCTGCACCATCCATAGTGGCCAGAACCGCATGGCACACACAGGGCTGTTCCATCCAAAGTGGCCACAAACAGCAGGGCACACATAGGGGATGCACCCTCCAAAGTGGCCAGAACCGCAGGGCACACACAGGGCTGCACCATCCAAAGTGGCCAGAAACAGCAGGGCACACACAGGGCTGCACCATCCCAAGTGGCCAGAACCGCAGGGCACACACAGGGCTGCACCATCCCAAGTGGCCAGAACCGCAGGGCACACATAGGGCTGCAACATCCAAAGTGGCCAGAACCGCAGGGCACACATAGGGCTGCACCATCCAAAGTGGCCAGAACCGCAGGGCACACACAGGGCTGCACCATCCAAAGTGGCCAGAACCGCAGGGCACACACAGGGCTGCACCATCCATAGTGGCCAGAACCGCATGGCACACACAGGGCTGTTCCATCCAAAGTGGCCACAAACAGCAGGGCACACATAGGGGATGCACCCTCCAAAGTGGCCAGAACCGCAGGGCACACACAGGGCTGCACCATCCAAAGTGGCCAGAACCGCAGGGCACACACAGGAAATGCACCATCCAAAGTGGCCAGAACCGCAGGGCATACACAGGGGATGCACCATCCAAAGTGGCCAGAACCGCAGGGCACACACAGGGGATGCACCATCCAAAGTGGCCAGAACCGCAGGGCACACAAAGGGCTGCACCATCCAAAGTGGCCAGAAACAGCAGGGCACACACAGGGCTGCACCATCCATAGTGGCCAGAACCGCAGGGCACACACAGGGCTGTTCCATCCAAAGTGGCCACAAACAGCAGGGCACACATAGGGGATGCACCCTCCAAAGTGGCCAGAACCGCAGGGCACACACAGGGCTGCACCATCCAAAGTGGCCAGAAACAGCAGGGCACACACAGGGCTGCACCATCCAAAGTGGCCAGAACCGCAGGGGATGCACCATCCAAAGTGGCCAGAACCGCAGGGCACACACAGGGGATGCACCATCCAAAGTGGCCAGAACCGCAGGGCACACACAGGGCTGCACCACCTAAAGTGGCCAGAAACAGCAGGGCACACACAGGGCTGCACCATCCATAGTGGCCAGAACCGCAGGACACACACAGGGCTGCACCATCCAAAGTGGTCAGAAACAGCAGGGCACACACAGGGGATGCACCATCCAAAGTGGCCAGAAACAGCAGGGCACACACAGGGCTGCACCATCCAAAGTGGCCAGAACCGCAGGGCACACACAGGTGATGCACCATCCAAAGTGGCCAGAACCGCAGGGCACACACAGGACTGCACCATCCAAAATGGCCAGAACCGCAGGGCGCGCACAGGGGCTGCACCATCCAAAGTGGCCAGAACCGCAGGGCACACACAGGGGCTGCACCATCCAAAGTGGCCAGAACCGCAGGGCACACATGGGCTGTACATCCAAAGGGGCCAGAACCGCAGGGCACACACAGGGCTGCACCATCCAAAATGGCCAGAACCGCAGGGCACACACAGGGCTGTACCATCCAGACAGTGGACTGTGTACTGTAGTTTAAAGGCCCACCATCATGAACATTTTTTAAATTCAAAATGCATATACAGCAAAGTCCCTGTTACCCGGAAGTCTCAACTAACCGGCATGCTGGATGGAAAACAGGGACTATAGTTCTGAGCAGGTTTTGAGGCTTCTAAGATACTCACAGAGCCTTCATCGATGTCTAGCAGCCTTCCTGCTGAACTTAGTGGCTTCCGGTGTCCGTGCACGCCAGTCGACGTGTCACATGACCCGATGCAGGTCAGGTGACACCGGCTGGTGTGCACAGGGGAAGCTGGAAAGCCACTAGGTGCTGCAGGAAGACTGCCAGAGGTCAGATGTGCCGGCTCAGTAAGTACGGGGGGGCGCTTGGCGAGGATTTGGGGGGATGTTTATGCTTTTTAGGCAGGTTGTTCAAGCAACCGGCAAGCACATACAGGGAGTGCAGAATTATTAGGCAAGTTGTATTTTTGAGGAATAATTTTATTATTGAACAACAACCATGTTCTCAATGAACCCCAAAAAACTCATTAATATCAAAGCTGAATATTTTTGAAAGTAGTTTTTAGTTTGTTTTTAGTTTTAGCTATTTTAGGGGGATATCTGTGTGTTCAGGTGACTATTACTGTGCATAATTAGTAGGCAACTTAAAAAACAAATATATACCCATTTCAATTATTTATTTTTACCAGTGAAACCAATATAACATCTCAACATTCACAAATATACATTTCTGACATTCAAAAACAAAACAAAAACAAATCAGTGACCAATATAGCCACCTTTCTTTGCAAGGACACTCAAAAGCCTGCCATCCATGGATTCTGTCAGTGTTTTGATCTGTTCACCATCAACATTGCGTGCAGCAGCAACCACAGCCTCCCAGACACTGTTCAGAGAGGTGTACTGTTTTCCCTCCTTGATGATGGACCACAGGTTCTCAATGGATCTGGTGAACAAGAAGGCCATGTCATTAGTTTTTCTTCTTTTATACCCTTTCTTGCCAGCCATGCTGTGGAGTACTTGGACGCGTGTGATGGAGCATTGTCCTGCATGAAAATCATGTTTTTCTTGAAGGATGCAGACTTCTTCCTGTACCACTGCTTGAAGAAGGTGTCTTCCAGAAACTGGCAGTAGGACTGGGAGTTGAGCTTGACTCCATCCTCAACCCGAAAAGGCCCCACAAGCTCATCTTTGATGATACCAGCCCAAACCAGTACTCCACCTCCACCTTGCTGGCGTCTGAGTCGGACTGGAGCTCTCTGCCCTTTACCAATCCAGCCACGGGCCCATCCATCTGGCCCACCAAGACTCACTCTCATTTCATCAGTCCATAAAACCTTAGAAACATCAGTCTTGAGATATTTCTTAGCCCAGTCTTGACGTTTCAGCTTGTGTGTCTGGTTAAGTGTTGGTCGTCTTTCAGCCTTTCTTACCTTGGCCATGTCTCTGAGTATTGCACACCTTGTGCTTTTGGGCACTCCAGTGATGTTGCAGCTCTGAAATATGGCCAAACTGGTGGCAAGTGGCATGGCAGCTGCATGCTTGACTTTTCTCAGTTCATGGGCAGTTATTTTGCGCCTTGGTTTTCCCACACGCTTCTTGCTACCCTGTTGACTATTTTGAATGAAACGCTTGATTGTTCGATGATCACGCTTCAGAAGCTTTGCAATTTTATGAGTGCTGCATCCCTCTGCAAGATATCTCACTATTTTTGACTTTTCTGAGCCTGTCAAGTCCTTCTTTTGACCCATTTTGCCAAATAAAGGAAGTTGCCTAATAATTATGCACACCTGATATAGGGTGTTGATGTCATTAGACCACACCCCTTCTCATTACAGAGATGCACATCACCTAATATGCTTAATTGGTAGTAGGCTTTCGAGCCTATACAGCTTGGAGTAAGACAACATGCATAAAGAGGATGATGTGGTCAAAATACTCATTTGCCTAATAATTCTGCACTCCCTGTATATCTGGCATCAGGTGATCCCCGCTGGTGCCGGCTAATGGGGACTATGCTGAATATAACAGACATTTCTTCCTCAGTAGGATGCACAAATCCTACCTAATGATGTACAAGTGTCCCTGCTTCCTGTCCCTGTGTCAGTGCTTTTGCGCTACTGTGCATGTTCTGCACTGACAGCCGTTGAGACAGGACAGGCCGGGCGGGTGCGGCGGTGACAGACCTAGAGCCCGTTTTTAGATGGACTTAGGTCACTAGTACATGATAAAAAGGGAACCCGGAAATTTGAGTGCCCTGAAAAACCAATAGTAGAATATCAGTCAATTTACAGATATTCTATTCTTACTGCCCCCCAGGGGTAATGTTAACTGCCCCCTCCTTCTTTCATAAATAATGGCCAAGGGGGAAAATTCCCCCCCACCCCCCATAGCCGTTACTGAAATGGGCGCCTGTGGAGGTTTACAAATTTTCTTTTTTCGGAAAGCTCTATGAATTTTTTTCTTATGTCGGTGTCACTTACAGTAAGTTGCAAAGTTCTGACAGGATTTGAACTATTCCATCTCCTTATAGGGGATTCTCAGAGTTTTCCTTATTTTAACCACTTGAGGACCGCAGTGTTAAACCCCCCTAAAGACCAGGCCATTTTTTGCTAAATTGGCCACTGCAGCTTTAAGGCCTCGCAGCAGGGCCGCGCAACTCGGCACACAAGTGATTTCCCCCCCCCCCTTTTCTGCCCACCAACAGAGCTCTCTGTTGGTGGGGTCTGATTGCACCCCAGGTGTTTGTTTATTTGTTTTATAAATAATTATTTGTTTATTTGACTAATATTTTTTACTTTTTTTTTGGTGTTAATTTTATAATTCCCCCTCCCCCCCACCAGCCAATCAGCGTGATCGGTTGTGATAGGCTTTCCGCCTATGACAGTGGATCACTTCTGCAGCTACAGCACTGCGATCTAAGGTGGTAATTAGAAGGCAGTTTGGCTGACAGTCTCTCAGCGACGTTGGCCGCTGGGAGACCCTACCAAGTGGAGATGCGCGCGCATCGGCTCACGTGATCTCCTGCAGAACCCCGTCCCAGGATTTGACGCCAATTGGTGTTAAACGGTCCTGGGGCTGCTGGGGGTCCCGCCCATTGGCGTGACGCTCTTCCTGAATGGCAGTTATTCAGACCAATTGCCAGAATACGGTGCAAGCGAGTGGGGCAGTCCTGCCTGTATCTTCGTACAGATGCTTTTCAGGGAGTGCTTTAGTAATGAATAAAGGTAATGCTGAGAATCCCTCATGAGGAGATGTGCTAGTTCAAAACTTGTCAGATTTTTACTGACTGCTGTAAGTTACAGGAACATAGGAAAAAAGTAATTTATACCGCATTTTACTCTGGGAGAAATGTACTTATAAGTATGTGTACACATGTGTTTTACAATTTTTCTCGATAGTGACTTTTAATACGGTGGGGTCTCGGTTATTGAGTGTGATGACGGCTAGGTCACGGTGACAAACTAGGCCGTATCAATATGTGTAATTTCCGGTTTCTTAAAGGTACCCATTAACTTTGCATTGCTTTGCATCGCTGGGTCCCCGGTTCGAATCCCAGCCAGGTCAACATCTGCAAGGAGTTTGTATGTTCTCCCCGTGTCTGCGTGGGTTTCCTCTGGGCACTCAGGTTTCCTCCCACATCCCAAAAACATACATATGTTTATTGGCATCCCCCTAAATTGGCCCTAGACTAAAATCTACATGCACTACACAATATAGACACATGACTATGGTAGTGACTAGATTGTGAGCTCCTTTGAGGGACAGTTAGTGACAAGACAATATACTCTGTACAGCGCTGCAGAAGATGTCGGCGCTTTATAAGTACTAAATAATAATAATAAAGATCCGATTGTTTGATTAGGCCTCGTTCACATCATCACAAGCAGATGGCTGTGCGATCGGAACGCAATGCATATGATCGCACATCATCTGCGTTTCCATGCGTTGCGTAGTTGATCTCATTCACTGTAGTGAATGGGTCAGTCGCGTGTTTTGCCAAATGGGTGCAGCATGCGTTCGCGCACCGCAACTAGTTCATGCCACCCGGCTACTAGTTCATGCCACTTGGCTGGAAACAAATTCTGGGGAGAACACCGCACTGGTCCGGAACGCATGCAGTGTGAACATCAGACAGTGCGCTCTGTGCACTTCTGATGTTCATGCGTGTCTGCCTCTTGCACGCATTGCCGAAATACGGACGGCAACCCGTGTGATGTAAACGAGGCCTTAGACTGCGGGATCGAAAGTAATCGAAAGGTACCGTTTTTTTTCCCCAGCAAATAAGACCCTTTTCCTCTCCAAAAATGGGGATAAAAAGTCATAGGACCCGCCGCTATGTCGGGGACGCCCTGTATTGTTCCCCTGTGGGACAGGAGGAGGACCCAGTAGGACTTGGGAGAGAACATCTACAAGACATACCTGGAACATGGACGCACCAAGTTTAGTATATATTTTTTAGTTTCCCTAGTTTTTGTACTCTAAACCTAGGTGTGTCTTACACTCTGGAGTGTCTATGGTAATTATTGATTGTTTTCATAAGCAAGTCTTTCTCTTTTCACATAAGATCACAAAATCCAACATTCTGTATTCCAATCTACCATAGAATTGTAGATTTTTCTCCACGTGCTGCGTGTTTCTGTGCAATTCGATTGTAAAGATCTGATCGAAAGATCGCATCTTAGGAATAAATTGTACCGTTGATGGGCACCTTAAAGCGGACCCAAACCAAACATTTTTTTAATTCAAAATATTCAGTTGCACCACTCTGACACATACAAAGATAAATAAACACTCCTTCAAGCCTATGAGCATTTCAGTGCATGCTTTTCACCCTTCTCTTTTCATAACTAGGGTTATACTGGGGGCAGCCATTACTTCTGAGCTTAGTAGGGGGTTTTAGATCATGGGTGTGTTTGTCATCAGCTGCCCTCCCTCACAGGGGCGTCGTCTATGTGAAATCTCACACAAGCTGAGATCACCTCCCCTGTGACATCATCAGTAGCAGCCTGTGTTTTGTTTTCGTTTTTCATCTCCTCCACCAGTCTGCCGGATTCTGTCCCGGCAATATGAAAGGAAGGGAGGGGTTCTTCCAATAAATGTAAAATATTTTATATTTGTCATCATGCAGCTGAAAAAAAGGCTGCTATTTATTATTATAATTTAGAAAATAGATTTTATTGCTGAAATCTTGTATTTTTAATTTGGGTCCACTTTAAGGGTGTGAACACAGTAGGCAGAATCTCATATGTTTTCCACTATGTGCTATGGAAAATGCATATGTGATTCTGCCTAATGTGTTCCTACTCTGAGTTCAAACCACTGGGGGCCTGAATGTAAGGCTTGGATTCTGTGTGTGTGTTTTGGGGGAGGGGTTTGCAGGGGTAAAGTTAGGAATAATATTTTTCTGAAATTCTGCTTTACCGTAGACTTTTCACCCACATTCCTGGCATGCACATAAACATTGCTGCAGTTAAACCATGCCTGACGAAGGCTCTGTCTTATTGCAATGGAGTCATTGTGCTATAAGAAGGTATCCTGGAAAGCAAACCTGCTGAAGTACAGATTCACCCCCCCCCCCCCCCTCCCCGTACATCCCCCTTGGTCTACTTTCCGTCACAGTATATGTATTTAGGTAAGGTTTACCGTAATTACTGCACAGCAGTGGCAAAAAAATAAATAAAAAAATAGCGATACCCTCTAATAACGAGTTGGTCCACCTTTAGCTCTGATCACAGCTGATATTCTTCTTTGCATGGACCCAACAAGATGCTGATACCGTTGCTGAGGAATGTTGGTCCATGCTGGCAGAATGGCAGCTCTAAGTTGGGCCGGGTTGGTTGGTGGCGTTTCCAAGCTTTGAAGTGATCTTTCAACTTCATCCCACAAATTCTCAATAGGATCGAAATCAAAGGACTGAGCTGTCCATGGAAGCAGGTTAACCTCTTGACTGATGTTCCTCGAGCGAATTTGAGACCAGGCACTCTTTAGGTCTCCTGCTGCTAAAGCCCATCCTTTGCAGTCAGTATAATTACTGTAAACTTGGGTATCCTGAATATTTTATCGCGTTCTACTATATGTTACTACAGGGCCTCTTTAAAAGGTTACTTAAAAGACAACTGTAGGGGGAAAAAAGAGCTGAATTTACCTGGGGCTTCTAATGGTTCCCATGCAGAAGTCTGTTGCCCGCGCAGCCACTCACCGATGCTCCGGTCCCCGCCTCCGGCTCACTTCTGGAATTTCAGACTTTAAAGTCTGAAAACCACTGCGCCTGCGTTGCCGTGTCCCCGCTCTCGCTGACGTCACCAGGAGTGTACTGCGCAGGTCCAGTATGGTTTGTGCCTGCGCAGTGCACTCCTGGTGACGCCAGCAGGATTGAGGACACGGCCGTGCAGGCGCAGTGGTTTTCTTAATTTAAAGTCGGAAATCCCGAAAGTGTACCGGAGTTGGGGCCAGAGCATCGGTGAGTGGCTGCGCGGGCACAGGATGTCTGCAGCGGACCGTTAGAAGCCCCGGGTAAGTTCAACTTTTTTTTTCCTACACCTCTACAGTAGTCCTTTAAGTGAAAATAAAAAAATCAGTTTTACTTAACTGGATCTTCTTGCAGCCCCCTGGAGTCATCCTGTGCCCGCACCATCCTTCTGAGACCCTCCAGCAAGCAGCGGCCGGTTGCAGCCAATCGGAGGCTACTGCACATGCGCGGCCCCAGGCTGTGCACACCCTGATCGCACTCCTGCTGCCATGGACAGGGACACAGTGAGGAGGCGCATGGCCGGCCAGCTTTTGAGGGTCTCGGGAAGGACAGCGTGGGTGCAAGATGACTCCAGGGGGCTGCAGGAAGCCCCAGGTAGGTACTTTCCTCTTTAGATTTCCTTCAGGCAGGGAACACACTTAACTGTTTTCGTGCGTGTTTTCTGCACAGAAAAACTGAGAACTCATGTTAATCAATGGGCTAGTACACACTTAATATTTTGTTCGCGCGCAGAAAAAAAACTGACATTCTGCATCATGACTCTGCACATTTTGTCAGTTTTTTTGTATCAATTACATCAGCTGCTATGAAAAACCGCGCGCGTTTTCCTGCATAGAGACACACTTGGTGTGCAGAAAAAGTATGCAGGAAAACGCGCGCAGAAAACTGAAAGACAAGTGTGTTCCCTGCCTTAAAGCTGCCCTGATACTGTTGTTGGCCCCTCAGTGTCACCTTGTGTGTAACTGGCACTGGAAGCTGGACAGTGGTGGGTGAGATGTTTGGCTGAGTTGCTGGATAATGAGAACATTAGAAGCTGAGGACATTGCTGATCACACGAGTTCCCTCTCTCCTCGAGGCATTTGCATGTAACCATGTGACCCCAGGAGACTGCTGTCCACTCCTTATCGCTGAGCGCTGCCTCTAGAGGAGGAGGGGGAGAATGACGGGGGAAGCCATATCGGAGTCCAGCGATGTGAGGAATGTGTGTGTGGAGAATTTCATATAAATATCCCACTTGTGAGTTTGTTGCTATGAGAGCTGGAGGAGGCATTCCAGTGGGCTCGTAATCCCCTCAAAGAGGACCTGTAGTGAAAAGAACATAATGAATACAAATGCTTATGTTTTACAATATTCACTTATAGATTATTTAGTCAGTGTTTGCGCAGTGTAAAATCTTTCCTCTCCCTGATTTACATTCTGACATTTATCACTGGTGGTGACCTCTTTAGTCCTGTCAGGTGCAGCTCTGCGGAGTGTTTGGTTACTGAGAATTCTGAAACTGATACAAAATATGCCTGGGCTCCCAAAATGTTCTGAAGTGGGAGTTCTGCATAGCTAAACAGCCTAGGCTAAGCATCACTGGGAGGGCGGGGCTTCAGCAATATATATACATACAGGATTTGTTTCTGATGTTGATTCCAGGTTAATTACTATAAAAGTGGGTCTCCTGAATAATTTATTGCATTCTACTATCTGTCACTACAGGGCCTCTCCTTTCTCCATATCACCACCTTAAATTCTCTTTTGAGATGATCAACAAAATGCTCATAATTATGGCTTGCCTTTATAATCAATGCAAATGATATGCAACCTGGAATTGGCCATTTAACTACTGTATATACTCGACTATAAGTCTAGAAATGTAGGTCTGTCTCACAAAATAAAAGTACAGGGCTCGTCTTATACACGAGTCACGGGCAACACTGAGTAATGTGTGTACAATCAGTGACATTCCCATTTGCAGCAATTTACCCAGTGGTAAGTGATAATTTCTTGATAAAGGAAATGACAAGAAAACACAGGTCTGAAAGTCCTGGCCACAACAACTATTAACAAGGAAAGGGGCGGAGGGGAAATACTGGGCGGAAGGAGGTGAATCGTTGTTGCACTTGGGGACCTGGAGGAGTTATTGGCTACATTTAGAGGAACTCCAGTGAAAATAATGTAATAAAAAACGTGCTTCATTTTTACAATAATTATGTATTTAGTCAGTGTTTGCCCATTGTAAAATCTTTTAAATCCCTGATTTACATTCTGACATTTATTACATGGTGACATTTTTACTGTTGGCAGGTGATGTAGCTGCTGCATGGTTTTTTTGGCAGATGGAAACAGCTGTAAACAGCTATTTCCCACAATGCAGCAAGGTTCACAGACAGGAAACACCCAGGAGTACTATGGTCCTCAGATATTCTTGTGGGAGGGGTTTCACCACAATATCAGCCATACAGCGCCCCTTGATGATCAGTTTGTGAAAAGGAAAATATTTCTCATGGGAAAGGGGGTATCAGCTACTGATCGGGATGAAGTTCAATTCTTGGTCACGGTTTCTCTTTAAGGAACAGGATGGGTTAATGGCTGCAATACTGTATGCAGTGCAGTCATTAACCCCTCCTGCTCCCCTAGTTCAGCCATTAACTTTCCTGGGTAGACTTATACTTGAGTCAATAGAAAAATTACAGCTTAAGAGGGTCAAATCTTGAACGCGACTTATATTACGGCTATAGCAGCGCACAGTGAGTAACTTCAGCGCCGTCAGAAGACGGAGCTGAAATTACCTTTAAAACGCTGTCATTCAGCCGCCAGCAATAGCTGGAAGCCGAATTACATAATTCCCCACCATCCACATGGACCTGGAAGGGGAATAGTAATTAACGCAGGGTAAGGTGCAGAGTAAGCTGTATATTCGCTGTATCCTGTGCCTAAGTCTCCCGGCGGTCGTTTTATATGTACGCTTCCTAGCAGCCCTCTCATATAATAATCTCTGTTATAGTCCTATGTCTGTGTATGGATTGTATAGTGCAGTGATCTGCAGACTTGTCTCTCCAGCTGTTAAGGAAGTGGAAGCTGCCATTGGTTTCTTCTTCTAGAATTCTGGCTGTCACAGGGATTTGTTGGAGTCTATATCTTTTGGGTCACACGCCTGCAGGAAGCACACACCCATATCTGAGCGCTGCTGCTGGATCACTGAGTGCGGAGGCCCTTCCAGGAGAAAATCAGCACAACAACAACCTTATCTTGCTGGAAATGATAACGTGATTTGCTTTATCTGTTTCTTTTTGACTGTCAGGGACTTAGAGTTTCAGTAAACGGTTCCTCCTTGAAGGCGAGGCGGCCATGTTGTTTAGTCTGCTGCTTTGGCATCTGGCAGGGCAGGCAACCACCGTCAGCTCTGTCTGTTCCCCTATCCTCCTGGCTGCACATTCTGTTGATGTGGAGACAATCCCTTCCATGATGTGATTTGCCTTCTTTAAACAGAAGGGGATTTGCAATAATTCAGCTATAAGTGAACATTTGTGGTTACCCACAGCTCAGCGGATCGTTCAGAAACAGCCCTCTCAGTCCGCCGACAGCACGTACACACGTGCTACTGTCGGCTAAAAGACCGCCCAGTGGGAAGGTCCGGCAGACCCGCCGTTTCCTTTTGTAGTGCGTGTATACGCACCTTTAGTCCTTTGTGTTTGTACACATGCTTGATTGTCATCCAACAGACTTAAAGGAGTCATCAGGCGAAAATAGATAAAATAAGTGGTACTTACCGGAGTTTTCCTCCAGCCCCAAGCTCCCAGCATGTCCCTCGCCGCAGCTCTGCCCACAGCCATTCGCCGCAGGTCCGTCCCGGTCCCTGGCGATGACGTCGGACTGTACTGCGCCTGCGCGAGCGGCGCTGTCAATCACCACCACGTGGGCCCGGAGCGGACTGTGCAGCTCGCACAGTACAGTCCGACCTGGAGGTCGCTCTGACGTCATCGCCGGGGACCGGGACGGACCTGCGGCGAACGGCTGTGGGCAGAGCTGCGGCGAGGGACATCCTGGGAGCTTGGGGCTGGAGGAAGCCCCCGGTAAGTACCACTTACTTTATCCATTTTCACCTGATGACTCCTTTAAGTCTGACAATAATCAGGAAGTTTGGTTGAGTGTGTTTATGAGCTTTTTTTTTTACCACACCTACAACGATATCGCTATCCGAATACAACCCTGCCAAGGCATGCCTCCCGCTATCTCTGGCTTGCCTGTTTCGTGCTGTAGCCATGTCTCACCCACATTCCCATTTCAACTTTGTATAGCACCACCAGCAGCCATGGGTTCCCTGACACAATGTATCCCTTCTGGTGGAACCAAGCTTCTCTTGGCGTCTTGCTAACACCATGTATTCCTTCTGGTGGAATCAAGCCTATTTCAGCGTTTGCTAATACCATGTATTCCTTCTGGTGGAACCAAGCCTATCTTGGCGTCTTGCTAACACCATGTATTCCTTCTGGTGGAACCAAGCCTATCTTGGCGTCTTGCTAACACCATGTATTCCTTCTGGTGGAACCAAGCCTATCTTGGCGTCTTGCTAACACCATGTATTCCTTTTGGTGGAACCAAGCCTATTTCAGTGTTTTGCAAACTCCATGTATCCAGGGGAGAGGAGAAGGGGCTGCCCATTACACAGCAATCCTGCTGGGAATATTTCCAGAGAAGTTGGGGCTGTTTCAGACGGACGTCTGCCTGGCATCTTGCTTCTACAAGCCTGCAGAAAAGCATTTGTCGGCGTTCAGCGGCGCTTCCTTGTGTGCAGCATATTTCATTCCCGCCGGGGGGGGGGGGGGGGGGGGGGCACAGAAGCTGTAACAAAGAAATGTTTTTCTTTAATCTTCTTTAAAGGACTTTCAAGGTGAGGGAGAATGAAAATCTTTTCACTCACCTGGGACTTCTTCCAACCCTTACCAGCCGTCTCAGTCCCTCGCTGCAACCCCGCTCCTCCTCGGTGTCCCCGCCGGCTGCTGTAATGGCGTGTACTATGCCTGCGCACAACTACTGCACAGGCGCAGTACGTGCCAGATGACGTGGATGTGCGGGCTTGAGTGCCTGCGCAGGTGCAGAAGGACCAACCCCGCCGGCAGGTCGTGATCATTGTGGCCAGCCAGCGGGGACACCGAAGAGCACCGGGGCTGTGCCGAAGGACTGAGACAGCTGCTAGGGGCTGGGAGAAGCTCCAGGTGAGTAAGAATAAATTGTTGTTTGCTTTAGAAGTCCTTTAACCCTCCTGGCGGTTTAATTATTTCCGCCAGGAGGCAGTGCAGCAGTTTTTTTTTTTGTTTTTTTTGTTTTTTTAAATCATGTAGCGAGCCTAGGGCTCGCTACATGATAGCCGCTGCTCAGCGGCATCCCCCCGCCTGCTCCGTTCAAAGAACAGGATTTCCTGGAGGGCTTCCCCCGTCGCCATGGCGACAGGGCGGGATGACGTCAGCGACGTCGTGACGTCATTGGGAGTCCCGGGCCACCCCTCGGCGCTGCCTGGCACTGATTGGCCAGGCAGCGCACGGGGTCCGGGGGGGGGGGGGGGCGCGGCGCGACGAATAGCGGTGATCGAGCGCGGGTCGGCGGCGATCGGTGTGCTGACGCAGCTAGCAAAGTGCTAGCTGCGTCAAGCAAAAAAAAAATTAAGTAAATCGGCCCAGTAGGGCCTGAGAAAACCTCCTGCGCGGCTTACCCCGAACTACATTCGGGGTTACCGCCAGGAAGGTTAAAGGATACCCGAAGTGACGTGAGACATGATGTGATAGACATGGGTATGTACAGTGTCTAGCACACAAATAACTATGAGGTAATCCTTTTTTTCTTTCTCTGCCTGAAAGAGTTAAATATCAGGTATGTAAATGGCTGACTCAGTCCTGACAGGAAGTGACTACAGTGTGACCCTCACTGATAAGAAATTCCAACTATAAAACCCTTTCCTAGCAGAAAATGGCTTTTGAGGGCTGGAAAAAGATAAAAAGGGTCATTAGTTCATAAATTTTAGCTCTGGCATACTCCAATGAATGTGTCATTGAGCAAAAACAATAAAACAGTTAAAACTTAAAAAGTAGATTTAAACATAAGAATAAAACTGTGGAATATCTTAAAAAGTCATTTTTAGGAGAAGGAAGATGGATACAATCGTTTATTTAATTAGTTTATTTTCGCTTCGGGTGTCCTTTTAAAGGTTATTATGCTGTTGCTTATCTTTTAGAGCAGAGAGAACGTTCTGAGTTCAGGTCCGCTTTAACTTTAGCCATTAGTGACCGGTTCCCTTTGAAGTAGAATCTCACAAGCAGAAGCCCGAGTAGTTGAATTTAGAGGCTCAGCTGAAATTTGTTTCCTCCTCTTTCCTTCCTTCCTATCTAGAGAACCGGCCGTGTTTCCAGCAAAGATCCAGGATCTGCGGTTCCCACAGTGCCGGCCATTGGAGCGCATTGTTCGGTGACCTTTCACTTTCTTGGCTGAGATACAAATTGCCCAGCAAGCTCAGGGCGAAGCAGAACTCCTAGGAGTGTGTTAAACCTCATACACATGGACTACCGTTGTAGCTGTTGCTAGCACACAGGAAACGTGTGCACAACAGCTCAGTGACAGCTCTGCCTGAGCGACAGCTGTCTACACGACAGGCAGAGACGCGGCGAAAGCTGTCGCCGAAAGTTTCCTCCCACCGCCGGAAGCTCCCTTCTGGCTGTGGGCATTTGTCGCTAGTCCGCACATACATACGCAGTACGCGTGGTGGACTAGCGACAGTTGCGGAGACTTTTCAATCGCATAGCAACTGCTGTCTCCGGCGACAGTTTGGGGTGTGCGCCTCATACACACGGGGCAACTGTCGCCCACACATGCTCGTGCCACGTGTTTGTAGCGACAGTTGTGCCCCGTGTGTATGAGCCGTAACGGGCTGAGGGATAAAAAAGCCTCCTTACTAAAATGCTATTCAATCTGAACAAGATTGTTGCTGCACCAATGGTAACAATGTGTGGGTCTATGATGATTTGAGAAAGGACTGTAACGGTCCGAAACGCCTGTGCGTCATCTGCCATGTACCCATGCTATTTTATCATGTTTTTATGACTTTAAAACATTAAAAAAATTGGATTTTTGATGGTGCGGATCTTGAAGATTTATAAAATGCTATGCAAAACAGAACTTTGCCTCCTTAAAGAGAAACTCCGACCAAGAATTGAACTTTATCCCAATCAGTAGCTGATACCCCCTTTTACATGAGAAATCTATTCCTTTTCACAAACAGACCATCAGGGGGCGCTGTATGACTGATGTTGTGGTGAAACCCCTCCCACAAGAAATTCTGAGTACGTACTCAGACTGGCAGTTTCCTGTCTGTGAACCTTGCTGCATTGTGGGAAATAGCTGTTTACAGCTGTTTCCAACTGCCAAAAAAGCATGCAGCAGCTACATCACCTGCCAGCAGTAAAAATGTCACCATGTAATAAATTTCAGAATGTAAATCAGGGATTTAAAAGATTTTACAATAGGCAAACACTGACTAAATCATGTATACATAATTATTGTAAAAATGAAGCACTTTTTTTTATTACAGTATTTTCACTGGAGTTCCTCTTTAAAACAGGTATTTGTGGTTATTCAGGTTGGAGTGAGCATGTGATGTCTCCCACAATGCATCACTGCTGAACGTGCAAATCATCCTTTGTTGTTGGCTTGTTAACCTCCTTATCGGTATGACCGAAACTGTGTCGGGCATACCGCTCGCTGGCCCCAGGAGTCCCTCAATATAAATTTGACAGATCGCACGCTTGTAAAAGCTTTAGCTATCACTAGGCTAGCTAGTACAGGTGGCCGGCACCCCCCTGATTGCTGCCGATCCCCTGCTAATACATTACCCAGCCCGGATCCAGCGATCAGTGCAGCCTCCTGCACATCTCTGGTCCTATCTATAGGGAGGATCGGGCCTGCGCATGACTGTACGATTCTCCCCATAGAGTAGTCCGGAGCTGTGCGAGGAGGCTGCGCCGATCACTGGAGCCAGGCTGGGTAATGTATTAGTGGGGGATCGGCAGCAATCGGGGGGATGGGGGGGGGTAGCCAGTCACCTGTACTAGCTAGCCTAGTGATAGCTAAAGCTTTTACAAGCGTGCAATCTTTTAAATTTGGACGGGGGACTCTGAGGCTGCAAAGCCTTGGCGGTGTACTTCCTCTCGCCTCTAAAAAAAAAAAAAAATAAGCAACAGCATAATAACCTTTAAAGAAAAACATTTTTATTACAGCTGATACACTGCTGATGTATTGCAGTATTTGTATGTACTTCCTGCTTTCATGGAAGCAAACGTGCTTTCAAATTAACCTCTCTGCCGTGGCAGTCAGCTGACACAGCTGAGGGATCAAATTACAACTTCTGCTTAGTCACAGATGAGATGGAATTGGACAGGCTAAACCTTCTAAATCCACACAGGGTGCATTCCTCTCTGGTTTCCTTTTGTCCTGTTTTCTGGCATTTGTGAGCGCTGCAGTCCCAGGTCACCGGATGTGATAGCGGTATTTATATTGTTTGACATCTTCTCACATTGGTTTGGGAACTGTGCTGCCTCATTTGCTTTGTCACTGTGGAAAAGATCTAACCTCATAACTTCTGTTTTTCTTTTTGTTTTTTTTACTCTACAAACTTCTCTTAAAGAGCCCTTTTCTACTGCAAATTGTGATCACGTTCGCAAACGCGCTGCGATTCAGCATGCTTGTTTCAGGTGTGTTAATCAGACACTATTGGTGCAGGAAACATTAGCAGGCCAACCAGGCAACTGGCAATGTTAAAGGGAAGGTACGATCAACCTTAAAATATCTACCTATCTCGGGCTTCCTCCAGCCCCCTGTATCCGTCCTGTGCCCCCGCCGCAGCTTCCTGCGCTCCAGCGTGCGGCTCACTGATTCGCACTGACATCATTCAGGCAGTACTGCGCAGGCGCTGAACCTCTGCGCCTACACAGTACAGTCCGGATGACGTCAGCGCGACTGAGAGACGCTCGCGCGGGCGCAGTGGACATCTTGCACTGGAGGGGACCCCGGACCACCAGCGTGGAGCGGAGCTGCGGCGAGGGCACAGGACGGTTGGCAAGGGCAGGAGGAAGCCTCAGGTAAGTGGATTTTTTTATTTTTAGGTTGATCGGATGCGTCCATTTGAAAAGGAAATAAATATGGCAGCCTCCATATCCCTCTCACTTCAGGTGTCCTTTAAATTGTGCCAGAGACGGTGAAATAAGCAGCTTTCATACTTACCTGGGGCTCCCTCCATCCCCATGCCAGCCGTGTGTTCTATCGCTGTTCTCCTGGGCCCCTCCGTTGTGTCCCCCCGTATATAGCTTAGTCGCGGCCAGACTCGATTCAGCGCACATGTGGCCATGGCACGCTCCCGTGGCCTGGGCTGTTCTGCGCAGGCGGCTCCCGGCGACTGGAACGTGTAACGGCCACGTGCGCGGCGAGCCGCAACTGAGCTATATACCAGGGGACACAGTGGAGGAACAGAGGGGCACAGGAGAGTGGGGATGGAGCCTACCGCTGGCATAGGGCCTGGAGGAAGCCCCAGTGCCAATTTCATCATCTCTGGTACACTTTAAAGGACACCTGAAGTTAGAATGAAATGGGGGCTGCCACATTTATTTCCTTTTAAACAATACCAGCTGCCTGGCTGTCCTGCTGATGTTTTGTGCACCAATAAAAAGCTGCTTATTTCATCATCCATGGTTTCCTCCAGTTATCAATAGTGAAAGGACTGTCCATGGTTTAGCTATTTGCCTTCTGGAAGCTTTAGTTATGTACTGAAGAAGTCCATGGGCAGGGTATTCCCAACCTCTTGTTTGCCCCAGCAGCAGAACAGCACAGGCTTGCTTAGTTGTCATCTTTGTGACCTTCTGCCCTAATCTCCATACAGCAGGACACACATGTGTGAGGAGAAAGTCTGTGAAGTGTTTCTGGTGTAATCCTAGGTACACACCATACAATTTTCTGTTATGCTGGGAATACACGGTTCCTTTCTGCTCTCAATTGGTTTTGCCGCTCGATTTTTAGCTCTCAATTCTTTTATCTTCCGCTCGTTTTTCTTCTCTTTTTCCTTTCACTTCTATCAGAAAACGAGAGGCAAAAGGACCGAAAGTGAGATAGGACATGTCGGAAATTATCTATCGAACCATCTTATCAGCTTAAAGGGAAGGTTCAGGGACCGTTGAAAAAAAATAAAAATCCGCATCCACTTACCAGGGGCTTCCTCCAGCCCGTGGCAGGCAGGAGGTGCCCTCAGCACCGCTCCGCAGGCTCCCGGTGGCCGACCCGACTTGGCCAGGCCGGCGGCCAGGTCGGGCTTCTTCTGCGTTCCAAAATGCGCCTCACGGCGGTGCGCTGACGTCATCGGACGTCCTCCGGGCTGTACTGCGCAGGCTCAGTAGTTCTGAGCCTGCGCCGTACAGCCCAGAGGACGTCTGATGACGTCAGCGCGCCGCCGTGAGGCGCATTTTGGAACGCAGAAGAAGCCCGACCTGGCCGCCGGCCAGGTCGGGTCGGCCACCGGAGACCACCGGGAGCCTGCGGAGCGGCGGCGAGGGCACCTCCTGCCTGCCACGAGCTGGAGGAAGCCCCAGGTAAGTGGCTGCAGATTTTTATTTTTTTTCAACGGTCCCTGAACCTTCCCTTTAAAAACGAACTGTGTATTCCCAGCATAATGCTGGGTACACGCGATGCAATTTCCAGCTTGATTGGCGGGATCGATCGATTATTTCCGACATGTTCAATCGATACAGCCGTCGATTTTGTATACTTAACATGAGTAAATCGACGGCTGTATCGATCGAGACCCGATCGAACATGTCGGACATAATCGATCGACCTGGCGATCGAGCGGGAAATCGCATCGTGTGTACCCAGAATTAGGTTTATCTGCCAGATAATTTCCAAAATGTTGGAAATTATCTGTCTAACCATCTATCTGCCTAGCAATTAGGCATTGTTCTACTCAGCAGGAGATAAACAGAAGACAATGCACCAGAGATGATGACCAGTCTTTACAGAAAATAATCTAATTATGCATTCTAACAGAAAATCTAACAGAAAAATGTATGGTGTGTACTAGGCATCAGATGCATCATCAGTATCTCCTCAGAACAGACAGGTCACTATTGCTGTGCTGCAGATCTCTGATCAGGAGCTGAACTGTGCTCAGCACATGCAAATAAGGGAAGTGTGTGAGGGAATTGTGGTCAAACATTAATCCGGATGGCCTGTTCAGAGTCAGTGTGTCAGCCAGACCTCGCTGGTATGCCAGTGTGTGCTGTGGTGGAAGGCTGCCAGCCGCTCCATACCTCAGTGCATACCTCAGTGCTCTGTCTGCACATTCCCACCTGCATACCTTACAGCTGGGACCCAGAGAATCCGTGGTATAGCAGAATCCCATTATAGTAAACTCCAAGGGACCGGGGCAAGTAGTTTACTATCTCACAAATGGCCATACTTTAACCACTTAAGGACCGGGCTCATTTTGAGTGATCTCTGCTGGGTGGGCTCTTCAGCCCACAGCACACATCACATTGCAGGCAGGGCGATCAGACTCCCCTTCCCCCCCCCCCCCCTTTTTTTCCCCACTAGGGGGATGTCCTGCTGGGGGGGTCTGATCGCCGCCGGTTATTTTACTGTAGCGGGGGGGGGCTTCTCCTGAAAGCCCCCCTCCGCAGCTCTATCCTGCCCCCCCTCTTTCCCTCCCTCCCCTCCTTCCCATGGGTGGCACAGTACAGCGATCCGTCCTGTACCGCTTCAGCCTATCAGATGCCGGCGATCCCCGGCCAATCAGAGGCCAGGGATTGCCGATCTCCTTTACGGCGCTGCCGTGCGGCGTAAGCACCGGAGATTTCTTCCCCGTGTGTTTACATTTAACCTGCGAGCCGCGATCGGAGGCTCGCAGGCTGTTCACGGAGACACCCTCCGTGAACTGACATGGAACGGTTTCCATGTAAAACCACTTACGACCAGCCGCCGCCTATCAGCGTTAGGCGGTCGTAAAGTGGAACTTTAACCAAGGATTGAATTTCATCCCAATCAGTATCTGATATCACCTTTCCCATGAGAAATCTTTTCCTTTTCTCATATAGATCATAAGTGTGATGTCATGACCATGGTCCTGACAGTTTGCTGTCTGTGAACCTTGTTGCATTGTGGGAAATAACGGCTTTTTCCAACTGCCAAGCAAGCAGTATCTCCCTCTGTGCATAGAACTCTCAGTACAGCCCAATCTACACGATACGATTCGATTACGATCCGATTAAATCCTACATGTCCGATCGGGATTCGATTCGTTTCAATTCGCAAAACAATGGCAAATCGAATTGAATCGAATACTGATCGGACATGTCGGATTTAATCGGATCGTAAATAGAATCGTAATCGAATCGCACAAAGAATCTTATCGTGTAGATTGGGCTTAACACACATTCAGTACAGATCACCTGGCATAACTAAAGATGTCGCCACCAGTGATAAATGTCAGAAGGTGAATCAGGGAGACGAACGATTTTACACTGGACAAACACTGATTAAATAGTCTATAAATTAATATTGTAAAAGTAAGCAATTTTATTCAAGATGTTTATTTTTAGTACAGTTCCTCTTTACACACATAAAGTATACTATAGCAGGGGTCCCCAACCACCGGGCCGCGTCTCACTGCCGGTCCATGGGCAGTTTTCCGCCAGGCCGCGGCAGGTCCTGTTACCTTATGAGCTGGCGGCCGCTTCCTCTCTTATATTTCCCAGTGGCCCCTCTCCTCCATGCACTATCTTCTATTACAGCAGCGCGTCCCACGGCTGCTGTAAGGAGGGAAGGAAGCGGGACAGTGGCTTCCTGTAGCAGCGATATGCATCGCTGTTACCATGGGAACCGCTGTCCCACGGCTGCTGTAAGGAAGGAAGCGGGACAGCGGCTTCCTGTAGCAGCGATATGCATCGCTGTTACCATGGGAACCGGTGTCCCGCGGCTGCTGTAAGGAAGGAAGCAGGACAGCGGCTTCCTGTAGCAGCGATATGCATCGCTGTTACCATGGGAACCGCTGTCCCACAGCTGCTGTAAGGAAGGGAAGGAAGCGGGGCAGCGATTCCCATGGTAACAGCAATGCATATCGCCGCTACAGGAAGCCACTGTCCCGCTTCCTTCCCTCCTTACAGCAGCCGCGGGACTATATAACTATACTAGCTTTACTGGGCTAACTATACTAGTTTTACTGGGGTAACTATTCTGGGCTAACTATACTAGCTTTACTGGTGTAACTATACTAGCTATGCAGGGGTAACTATACTACTTAACTAACTATACTGGGGAAACTATACTCCTTATACAGGGGCAACTGTTTTAGCTACCTATACCGGGGACAACTATACCTAGATTCCTACTAACCTATATACTACACTCCAAATTCTGGGGGGGTTTGGGCTACCGCTACTGCAAAGTCTGCAAAGTTAGATGTCATTTTTCTGTGCTAAGTAATGCATAACTGTGTGTAATGGTTACTGCGTTATCAGAATCTGCATATACGGCAGTCTCTATGCTGCTTCTGTATGGCTTGTGTAATAACTCCTGGCACACAGTCCTGTAATTATCACCTAGGTGGGGCTGTGAATAATTAGCTTATCGCGATGTCATTGTAAACGTTCTTGACACCCTAAACACATAACACAAGCCTATAACAATAATGGTGAGCACATAGTGGTAAGCATCAGACTGGCAGTAAGGTGACTGCAGCCAGGAGGAAGTATAGTATTAAACGTAACTACCCAGCATACTGTATGTGATGCTGTATCACTGACATTGATATGCAGAGACAAGATGATACATGGGGGCAGCAACTAAACTAGTTGGAGTTTCTAGATCTTATTCGCTTTATAGAAAAAAATGTTCTCTTTTGCTGTCAGGGCTGGCACTTTGATACAGCCATCTGGGCATTTGCTTAGGGTCCTGAGGTCTTTTGGGGCTCACATGTTAAGAGCTCATGACACTACTGTAAATAGAGTATTATATTTAACCACTTCTGGACCAGAGCAGTTTTCTCCACCCATTCATTTCTTATTAACTTGCATGGATGAAAATATATGACCCTGGAGCAATAAAGTTAAGTTTTTAAAGGGCCCCATGGTTTGTGTCCAAGGCATAATTTTACTTAAAGAGAACCCGAGGCAGATTTTCTATATCTTAAAAGGACACAGAGGCACGTTCTCTGCACAATGACATTCCTCTGTGTCCTTCTTTTGCCGCCGCCAGGCGCCCCCCCCCCCCCCCCCCCCCGGCTTTGCTGTCCCCCGCTGAAAATAGCGCCAGTTTAGTGACAATCTGCTTGTCGCTAGCTTTCTGTTTACCTTGTATTTGTCAATCACCGTGCGTCTCCTACATTGCATGGCTCCCGCCTTACTCCCCGCCTCTGTCAGCTTCCTCCAATCGGACGCTAAGCCGCAACCCAGGAAGTACTTCTGGCTTCGCTTCTGATTGGAGGAAGCTGATAGAGGCGGGGAGCGAGGGGACAGAGGCGGGAGCCATGAAATAGACAAGACAGGGGAGCTGCCTCCCGTTCTCTTTAAAACCACCCCCGCCTAGTGACATTTCCTATTCGCTTACAAATGGGAACAGGACATTGAGGCCGGTTTTACACGTTTTTTGCAGTGGGGGATGCGGTGCTCCTGCTGCATCCCAATGCGACACGAAAAACGACATTTCTATGACCTTGCGGCAGAGCGCGCTGACGGGGTCATATGCATAGCACCGCCCCCCGCTCAGTGACTTACTTCCTGCTGGACAGGAAATATGTCACTGGGACAATAAGTGCGACAGTCTCCATTGACTTTCATTGCTTTTGCGGCCTCTGGCTGTAAAATAGGTTAACGCAACACAGGAATTACATGCAAGAGCCCTAAGATTTTCCTATACTGATAGCTGTGCAGAATGGCTCATTCCTTCTTCCACCCTCACAGAATGTTAAAGAGCACCTGAAGCGAATCATGAAATATTACCTTATATACTGGCGTATAAGCCTAACTTTTCAGCACTTGCGTCAGGGAGTGAATTACAAAATCTCTCATGAATAGCGCTTTTTACAAAAACGCAGCACGCAGTGGAGCGCGGGGAGGCGCTAAAAAAAAAAAAAAAAAAGCACAAATGCGAAATGCTTGTGTTTTCGTTTTTAGATGTGAAGGAGACTGTATTGTTTATAAAGGAAATAAATATGGCAGCTTCCATAGGTCTCATAGCTAGAGTTCCTTTTAAGTTATGCCCGTAATGAAGGGAGAAAGGAACTGCACACGCAATAAGCAGGCTATCTCCTGAAGCTGTCACTGATCTCTACCTTGAGAAGTGTGTGGGCGGGGGAGGAGTACAGAGTTACGGGACAGCCTGTCCTGCATGAAATATGATTGGCCCATTGATCACAGAAAGTACTAGCTAAGCTCTCCTAGGATGAAGGCTCGTACAATCGTTTGATCTCCAGCCAAGATGTTTATCCATACATGATATGTACCTTGGCTAGGAAGGCAGCTGTGTGTATACAACACCTACCCAATACTATAACTCACTGAGCTAAACATTATACACTTTACAGCCGCCAGTCATTTTCCTGCTTCTGTTCTGCCACTCTTGTCCCGTGATTCCTTCTGTATGGGCAACCCCATTGTAATGCAAAAATCTATATACCCTAAATAAGCTCTAAATTTTGTAACCGAATGCCATCAAATGTTATCTTTCAAATTAAACTGGGATGGAACTCAAATATCATCTCTTGTCTAAAGCATTAAAGGATACATTAGCAGTGGCTGACTGAAGAGAGAAGGATATGGAAGCTGCCATATTTATTTCCTTTTAAAGAGACACTGAAGCGAAAAAAAAAATATTATATAGTGAATTGGTTGTGTACTATGAATAATTACTAGAAGATTAGCAGCAAATATCCTCATTTTTATTTTCAGGTATATAGTGTTTTTTTCTAACATTGCATCATTCTATAATATGTGCAGATTACACCAACACTCTGCATTCAAAATGATTCTTTCAGAGCAGTCTGTGAACTAATGACCTCTCCTCTGCCAGAGGAAAAGTAATTAGTTCACTTACAGTTGAGATAAAAAGTCAGATAACAGCCCTCTCCACAACTTTGAAAGTCATAGAGATGAATGGCTTTTTTGCAAAGAGATAACAACTAGAGTTTCTTAACTCTAACTGTACTGGAAACAATTAGACTGATATATCTGATCCTAATGTTTTATTTCTTAGCTGTACTACACATACAAATCATTATATCATTTTTTTTCGCTTCAGTGTCTCTTTAAGCAATACCAGTTGCCTGGCTGTCCTGCTGCTCCTCTGCCTCTAATACTTTCTGCCACAGCCCCTGAACAAGCATGCAGATCAGGTGCTCTGACTGAAGTATGATTGTGGGCTTGTTTTAGGTGTGTGATTCAGACACTACTATCCCTCTCTGTTCAAGTGTACTTTAAAGTTGAGGATTAGTCACTGTCACATTCCTTCACCGACCCCCACCGTGTATGAGCGTGGTTGCAGTGCGGAGGTGCACAGACGACCGGCACCTGCATAGTGCGGCCGTGCTTGTACAGGAAGGGGACACAGCCGCAAAGAGGAAAAGGCAGCAGAAGTCAACTCCCGATCAGAAAGAACTTTTCTTTCTTTTGACAACACAAGTGGTTAAAGAGAGTCTGACGCCATATTAAAAAGTAGTTTTTAACTTTTATTTAGCTTTAGGATGATGGCCAGGGCTAAAACGCCACATTCCCAGGGCAGAACGAGGCTTTTATAACTCCCAAATCCCCAGGTAAAAAAATCAGGTAGCGCTTCCTGGTAGAGGCAGAGCTTTAGGGCTGTAACTCTGCCTCTACTTGTGTCAATCCCCGCTGATCGCCGCCTCTCCCCGCCCCCCTCTGTCTTCATTCACTGAGAGGGGGCGGAGATTGACGCGAATAGAGGCAGAGCTACAGCGCTAAGCCGTGTCGTGGATTTTTGCCCCCGGGGATTTGGGGGTTATAAATCCCTCGTTCTGCTGCGGGGATGCAGCGTTTTAGCCCTGGCCATCATCCTAAAGCTAAATAATAGGTAAAAACTAGTTTTTAATATGGCTTCAGAGTCTCTTTAAGGGCTCTGCCTCTGACACAGGCGACCTGGGTCACATCTTGGCTCTTCCTGTTCAGTAAGCCAGCACCTATTCAGTAAGGAGTCCTTAGGCAAGACACCATAACACTGCTACTGCCTGTAGAGATCGCCCCTAGTGGCTGCAGCTCTGGCGCTCTGAGTCCGCCAGGAGAAAAGCGCGATATAAATGTTCTGTGTCTGTGTGTGACAAGTGCACTTTAAATATGTAATCCCGCTCACTAGAGCAGCGTGTGAGTTTTCATACAGCGTGGTGTTGCATACTTAGGTTCTTTCCCCGGGCGTCTCGACTCTGCCATGCTTTATCTCGTATCTGTTACAGGAATATTGTCCTTGGTAAATGTTTAAATGGGTAGTGTGATTAGTTACAACATTGCAGCCCAGAGTGACACTGGAGACTTCCCTGTGAATAATGGCCCATTTAGAGGCATGGAGAAGCCTATTGAGGGGCAGTGATGTGAGGTAATGGGATCGGTGTGACATAGTCTGCATCAGAGCGCACTGGAGTGTGTCGCTGCCAACAATAGTCAGCGGGGTGGGGCTGGCCACTACTACGAGCCCCTCCCCAGCCAAATGTATTCCTCCTAAAATGTCCTCCTCCCTCACCGCTGATAGTGTTATCTGATAAAAATATAATGTATTTATATAGTTTATATAGTTCTAGTTCATTGTTACCTTTAAACGCTCTCTAAAAACTCATTTGTTTCGACAAGCATATGCGCTACCATAGGCCACTTCCCTTTGTCCTAAGACCAAATTGCACTCCTACTAGGTGTCCTAAAACACACAGCCTCTATATATTTTATTCTATACTACCCCTCCTCGTTTCCCCCCATTCCCTTTAGATTGTAAGCTTGCAAGGGCAGGGCTCTCTTCCCTATTGTGTCCTGGAAATCATTATACATTTTATTCATCATGTTACTTTTATCACTGTCATTACCACTTCTGTATTTTGTATTCTGTATTCTGTATGCTGTATCATTTTATTGTATTTTGTCACTAATTATGTATCTTGTATGAGTGTACACCATTGTCTGTATTATGTACCCCATGTTTGTTTCTTACTTTGTACAGCGCCACGGAATATGTTGGCGCTTTATAAATCAATAATAATAATATAGCAATGATGTCTTCTGCAGCACTTTAGGCCTCGCTCACATTAGGCAATGCGTATGGCCGTGCGTTCGGGACGCAAGCGCACCCGATCGCACGCCATCCAAGTTGCCATGTGCTGCACTGCTGATCCCATTCATTACAGTGAATGAGAACAGCAATGCACTTTGGCAAAAATGCATGCAGCAGTGCGATAGCGCATCGAACTGTTACACAGCGCGCATAGTCTGAACGTCAGAAGTGCTTTCTCTGCATTTCTGATGTTCTTACTGATTGCATGCTATATGCACTGCCGAACTGTGCACGGCAGCATGTATAGTGTGAACGAGGCCTTACAGAGTACATAGTCATGTCACTGACTGTCCTCAGAGGAGCTGACAAGCTAATCAGGAATCAGGAATCAGGAATTCTTTATTTCGCCAAGCATGACTAGGTCATGCCCGGAATTGGTTTTGGCACAGTACATATAGCTCAAGGAGAGAAAGAAGAAAACAGAGGACAAGCAATTACATTAACATTATATCACACTTAACATTTGCGTTACATTACATTAGCAGCAATTTTGCATCACCCGTGACAGTACTGAAAAAAAGTCCTAGAATGGCCTATTATTCAAATAGTTTTGTGTCACATTGATTTGTGTGCAGATGGGAGTATGTGGAGGGAATTAAGGAGGCTGACGGCCGAGGGGAAGAAAGAGTTACTGTGTCTGGCAGTCCTTGTGGAGATGGCCCGAAGTCTCCGTCCTAGTGGGAGCTGGCAGAAGTAGCGATGGCCCGGGTGAGTAGGATCGTTAGCGATCCTCAACGCCCTCGATCTCAGCCTTCTCCTGTGTAGGAGGTCGAGTGAGGGGAGAGGTCTTCCAATGACCCTCTCCGCTGCCCTGATGACCCTCTGAAGTGCGAGCCTGTCGCTGGCGGTGGCGCCGGTGTACCAGACCAGGATGGAAGAGCAGACGATCGATTCAATGGTGGCGGAGTAGAAGCTGATCAGAATCTCTGGTGCCATGCCGAACTTCCTTAGCTGACGAAGGAAGTAGAGTCTCTGCTGGGCTTTCCTTTGGATGGCAGTGATGTTAGGTCTCCAGCTAAGGTCACTGGAGATGGTAGTGCCCAGGAGACGGGCACAAGGCACTCTAGCCACTTCTGTACCCTCAATGTGGATTGGTGGTGGGGGGGGTGCGGCCTTCCTGAAGTCAATGATTAGCTCTACAGTTTTTGTGGTGTTGAGTACTAGCTTGTTCTCCCTGCACCATTGGGAGGTTCTTTCCACCTGCTGACAGTACTCCTGGATATTGTCCTTGGTGACGAGACCGACGATGGTAGTGTCGTCGGCAAACTTGATGACCTTGACTGAGTCTGCCTTGGATCTGCAATTGTTTGTGTAGAGGGAGAACAGCAGTGGAGACAAGACACAGCCTTGGGGGGCACCTGTGTTCGTGGTCATGGTTTGTGAGTAGATGTCGCCCAGCCTAACAGTTTGAGTCCGGTTTGTGAGAAAGTCTGTGATCCAGAGGCGTAGGCTTGGGTGAACACCAAGAGTGGCTAGTTCTTCTTGTAAGATGCGTGGACAAATAGTGTTAAATGCCGAGCTAAAGTCTAGGAGTAGTACTCTGGCATACGTGTCTGGTCTGTCAAGGTGGTCATAAATGGACTCCAGGCAGATGTTTATAGCGTCATCAGTGGACCTGTTTGCCCTATACGCGAACTGATGGGGGTCTAGAAGGGGCAAGGTGGAGATCTTGAGGTTGGATAGGACCACTCGCTCTAGAGTTTTCATTATGATGGACGTAAGGGCTACCGGCCTGTAGTTGTTCAGGTCAGAGACTCCCTGTTTCTTAGGGACAGGTATGATGGTCGACCTCTTGAAGCATCCGGGGACTATTCCTTCACTTAGTGATTTGGCGAAGATGGCAGAGAGGATGGGAGCGAGTTGCCTGGAGCAGGTTTTCAGGCAGGCTGGAGACACGCCGTCTGGTCCCGGGGCTTTCCTGGTGTTTAACCTTGACAGGAGTAGCAGGACATCAGCTTCGCTCACCTCTAGAGATGGAGCTTGGCTCGTGATGTGCACCTCGAGGCAAGGGGGGGCAGGAGGGTTGGGCAGTTCCAGATGTACCCTTGGTTCTTCCTGCCTCTCAAACCTGCAGTAGAACTTGCAGAGTTCTTCGGCTAGCCCCGGACTGGGAGGAGTATGTTGGGGGAGGGGCTTGTAGTTGGTGGCAGCCCTAAGCCCCTTCCACACAGCTCGAGTGTCATTTGAGCGCAGGTTTTGTTCCATCCTCTCAGCATAGTCCCTTTTGGCAGCCTTCAGTTCTCGATTTAGGTCGTTCCTCGCCTTCCTGTAGTCCTCCTGGTTGCCGGTCTTGTGTGCAGTTTCCTTCTGCCTTCGCAGCTGCCGTAGCTTGTTAGTGAACCACGGCTTGTTGTTCGGGTAGACCTTAAAGAATTTGGTTGGTACGCAAGAGTCTTCACAGAAGCTGATGTACGACGCGACATTGTCTGCCCACTCGTCTATGTTTGGTGCGCCCAGGGACTCCCAGTCGGTGCAGTCAAAACAGGCTTGGAGTTGGAGCTTGGCCTCGTCTGACCATACTTTGGTAGATTTAAGAGTCGGTTTAGCAGATTCTAGGCGTCTCTTGTAGGTGGGGATCAGGTGCCTGCCATAGTCATAGTCTAATGTCATACCATATTATTATTATGTATTTATATAGCACTGACATCTTCTGCAGCACTTTACAGTTGGCTGATGGTGTAATGGTTAAGGGCTCTGCCTCTGACACAGGAGACCAGGGTTCGAATCTTGGCTCTGCCTGGTCAGTAAGCCAGCACCTATTCAGTAGGAGACCTTTGGCAAGTCTCCCTTACACTGCTACTGCCAATAGAGCGCGCCCTAGTGGCTGCAGCTCTGGCGCTTTGAGTCCGCAAGGAGAAAAGCGCAATATAAATGTTATTTGTCTTGTCTTTGTCTTTACAGAGTACATCGTCATGTCACTGACTAACCTCAGATGAGCTGACAAGCTAATCCCTGCCATAGTCAGTCTAATGTCCTACCATATTATTATTATATATTTATATAGCACTGACATCTTCTGCAGCACATTACAGAGTACATAGTCATGTCACTGACTGTCCTCAGAGGAGCTCACAATCTAATCCTACCATAGTCAAAGTCTAATGTCCTACCTTAGTATTATTATGTATTTATATAGCACTGACATCTTCTGCAGCACTTTACAGAGTACATAGTCATGTCACTGACTGTCCTCAGAGGTGCTCACAATCTAATCCCTGCCATATCCACAGTCTAATGTCCTACCATATTAGCACTGACATCTTCTGCAGCACATTACAGAGTACATAGTCATGTCACTGACTGTCCTCAGAGGAGCTCACACTCTAATCCCTGCCATATCCACAGTCTAATGTCCTACCATATTAGCACTGACATCTTCTGCAGCACATTACAGAGTACATAGTCATGTCACTGACTGTCCTCAGAGGAGCTCACAATCTAATCCCTGCCATATCCACAGTCTAATGTCCTACCATATTAGCACTGACATCTTCTGCAGCACATTACAGAGCACATAGCCATGTCACTGACTGTCCTCAGAGGAGCTCACAGTCTAATCCTACCATAGTCATATGTCCATCATAGTCTCGGGCCAATTTAGCGGGAAGCCAATTAAAGGTGAACTCAAGGTGAACATCTGGATCCTCACTTTTTTTTTATCTGATGTTCGCCTTGGTTACACATTAACATATCTGCATGTTTTGGGGATGTGGGAGGAAACTGGAGTGCCCGGAGGCAACCCACGCAGACACGGGGAGAACATACAAACTCTGTTCAAAAAGTGCCCTGGGTGAGGTTAAAACCGGGGACCCAGCGCTGCTCATCGACCCACTTTGAGAGGGGATTTGAGTAACGACTCATCCAGCGTCCTGATTGGTGAGCAGCAGCTCGATGTCGCCACCTAGCAGGGAGTCCTCCACACAATTCTTTATGCATTGCTAATTAAAGTGAACCTTAACTTGGGAGGGGGGGGGGGTTCACTTACCGGGGGGGTTCTACCGGCCCCCTGCAGACACACTGTGCCCGCACCATCACTCACCGATCATCCGGTCCCCGGCGAGCCAGTTTCTTTTTCGGTGACCGGCCAGTCGCCGGGCCACTGCTGGGGATTTATCTAGGGCTTTAAAGAGAGTCTGAAGCCAATTAAAATACTTCTTTTTACCTGCTATTTATGTTAAAGGACGACTGAAGTGAGAAATATATGGAGGCTGCCATATTTATTTCCTTTTATACAATACCAGTTGCCGGCAGTCCTGCTGGTCTATTAGGATGCAGTAGTGTCTAAATAATGCCAGAAACAAGCATGAAGTTTATCTTGTCAGATCTGACAATAATGTCAGAAACACCTGATCTGCTGCATGCTTGTTCAGGGTCTATGACTAAAAGTATTAGAGGCAGAGGATTAGCAGGGCAGCCAGGCAACTGGTATTGCTTAAAAGGAAATAAATATGGCAGCCTCCATATCCCTCTTGCTTCATTGTCCCTTTAAGCAATATGAGCAGTGCTGACGCTGCATTCCCGCGCCTGAACGATGCCTTTATACCCCTTAAATCCCCGGGGTAAGAATCGGGTAGCGTTTCCAGGTGAAGGTAGAGCTTTGCACTCTAGCTCTGGCTCTACTGTAGTCAATCTCCACCAATTGCCGCCTTTCCCCGCCCCTCTCATTCTTCTTTCACTGAGAGGGGCGGGGAGAGGCGGAGATCTGTGGAGATTGACTCCAGCAGAGGCAAAGCTCTGCCTCCCCCGGGCAGCACAATCCACGACCTGGAAATTCGTTGAATTTTGCCCCGGGATTTGGGGGTATAAAGCCCTCGTTCTGCCGCTGTAGTGCAGCGTTTCAGCACTGCTCATATGGCTTAAAGCCAATGGGTACCGGATTAAAAAAGAAAAAATCAGATACTAACCTAAGGAGAGGGAAGGCTCGGTCCTAATGAGCCTTCCCTCTCCTCTCCCGGTGCCCTCGGTGCTGCGCTGGCTCCCCCGTTCGCGTCCGCCGCCGCAGGGACTTCGGAGGTCTTCGGGAGCACTCGGGCTTCCGAAGACGGGCCGCTCCATACTACGTATGCGCGAGTGCATCATAGAGGGCGCTCGCGCATGCGTAGTATGGAGCGGCCGCGTCATCGGGAGCCCGAGTGCTCCCGAAGGCTTCCGAAAGCTCCCGAAGGTATGCGGAAGTGGCAGTATTTGACCGAACTGGTCGAATACTGCCACGGGGGATCCTGCGCGGGACCGGGCACCGGGAGAGGAGAGGGAAGGCTCATTAGGACCGAGCCTTCCCTCTCCTTAGGTGAGTATCTGACTTTTTGTTTTTAATCCGGTAAACATTCACTTTAACAGAAATAGCAGGTAAAAAGAAGTATATTAATTGGCTTCAGACTCTCTGAAATTGTCCCTTGATCATGTTGGGGACTTTCAGACTGACAGCTGAAGTGATCCTTCATCATTTCAGGAGACGTTTTTCCAGCAGCCAATGGCTATCCTGCATACTGGTCTCGGGAGACTTGCATGGATTGTCCGATAGCACGAGTGATCCCAGTGAGGACTCAACCCTTCACGGATTTATATCCAATCAATATTTATTGCACATTAATGAGCAGTGGTATCAAGCATAGCAAACAGCATGACGTTTCGGGCAGAAGCCCTTTCTCAAATGTATTGTCCGATAAGCATGCGAGAGAGCAAGGCAGGGCTCACCAATGCAAAATTGTACTCAAAAACGCAATGTAGGCTTCCTGGGCCTACCACCATAAGGCCAGAAACCCACTGGGAGCGCTTTGTAAGCGTTAGTGATTTGAAAAAGCTCTTGGTAATGCAATGCTATGGGGGATTTTTAAAAATCACATTGCTCAAGTGGGATCACTCCCATAGCATTACATTAGCTAGAGCTTTTCAAATCACAAAGCGTTCAGAAAAGCGCTCCTAGTGGGTTTCTAGCCTCACAGTTGAGTTCTAGTTATCAACCACGTCCTGTTGCCGTGGTTACCAAAAAGTTTTGTTTCAAGGTTGTAGTAGCTGTAGAATGAGGTTGGAAGAGAATATTTAACTCATTAGCAACTTCAAAGGAATTATCTCATTTGAGATAAGTGCACTGCTTTTGACCTTAGCTGGCATAACTCACTGTGCTGTAGATTCTTGGAATGTTTTGATGTCTCTCTGTTAGCAGAAAATATATAAACTAAAAGCAGAAGTCCTCTGTTATCTCACACTGCCCCCTAGTGACAAGTGGCCATAAATACACATTGCCGCGGTACTAATTAATTTTTTTTTACACACTTCATTTATAGATTTGTCAGTTTTTGCCCACTGTACAATCTTTCCTCTCCCTGATTTACATTCTGAAATCACTGGTGATGACATCTTTAGTTCTGCCAGGTGATCTGTATGGAATGTTTCTTACAGAGTTCTATGCACAGAGGGAGATATTGCTTGCTTGGCAGTTGTAAACAGCTGTTATTTCCCACAATGCAATGAGATTCACAGACCGGAAACTGTCCGCACCATGGTCATGACATCACACTGTGGGAGGGGTTTCACCATAATATCAGCCATACAGAGGTCCATAATGATCTGTTTGTGAAAAGGAAAGTATTTCTCATGGGAAAGGGGGTATCAGCTGCTGATTGGGATGAAGTTCAATCCTGGGTTAGAGTTCTCTTTAAATGCCCGGATTTCTCTTGGCATTGCCAGCTGCTGATCATCATCACACCATTGCCTTCTAGCAATACATATTCAGCTTGCAGCTAATTAGCTCAACCTTGGGGATTTAATAAAGTTTAATTACAATTGTAAAACCTGATTAAAAAGCGGATAGATTTAATGATTTTTTTAGTGGCTCTCGACCTCCCATTATACGGCCTGCAGCTCAATTATCACTTTTTATGACCTGCTTGCCTTTGACTTTGCAGTATAAATAGTTTAACTCTCTAGACTAGAGCGTGGTGAACCCCCTGCGTGTTTCTGTGTGTGGACAGTTGTGGATCCTCTCTGTATACAGGACAGTGCCTCTCCATATCTCTCAGCTCGCTCTGTGTAATTTGCCTTCTTAGAACAGAAGGTATTTGCGACTGTGGTTTCCCACAATGCATCACTACAGGATATGCAAATTAGTCTCATTAGCAGCCGAGGGGAGGGCCCCAGAATGCTTTGCAGTATAGTATGCGGCTTGCGTCCTGCTTAGGTCTAACAGCTTTGCTGATAAGCACACATCAAAGGTAAGAGAGATTTTTATCTTCAGTAATGCCTTTTTGGCTTCCTTCTAAACTGTTTAAAGAGAGTCTGAAGCGAGAATAGATCTCGCTTCAGACCTCATATATAGCAGGGGCACGTGTGCCCCTGCTTAAACGCCGCTATCCCGCGGCTTAACGGGGGTCCCTGTCCCCCCAAATCCCCTCCGTAATGCGGGGGAGCGCTTCCGCATTGGGGCAGGGCTAACCGCCGCAGCCCTGCCCCATGCGCGTCTGTCAGACGCGTATCTCCGCCTCTCCCCCGCCCCTCTCAGTCTTCCTTCACTGAGAGGGGCGGGGGAGAGGCGGCGATGCGCATCTGATAGACGCGCTGGGAGGCAGGGCTGCAGCCGTTAGCCCTGCCTCCAGGAAGAAAAAAACCTACGACCAACTTGCGACCAAGGTTTGCGGGGGGTGGGTTGGGGGGACAGGGACCCTCGTGCAGCCGCGGGATAGCGGCGTTTTAGCAGGGGCACATGTGCCCCTGCTATATATGAGAGCTGAAGCGAGATTTAGTCTCGCTTCAGTGTCTCTTTAACACAGGAGAATAGAGGTTTAAATTAGCTTCTGCAGCCTGACAGTTACTCTTTAAGTAATGTGCAGGGGGGTCCTTGGCATTTTCACCCATCGTTGGGAATATATGATAGAGCGCACTATATATACAGTAATAGATACTGTAAAAAGAAGCACTAAATTGGTGGTCAGAGTAATGACCACATGAATAAAATGCTCTAGAATAAGGAGACAGTGTAAAGAGGGGGCAGTGTAATAGGAGGAAGTGAAATAAACAGCCACGCCTATTTTTAAAGTCCATGCCACCTGCAAAATAAATGCAGGGGTTCCTTGAGATCCCAATAATATTTGCAGGGTTTCCCCGGGTTAAAAAAGTTGAGAAAGGCTGCAATAGCTTATAAAATGTGCAGCGCCTGTTGTTGTCCTCCTCAGTGCATGGCAGAGATTGATATGGCTGTATAGGATGGGGGCTTGGACCAGTACAACAGAGTACCTAAGTAGCTCAGGGTGACCTAAAACCACTAGGAAATTATAGGGGACTAAGAGAGACCAAAAAGCCCTCCTACTGAAAAGCAATGCATTCATACCTGGGGCTTCCTCCAGCCCTCTTCAGGCCTTTGGCTTCCTCGCCATCTTCCTTGTCAGCCTCAATCCTCCGCTAGGGTCCTCGGAAGTTTCTGCAGTTGGGGCGTACTGCGCATGCATGACTGGTGCCCGCGCCCCCATCATACTCTGCAGGCGCAGAATGCTACCGCCAACTAGAGCATGATGGGGGCAAACGTGCAGCTGAACTGCCCATGCGCCAATTGGCACAGACTGAAGAAATTTCTGAGGAGTCTAGCGGCGGATCGAGGCGACCAGGAAGGACGGCAATGGAGCAAAGTTCTAAAGGGGGCTGGAGGAAGCCCTTGGTAAGTATGAATTTTCCCTCCACCCCCGTCTGAGGTACACTTTAAAGAGAAACCGTAACCAAGAATTGAACTTCATCCCAATCGGTAGCTGATACCCCCTTTCCCATGAGAAATCTATTCCTTTTCTCAAACAGTTCACCAGGGGGCTCTGGATGGCTGATATTGTGGTGAAACCCCTCCCACAGTGTGATGTCAGTACCATGGTTCTGACATCACACTGTGGGAGCCTTGTTGCATTGTGGGAAATAACAGCTGTTTCCAACTGCCAAAAAAACAAGCAGCATCTCCTTCCAGTGACCTCACCTGCCAGCAGTAAAAATGTCACCATGTGATAAATGTCAGAATGTAAATCAGGGAGAGGAAAGCTTTTACAACGAGCAAACACTGAATAAATCATTTATATATAATTATTGTAAAAATTAAGAATTTTTTTTTTTGTTGCATTATTTTCTCTGGAGTTCCTTTGTAAGTTCATTGAGGCCCCATTCACAGTAGAGCGTTTTGCCGGCAATTTCAACAAAACGCTAGCGCTTTTTAAAGCGCTAGTGTAATAAAACCCTATGGGCCCGTTCTCAGTTGGGCAATTTGCGTTAATCGCCGGCGATTAAGCTATGATTAAGGACAGATAGTCTGAAACATGTTAGCTATCTGATGTTGCCTTGGCTGTTTATGGACAAGTCCATTCAATAAAGGTTGCTTCTTTTGAAAAGTGCGGACTCTCTCTCTTTTCCTGTGACCGCTTGGATTTGCTGGCCAGGTCGAGCGCTGTCAGAGAAGCAGTGGGATGTAGCGGTGTTCCCTCTGACAAAAAAAAAAAAAAAAATCGCCGGCGATTAATGCAAATTGCCAAACGCGTAGCATGCACCATTTTCAGGCGATTTCCCGGCAACCGCGTTTCAGTGCTATAGAAGCGCTAAATGCGATCACAGGAAAATTGCTGCAGTGTAGAGTGATTTTTCCACGTGAAATCGCGGAAAAATCACTCCTGCAACTTTCTAGTGTGAATGGGGCCTGAGACCCTTCTCACGTCAGTCGTATAGCGAAGCAAAAATTCTGTGGAAATTGGATTAGATAAAATAGGAGAGCCTTTTCCAACCAGCCACTCAGGGACACCATCTTCATTGGGAAACAAACGCCACCACACTAGGAATGATCAATAAGATGCAAATATTTCAGTTCATGCCAATTTATGTAAATGTTTATGCAATTATATGCAGCTTGAAAATGATCAAATCAAGTCCCACCCAGATTTAAACTGATTGGTCCATTTTCAAGTTGCATATTTTTACATAAAAATGTACATGAATTTGCATTAACTCGGAAATATTTTCATCTCATTGATCATCCTTACATCACACAAGCCATCAGAGGAGTTGCAGCCCTGCAGGTTTCATTGGGAATGCTGCCTGGCACAGCTCTCAGCTGTAACTAGAACTGGAGCGCCTGCTCCCATCTGCTGCGTATGCAGGTCGGCATCCACGTGGGTGTGAGGAAACGCTAATGCATGATAAGGTAGGGGCAGGGCAGTAAGTAGGCAATTCACTCCAATCTAGCATAATTCATTCATATAATACACCAGCGTAACAATAATGTACTGTATTCTTTGTAAATACTCTCATGAATTAAAAGTAATAATTGATAAATTATGTCAAAAAGGGACCACCCATATCTAAATACATAAGCGTGAGAGAAGGAGTGATAAGGGTAAGGTGCAGCAGTGCTAGGAATATATTTACATATTAAAGATGAGCTGTAGTGAAAATAACAACAATAAATAAATTGCTTATTTTTTACAATATTCATTTATAGATTTAAACTCAACACACACCATACAATCTTGGTTGTACAGATTTACCAAATCTATGTAGTATAAGGGCCAACAGATTGAAAATACCTTGAATGATTGATTGGATAAGCTCTTATAATACATGAAAGTGGTAAGATTGAACAACCAAGAATGTATGGTGTGTGTTGAGCTTTAGTCAGTGTTTGCCCATTCAATAGCAGTATCTCTGCAGCACTATCTCATGTGTGTGCTAGGACCAATGTGGAAACACGTACAAACAATGGAGGACTAGAGACACTTAAGCCAGAAAAAAAAAATGAGTTTTACTCACCTGGGGTTTCTACCAGCCCCCTGCAGCAGTCCTGTGCCCTCGCAGCCACTCACTGCTCCTCTGGTCCCCCGCTGCCAGCTAGTTTCGTTTTTGCCAACAGGCCCGTCAGGACTGGCCATGCGTAGCTTTTACTGCATTCCCGACTGCAATTAGGGCTATTGCGGGTTGCAACGCATACAAAAATACGCGTTGCCGCATTACGCATGCATAGATATGCGGCAACGCGTATTTTTGTACGCGTTGTGGCCCGCAATAGCGCTAATTACAGTCGGGAATGCGGAAAAAGCTACGCGTGGCCAGTCCTGACGGGCCTGTCGGCAAAAACGAAACTAGCTGGCAGCGGGGGACCAGAGGATTAGTGAGTGACTGTGAGGGCACAGGACTGCTGCAGGGGGCTGGTAGAAGCCCCAGGTGAGTAAAACTCATTTTTTTTTTCTGGCTTAAGGTTCACTTTAAAGACAGCACCACACATGTATAGTATTCAAAACAAATATATTTTGAATACTATATATGTGTGGTGCTGTAGTCCTCCATTGTTAGTACAGTGTTTGAACATTGTAAAATCTTTCCTCTCCCTAATTTACATTCTGAAATAGATCACAGCATGGTGACATCTTTAATCCTGCCAGGTGATATGTGCGGAATGTTTGTTACTGAGGATTCTATGCACAGAGGGAGATATTGCTTGCTCGGCAGTTGGAAACAGACATTATTTCCAACAATGCAGCGAGGTTCACGGACAGCAAACTGTCAGGACCATGGTCATGATGACATCACGCTGTGGGAGGGGTTTCACCTCAATACAAGCCCTACAGACCCCTCCCCCCGACGATCTATTCGAGAAAAAGTGATGGGAAAGGGGGTATCTGCTACTGATTTGGATGAAGTTTAATCCTGGGTTAAAGTTCCTCCTTAAAGAACAAGCGACACCCATGCTAACCTAAAAAAAAAAAAAAACAAAAAAAAAACATATACAAGTAGATAAATCAGGGCTGTGGAGTCGGTCCAAAAATCCACCGACTCCGACTCCTCAGTTTAGGATTCCTCCGACTCCGACTCCACGACTCCGACTCCTCTAATTTGCATATTACAATTTTGTTGATTAAAAGTATGTAACATGAAATTCGTCTCATAACTGCCAACGCTTAGGAATTTTACAAGACAACTGAAGTGAGAAGGATATGTAGACTACTATATTTATTCCCTTTAGACTAAAACTAGTCCTTAGTAAGAGTACTTGTAAAAGGTACAAACCGGAACAAAGAACATCTATCAGGCCCTAGGCAATGTAAGTGTGGGTACATGTAAGAATGATGTGCAGGTACTCTGCAGGGGAATGAGGAGATTGTAAACAGACAACACCTCTGTGTTCAATGTGCACAGCATTCTCAGTGGATTCCCTGCAGCTCTGTGAGGAGTGCATATGTAGAGTATAGTACTACTGTGTAACAAAGTAAACCTGAGACAGATGAAATTAAAGTTTTATACATACCTGGGGCTTCCTCCAGCCGCCTTCAGGATAATCAGTCCCTCGTTGTCCTCCTCCACCACCTGGATCTTCTGCTATGAGTCCAGGTACTTGAGCCAGTCTGGCGTAGTGCACATGAACACACTCCACCGCTAGGAGCATACTACACCTGTGCAGCACTATTGCGCAGGTGCAGAATGTTCCTGGCTGTGGGAGTGGCATGCGGCCGGACTGCGCTGACTGGCTGAATTACCAGGACTCATAGAAGAAGATCCGGGTGGTGGAGGACAGTGAGGGACTGATTAGCCTGAAGGGGGCTGGAGGAAGCCCCAGGTATGTATAAAACTTTACTTTTCATCCGTCTCAGGTACCCTTTAATTTGTAGTCACCAAACCAAATTTTAATAACATATCAAATTATTTGATTTCATCAGCAAAGGGAGTGCATACATTTGCATAAAGCAGCATCAGTGCAGAATTATTTCCATCTCATTGACCATCTCTATTAGTGACACAGCTACACATCAGGCTTTATTCTTACAGCATAGATGTTATTTAGTATATATAAGAGATTCCCGTGTACGCATCATATATACAGTCACAATCAGATATGTATATCTGACCTTAAAAATACGGGGACTGCTTTATTGAAGCAGCACAAGTAACTAATTTTGATTGGTTTATTTCATTTTTGTGGACTAAGCACAGCTATTACTGTATATATACATTATTTTTAATGACTATTATCTGAGAAATAGAACATTTTATCATATTTTCTATTTTAATTACAGTTACAAATTCATTAGGAGTCGGAGTCGGTGCATTTTTTCCCGACTCCGACTCCGACTCCAGGCACCCAAAATTGCCCGACTCCGACTCCACGACTCCGACTCCGACTCCACAGCCCTGAGATAAATACTAGTTCTTCTTACATAACAGATGTATTGTGCTAGCCACGTAATGATTCCTGTGAATTTTATAAAGAAAAAGCAGAGAATCCTATTCTAGGCAGTGGCCATTTTTGTTACCTTTGGCCTCCTGACATTTCCTCCCTCACTTTTTTTCTCCTCTTGCTAATTGTGTATTTGTTACCCGCCCTCCTCCCAGAGCCTTCAGACACTCCCACTGAGGTCTATACTAGGAAGTGCACCGTCTTATGTCATTAGAAGGAGAGAGAGCTAATGGGAAGAGGAGTAATATATTCTAGATAAAAAGATCCCCCAGCATGCAACTTTTTGGCAGTGGCTATTAAAGGGCCAGTGCTCCTAAGGTATGTGATAACTCCAAACCATAACAGCAGAAAAAAAGTTTTGAATGCAGGATTAGCATCTTTATCACTCAATACACTCAGACCAGTTGCTCTTGAAATTTGATTTTTATGGTGACAATCCCACTTTAACCCTCCTGGCGGTCTAATAAATTCCGCCAGGAGTTTTTAAATCCTGTAGCGAGCCCAGGGCGGCATCCCCCCGCCCGCTTCGATCGCCTTCGGCGATCTCCGATCAGGAAATCCCATTCAAAGAACGGGATTTCCTGGAGGGCTTCCCCCGTCGCCATGGCGACAGGGCGGAATGACGTCATTGGGAGTCCCGATCCACCCCTCAGCGGTGCCTGGCACTGATTGGCCAGGCAGCGCACGGGGTCTTGGATTGGGGGGGGGGCAGCGCGGCGCGACGGATAGCGACGCTCGAGCGCTGGGCGGCGGCGATCGGTGTGCTGACGCAGCTAGCAAAGTGCTAGCTGCGTGCAGCATAAAAAAAAATTAAGCAAATTGGCCCAGCAGGGCCTGAGAAAACCTGCGCGGCTTACCCCGAACTACGTTCGGGGTTAACGCCAGGAAGGTTAAAGGACACCTGAACTGAGAGGGATATGGAGACCGCCATATTTCCTTTTAACAAATACCAGTTGCCTGGCTGTCCTGCTGATCTCTATGACTGAGAAACAAGTAGTAATGACATCTGCAGACTGAAGCAGTAAGAGCATATTTAGCATCATTTAGTTTCATAATGACATATTGAGGATACGGATAGTAGAGGGCAGGTACTGGGCAGTAGAGAGAAGGAACAGAAAACCTTAGATTTTTAGACCAGTAGTTTAGAGTCGTCCTTTCTGTTGGCTTTGCTGTCGTGTTTCAGCCTGAAGCTCAGATGTATCGGTCAGACTGATAACAGCGGCTTTACGAAAGGAAATAGGAGAGATGACTGGGCAGCTATTACCTGTGTGTAGTAACAGTTAGCAGGCAAATGCTCCCAGAAGATTTATCGTCTTCTTTTTAAAATTACCTTTCAGCACTCTGCAGTTGAAAAAGATATTTGTTCTCTCTCTCTTTTTTTTTTTTTTTCTACAAAACCACAAATAATGATGGGGGGGGGGGGGGGGGGGGTGCAGATTTCATGCCAAAGCATTCAGCCCCTGTTGACGAGATGTAGAAATTACAAATGGCCAATGAGATACTAATAACGCCACCCAGCATGCAAATTTATTAATACAAAATAAATTTCAGGTGTCAAGTGTGCTTGGAACTGCACTACAGCTTGCTTCCTGCCCTCTATAAGTTTAGCTGGTAGGTGGGTCAATGCGGAGTGACCATGTGATATGAAAAGTAGACCATACACTAGAGGCCAGAATACTTTGCCCAGCCTTAGGGCTGGATCAGATGGGCACCTGCTCGGCATCTCATCTGAATGCCATCGTTTTCCAAACAAAAACATCACTCCGGTGGAAGGAGGCAGTGCGAAGTGTGGTAGTGAGTAGTGGAACACATCCCATAGGACGCGTATTACTAGGACGCGTATTACAGCGGTGACGCGCATGTCTCCGGACTTCTGGGTAAGTTAACACCCCCCATCCTGCGGGCACACGTACCTTAATTAACCTACATTGGCATTCCAAATTTGAGCACTTCAGTACTTGAAAGCCCATCCCTGACTGTCACCATTGTTTAAAAACTGCTTCCATTCATTTGAATGGGGCGGCAGTAGATCCCTTTTTAAACTACGCTTTCGTCGGCCTGAGTAAATGACGTGATTACCACTCATGTGACCAAACCCACAGTAAGAAGATGTGGCTGAGGGTGATGGCCAAGAGCAGTGGCAAGGGTGAAGTGTGTAAATAATTTGCTTGTTTGTTTCTTTAGCTGCACAGTTCTCCGCCCACCTCATCTGTATTGATTTCTGTGCACCAGAGGTGGGCGGGAACTTGCCTTGGCACCACCTGCTATATGCATTTAGTTCACAGGAAGTGGAATTTCAGGACCCTGCTTTATGAACAGGGAACCAGCCTGTTGTCTGGAGTCTTGCCACTGTATAGATGGGTGTTGCTGCTGCAGGCAAGCACAGCTTGAAAATGCAATGCTAATAATTTACACTAAACATGGGCGTTCTGAAAAGCTTAAGATGTTAATGCCAGGAAATAAAACTTTTAAAGGAAGTGAATTAGAGCAACTTCCATATTTTTTTTTACGTTTTCTGCAAAGCCCTTCTATATTTTATTATTGAGATGTTGATTTAAAATGATATAGCAGGAACTTGTGTAAAATGTCATCTTACAGTTACAGAGGATCCCGGTTCTTCTTCTTTCTCCCTACACACACTGATCTGCTGCAGCTGTAAAGTTAGAATGTTGTATCAAACAAACAACAAATGCTTTAATAAAATGCAGATATCAAATAATCAGGGTAAACTGGGAATTTAACAATTGCCTGAGTGACCTTAGTGCCCTGTTTCCTGTTCTCCTCTGACCTCACATCCTGTCTCCTGTCCCTCCTCTGACCTCGCATACTGTCTCCTGTCCTCTTCTGAACTCACATCCTGTGTCCAATTGTCCTCTTACCTCATGAATTGTCTCTTGTCCTCCTCTGACCTCTTGTACCCTGTCGCCTGTCCTCACATCCTGTCTCTTGTCTTCCTCTGACCTCACGTCCTGTTTTTCCTGTGACCTCATGTCATGTCTCCTGTCCTCCTCTGACCTCAGGCCCTGTCTCCTGTCCTCCTCTGACCTCACGTCCTGTCATCCTCTGACTTCACGTCCTGTCTCCTGTCATCCTCTGACTTCACGTCCTGTCTCCTGTCATCCTCTGACTTCACGTCCGGTCTCCTGTCATCCTCTGACCTCACATCCGGTCTCCTGTCCTCCTCTGACCTCACGTCCTGTCTCTTGTTCTCCTCTGACCTCACGTCCTGTCTCCTGTCCTCCTTTGACCTCAAGTCATTTCTTCTGTCATCCTCTGACCTCACTTCCTGTCTCCTGTCATCCTCTGAATTCACATCCTCTCTCCTCTCCTCCTCTGACCTCTTGTGCCTTGTCGCCTGTCCTCTTACCTCATGAATTGTCTCTTGTCCTCATCTGACCTCTTGTACCCTGTTGCCTGTCCTCACATCCTGTCTCTTGTCTTCCTCTGACCTCATTGTCCTGTTTTCCTGTGACCTCATGTCCTTTCTCCTGTCATCCTCTGACCTCACTTCCGGTCTCCTGTCATCCTTTGACCTCATGTCCTGTCTCCTGTCCTCCTTTGACCTCACGTCCTGTCATCCTCTGACCTCACTTCCTGTCTCCTGTCATCCTCTGACCCCATGTCCTGTCCCCTGTCCTCCTCTGACCTCACATTCTGTCCTCCTCTGACCTCAAGTCCTTTCTCCTCAATCCTCTGACCTCACATCCTGTCCTCCTCTGACCCCATGTTGTTTCACCTGTTTTCCTTTGGCCTCTTGAGTACTGTCTCCTATCTTCCTGTGACCTCTTGTGTCTGGTCTCTTTTCCTCCACTGATATTTTGTCTCCTGTCTCTTGTCCTCCTTTTACCTCTTGTGATGCGTCCTCTTGTCTCCTGTGCTCTTCTGTCATCCCTGGACCTCTTCTGTTTTTCTTTGTGTCACGTGTCTCCTAAACTCCTGCACCCTATCTCCTATCCACCCGTGACTCCTTCTGTCCCCTGACATCCTCCGTCCTGTCTTCCTTGTGTCTTGTCTCCTGTCCTCTGACCTCTTGTATCTCCTAACCTCATATCTTCTGACCCCATACTCTGTGTCCTATCTTCCATCCCCTGTCCTCACACAGATGATTCACTTAGTACTCCGGAACCACAAGAGCTTAGCGAAGGTCAGTGAGAAGCTCCCTTGCCCTGGAATTTCCTTATCTAAGCGACTCACGATTCCTGTCTTGTCTTTTCTGAGTATTGCCCTTTCCCAGAATATACTTCCCCATTCAGTATGCGAGGTGCCAGAAGCAGTACAATGTCTACAGATTGCCTTCACACGTCCACCGATTTTCCTTGGCATAGATCCTGATCTCTCAGACACCTCTGTGCTTTTTAGCACTTGCAAATTTAAAGGGTAAACCTTTATTATTATTTATTGTATTTATAAAGTGCTAACATATTACGCAGCGCTGGACAATAAATACATACAAGGATACAAAGGATGACAGGCGCAACAAGGTTATACAACATAGGGCAAAGCTATACAAGGTAAACAGGGCACAAGATACATGATCATGCGATTTGGGCTGGTTCGATAGGCCCAGTAATCAAAGTACTAGGTGGTCGTAGGAAAGGAGCACATGATCGTGTAGAATACACTAGGAAAAGGAAGACCCTGCCAAAGGCTTACAATCTAAGGGTAGGGGGGGATGGACACACTAGGTAGGGCTGTAGAATGAGTATTCGGTAGAGAGTTGGTAGGGGTTGGGTAAGCCATCTTGGGTTTTGAGGGCTTTTTGAATGTGTTGAAGATGGGGACGAGTCTGATGGGCGGCGGAAGGGAGTTCCAGAGGGTAAGGGCGGCTCTTGGGCCTGCATGGGAAATGCCTGGCGCAGTTAGGCGAAGGTCGTTGGAGGACCGGGGGGGACGGCTTGGTATATACCATGTGGACAAGCTCCGAGATGTAGGTAGGGCAGGTTTTGTGCACAGATGTATAAGCCAGGCATAGAATCTTGAATAAAAACGGTAGACTTTCATTGCTTAGAACAATCGTTCTTGAAATACAGTGTGCCTCCTGACATCGGCTCCTTCCTCTCCAGCGAATGTAAAATCTTTGGCCAGTATCCAATGTAGTTCTCAGGGCCTCCAGCTTGTCCTGCCATCTGCATAGGGCATAACATGCTGCTTAGCGGGGAGCCCAACAGCATCTGTGCAACAATTGTGTGAAACTCGCTCAAAGCGGTCAAGAATGATTGTGATCACACTGACATACCTATGATTACTCTGATGTTTTTCCAGTCACTACTCTGGTTGACTGTAGAGATGGGAGTTATTTACTCTGAGTGCCTTGTACGCATAGCCAGCATCCCTACAGAAGTGTGGATCCCAACTCCCTGTGCAATAAATGTCATTGCAGTAGACCCTGTGAAGCAGCCGAGGCTGCAAAAGGAGAAATATATTTTATTTCCTGCTTTGTGTAGCGTTAAAACACACCTGACCCAAGGCAAAGCACCCTAAGTTAATCACAGAGGTATGTTATGCTGGATTCACATACCTCTGTGCGTTGTCAGTTCCTCTCCTCGTTCCCTTTGGTCGTTCCTTGCAAATTCAAATTTACAGACAGCAAGAGGCAGGGCTTGCTTCGATGTTCCCTCCTATCCCCCTCCAATTTCCCCGCCCAATTCACTCCCCTTAACCACTTAGGTCTATCTGGACGTATATACCCATCCAGATGGCCTGCTGTGCTGCCGCTGCACCATACACGCTCCTGCGGCATTCCGTTAGCCCCGAGATCAGTGAATGGGAACATGGTTCCCATTCATTGATCTAAGTCCCCGGCAGAAAAACCGACGGCCTCTTACCTGCGCAAAAAAAAAAGTTTCCTGTCTTCTTTATGGTTCCTGGAAACGTCCAGGACAAAAAAAAAATGTTTTGTTCACTGTGGTCTTCTTGTGGCCAAATAGTAAAACTACATCCCTGGATACAACGGGAACACCCCACCCTGGACGACGCATTTATCACTAGGCTGTGAGATGGGTCCCTTTTCCTCTTTCTTTTCTTTTCCCCCTTGAGACCTCTTTCTTTATTCTCTTCTAGCTTCTCCCCCCCTCCCTCTGTCTCTTCCTCCCAAACAAAGGATATAATACCCCTGAATAGCAGAGGCCTAGGCTCACTGCCAAGAGCCGGCCTCCATAGATTCCCCCAGCCCGACCTCTCCCCCCCTTAGGTCGGCTTCCTCACCCCATACACCCCTCATCGCATGCCTCAGATAGCTGGATTATTTCCTCTGAGGTACACCAGGCTTCCAGATAGATATGGAGTCCCCCGCTCGTGGTCCTCTGCCGGTCTTGGGCCTGGGACTCCCCCCCCTCTGCCGGTCTTGGGCCTGGGACTCCCCCCCCCCCCCCCCCCCCACCAAGTTTCATTTTGTTTTACTTGGCCTTGTTTGTTCCTTCCTCAATGCTCCAGGCAACTTTATACTTCAAGCCGATGTGAACCTGTTCTATCTCATGTAGTTGCCTCACTGTTTTTTTGTTTTTTTTTAAATAATCTTTATTTATAGAAAAATTTTCCTTCAAGCAAATATACAAATACAATAAATAATGTACTCAATATAATATCGAACACATCCTAAATCCATTTTGCAAAAATACCATACTAAGAAATGAAGGGAAAAAAAATCCCTCCCCACACATACTCCATTCCTCCATCTTCAGGGGGCGTGTCCACATAACCACTATTCAGACGTAACCTATTAAATTAAACTCCATCCCCCAGAACTAGTCTCCCGAGTCCCTCCCCCTTTTACCAAGGTTACTAAGAAGAGAGAGTCAGGATCCCCAACCCATCAATCTAAACTTTCAAACCATCCATACAAACACGCAAACAAAACAAACAAAAAAAAATAAAAATAAATAAAATAAATAAATAAAAAAAAATAAATTAAAAAATGAAATAAAAGAAAATACACACACACACACACACACACACGCACGCACGCACGCACACACACCAAAAAGGGGGAAAACCTCATGCCACTGTCTCGGGACATCCCAGGCCTGGGCCACCATCGACAAATGGATCAATCTCACTTGTCCCTCAAACACTCTGTGACCCTATAAATCTCGGGCCCGTGCATACTCCTCAGAGGATCTAAACCTCAGCCATTTAGCCCATGTACTGTAGTAGACATCCGATCTATTCTGCACCATATGCATAAGATCTTCCATATTCATGATATCATCTATCTCTCTAATCCAATCCCCTATTGATGGAGGGATAACCTGTTTCCACCTCCTAGTTATCAAGATCTTAAGGGCATTCAGGAGGTGCCTCAAGAGTGAATTTTTATATTTCTTGATGCTCCACGTATTTACATGCAGCAAGAAGAATGCAGGGTCATCGGGGGGGGGGGGGGGGGTAAACCCCAAGATCTTCTGTATATAGCATTTCACATCTGTCCAAAATTTTACCAATCCCTCACATCCCCAAAACACATGTAGGATCGTACCTCGCTCTTTATTACATCTCCAACACATGGGTGAAGCGTTCGGAAAGGCCTTGTTTAACCTGTCTGGAGTCCAGTACCATCTCGTAAAGAACTTATAGTTAGACTCTTGTGTTTTGGATGCCACTGAGGATTTATGAACAAACAGCAGGATTTTCCCCCACTGCTCATCAGTAAATGTGTTACCCAGGTCCCCCTCCCACTTGGCCCTAATATATCCCGCTGGATCTACTTCATCGTTTAAAATATCATATATACGTGAAAGAGTACCCCTAATCGCCCCCTGTCCTCTACACAATCCTTCAAATGCAGTCAATTTCCTTGAGAGCTCTCTCTTGCTACCCACCGCCCCCAAGAAATGACGAAAACGAATAAGGCCCCACTCATCCAACCCAGGATTACCCACCTTTTCCCTAATCTGATGCAGGGTAATCCAATTCCCCTCCTCGATCAAGTTTAATGCTCTTAGTTCCCCGCAGCTTTTCCAACGTGGGAATCCCTCGCTCGTAATACTACCAATTAACCCCGGGTTCCCCAATAATGGTATCATGGGGGTTGGCCATGGAGACATATCCCCCCGCTCCCTATACTTACCAAATAAAGTCAAGGTTTGGTTTATCAGGGTACCTGCCGGGTGGGTTATCTTAGCACATTTCCCAATCCAGGGTGTATACTGAATAGGGTACGCCACCAGCTCTTGCTCCATCTCCACCCATTGTTTATTACCCTTGTGTCTAGACCAGTCTACCACCCGAGTTAACACTGCAGCTGCATGATACAGGCGTGCATTAGGCGCCGCCAATCCCCCCCTTCGCTTACCTGCATACAAAAGCGTGGATCTAGTGCGTGGAGGTTTCTTTTTCCAGGTAAACCTCATGAATAATCGTTTGACCTGTTGGAAAAAGTGCTGAGGTAGCATGATCGGTACAGCCTGGAATAAATATAATATTCTAGGCATCACTGCCATTTTCAGGATATTAATTCTACCTAACCATGAGAAGGACCCCACATCCCATCTTTCAAGGTCTTTACTGATATTATTCAGCAAGGGGGGGAAATTCCGCTGATATAGTTCCATAATCGATGGAGCAAGCTTAAAGTGAACCAGAGACGAAGCACCCTTGTGTATTTTACCATAGAAATCAGTGGGAACATTAGAGAAAACATTTACCATGCTCTCTGTTCCATCCTCACTGCTAAAAGTGTCTGTTATCTAGCTGAGATAAGAATCCTGGACTGAGCATTGAGTCTGGCTTTGCTAGAATGACTCAGCTATAATGATTCCTGAGCAAAGCCAGCAGGGGGCAGGCTTGGACTTGAAGACAGCAAAGAACACAGTCTCAGCTATAATTATTCTGTAGCAAAGCCAGACCGACTGCTTAGTCGGGATTCTTATCTTAGAGGTGATAACAGGCAAATTAAACAGAGAACAATGTAACAAAGAGCAGATTAGGTGTTTACTGTCATGTTCCCACTGATTTATAAGGTAAAATACATGAGGTTGCTTCATCTCTGGTTCTCTTTAATTCCCAAGTATGATAGGCCAGACTGGGCCCACCCAAATGGGAAGTTCTGCGTGATCCTCGTGATCGTGTCCTGATCCAGACCCACTGACATAGCCTCGCATAGCATAGCTCCCATATTTAGTAAACTCCTGCATCAGATTAGGCAAGGATATATGTGGGGTAGTCAAAAAAAATAACAAGTCATCGGCATATGCTGCCACCTTATGCCTAGATTGAACGAGTGTTAAACCCCTAATATTCTCATTGCCCCTAATTGAACACAACAGGGGCTCCAGGGTCAAAGCAAAGATCAAGGGAGACAAGGGGCACCCCTGTCGTGTCCCGTTACTAATGCTGAACAGCTCGGAAGGTACCCCATTCACTCTTACGCTTGCAGTGGGAGACGAGTACAGTGCTAAAATTCTCTCCCTCATTAATCTTCCCAACCCCACATGCCGCAGTGTCTGATCAATAAAGTCCCAGTCCACCCTGTCAAATGCCTTCTCCGCATCCGTGGATAATAACAGGGTGGACTGGGACTGGGTCCTGGCCCACTCAATCAAATCCAGAGCTCTTATTGTATTGTCCCTTGCTTCTCTCAAGGGCATAAAGCCCACTTGGTCGTAGTGGACAATACCGCCAACCAAGCGCGCCAGCCGGTCTGCAATCATCCTGCCATAAATCTTAATCTCTGCATTGAGCAATGATATAGGTCTGTAACTGGTGCAGAGCAGTGGGTCCTTACCTTCTTTAGGTAGGACCACTATGTTCGATCTAAGCATATCTTGTGAAAATGCACAACTCCTCTCCCTCCCACTTCCTATCAGGTTAAATAACCTTAACATCTGAGGGGCCAATATATCAAAAAACGTCCTATAATATTCGGAACCAAACCCGTCTGGCCCGGGAGCTTTATTTGGAGGGGACTGCCAAACCGCCTTCTGCAGCTCTTCCTTTGAAAAAGGGGCCTCTAGCTCTGCCGCTTCTGCGGCGGCCAGGGTCGGCATTCCAGACCTCCTCAAATACTGTTGTATTTTATCTATCTTCTGTTCTTTGGAGTTTACCCCACTCTGTTCAATATTATAAAGTGAATTGTAGTAATTTCTGAAGACGCACGCGATAGACTCACTTTGCACCCGCCTTCTCGTCCTCACTGTTAACAACAATTGTAACTTGTATGTAATGTGAGTTACCTCTCTGTAAAAATTTCTTGAAAAACTTCAATAAATACTTTGAAATAAAAAAAAAAAAAAAAACTACATCCACATACATTTTTTTTTTTAGTAAATAAACATATATTATTACATTTAAAATTAACTGTTTACCTCCCACACCAAAAATTACCCACATAAAATTTTTAATTAAAAAAATTACAATAAAAAAAAATAAAAATATATAAATAGTTACCTAAGGGTCTGAACTTTTTTAATATGCATGTCAAGAGAGTATATTACTATAATTTTTTTAAATTATAATCTTGTAAATAGTGATGGTCGCAAATTAAGAAAATGCACCTCTATTTCCAAATAAAATATCGGCACCATACATTGTGATAGGGACATAATTTAAACGGTGTAATAACCGGGACAAATGAGAAAATAAAATACATGGGTTTTAATTACGGTAGCATGTATTAATTTCAAACTATAATGGACAAAAACTGAGAAATAATTATTTTTTTCCCCCATTTCTTTCTTAATCTTCCTGTTAAAATGGATTTAGAATAAAATAATTCTTAGCAAAATGTACCACCCAAAGAAAACCTAAATGATGGCGGAAAAAAACAAGATATAGATCATTTCAGTGTGATAAGTAGTGATAAAGTTATTGGCGAATGAATGGGAGGTGAAAGTTGCTCGGATGCATAAGGTGAAATACACTGCATGGCTGCCCCGCCTCTTCCTGTCTGAAAAATTGACTTTAGACGTTAGATTTTTCAAGGAGTGAAGCAGATCTATGTGCTTACCTTAGGTAGCTTTACCTCTGGTTGTGTAAACTTTAACTAGTTCAGATTCCATGACGTGAGTCTCATGTCAGAATCTGCTACTCTAAAGATTCCTGGATGTGAAACTCACGGGAAGCACTAAAAGCCGCTACTACGATCGTGTGTGCGCGCGCTCCCGGTGCTCGTGCATGCTCATACATCAACTTAGTGAGCGATTGCTGCCATTCGTAATGTTGAAAAAAAAATAGGTCTGGCAAATAATAGATTTCATTGTGTTGGAAGACAATTGTGTGCAAATATGTAACCAAATGACTTGACGAGTGGCCGATATTGGGCATTTTGCCCGATCTGCCCAGCAGATCAACTCACTCAGCTGTTGGGCAGATAGTGTGCAGTTGGCCACGTGTGTATAATGTAGTTTGAATGATATTGTTCTACTGAATGCAGACATGTCGTGCGTACCGTTGTTGCGCATGCAGTATTTAAAAAAATGTGGTCATTTGCAATATCCGTCTGCGGAAAAGATTTATCGTTTCAACAAAAGTCGCAGGTAAAGTTGTTGTGTGTTTTCTGGGGCTGTGGAGTTGGAGCAATTTTGGGTACCTGGTTTCATAAAATTTGAGTAGTTGAAGTCGGATGATTTTTGTACCAACTCCATTGCTCTGGTAAGTATTAGACGAAGGAGCCGGAGCAGTTTTGGCTACCTGGAGAGTCAGTGGTTTCATAAACTGAGGAGTTGGAGTCGGAGTCCGATGATTTTTGTACTGACTCCACAGTCTCTGTGGCTTTGGTTTGGCGTGTGCACAGCCTGCCGTAGGAAGCGCATGCGTGCCGGTTTTTGCATGTCTTTCACACGCTGCGCTGTTGTAAACCTGTTTGTGTGTCATAGGTCTGCCGCACTGAGCCTGCTTTGTCTCTTCTCTCTTCCAGGGAACACAGTCAGTAACCTGATCATGATATTACCTCCGTTATATGGAGCTGTGCACACTGTCAAGGATGGCCTGGAAACCAGATACTTATTTGCCTATCTGGGCTTAGCAGGTGAGTGACCGGAGTTTGTGCAAGTATGACCGGGGGCGGGGCTTTCTCTAAATCATTCACTCATTGGCCGGAGAGAGACGAACCCCGCAACTCTGTCTCCTGTTAAAGGTGCCCATTATCGGACACTCGAGGTGAAAATAAACTAATGAAAAAAACGATTGTATCTATCTTCCTTCTCCTAAAAATGACTTCTTAAAATATTCCACAGGTTTTTTATGTTTAAATCTACTTTTTACGTTGTAATTGTTTTTGTTCAATAACACATTCACTGAAGTATTCCAGAGTTAAAATCTATAAACTAATGATCCTTTTTATCTCTTTTCTGTTCTCCAGAAGCCATTTTCTGCTAGGAAAGTGTTTTATAGTTGGAATTTCTTATCAGTGAGGGTCATACTGTAGTCAGGACTGAATCAGCCACTTACATACCTGATATTTAACTCTTTCAGGCAGAGAAAGAAAAAATGCTTGGCACTGTACATACACATGTCTATCTCATCATGGCACACGTCACCTCGGGTATCCTTTAATGATATAATATTAAGTGCACGATTATGATCTGTGTTTGTATGAAAACACAGAAGCTGGTGGGCCCAGTGAATCATGAAGGATTGCATTATCAATCGTTTCCTTAGAGAAGTGGTCAATCACAGAGCAGGATTATCCACAAGGCAACCGAGGCAACTGCCTGGGGCCTAGTGACCATAAAGGGGCCCAGCTTGCTGCCACTTCCTCTGGCCACTCTCCCACATCAACTTGCCAAAAAGGCTAAAGGATGAAGCAAAAACTAGTACCTTGCCTTTGGCCCCATTTCATCTTAATAAATGCGGAATTTTTCATAGATACGATCACAAGTTGGACTCGTTAATACTTTGAATCGATTCATTATTCTCTTATAAATAAGGTTGTTCGCAAAAAATTGCACCGATAATGGGCGCCTCAACTGGATCAAAAATGAGATTTACTTACCTCGGGTTTCTTCTATCCCCCAATAGTCTTTCAGTTCTCTCTTGTGCCGCTGCTCCCTCTGAAAGATCGCCGACTAGAATGCCAGTCTGGAGGCTGCTGTGCATGCACGGCCCCGTCTGTGCGCCTCCTCGATTGTACTCTCCCGCTGCCCAACCGCATTCGGTGCATGCGCAGTTCTCAAATCAATTGTACAGCGCATGCGCAGAATGCTGCCGTCAATGGGAGTGGGATTGTGGAGGCACGCAGACAGAACCGTGCATGCGCAGTAGCCTGCCACTGGAGTTCTAAACGCAGATCTTTCAGAGGTGGGGGGGGGGGGGGGTGAGACAGATGACACCAAGGGACCTGAAAGAAACCCCAGGTAAGTAAAAATCTATTTTTGGGTCCAATTCAGGTGTGCTTTGAAACTCTGTACACAATTTACTCTGAGGTTTTCCTTCCTTATTATTTTGGGTGACCAAGACAAGGCACAGAACATTTATATCGCGCTTTTCTCCTGGCGGACTCAAAGCGCCAGAGCTGCAGCCACTAGGGCACACTCTATAGGCAGTAGCAGTGTTAGGGAGTCTTGCCCAAGGTCTCCTTACTGAATATGTGCAGCTTACTGAATAGGAAAAAGTGAGATTCAAACTCGGGTCCCTTGTGTCAGAAACAGAGCCCTTAAAGTCACACTGAAGTGAAAAAAAAACCAAAAACTCATGATATAATGAATTAGTTGTGTAATACGAACAATTAATAGAACATTAGTAGCAAAGAAAATAGTCTCATATTTTTATTTTCAGTTGTATAGCTTTTTTTCTTTTTTATAACATAGCATCATTCTCTAGTAATTGCAGTTTCCACACTACTCAGCATTCTAAATGATTTCACAGAGCAGGCTAGTGACCCTTTGAACTTTTCTCTGCAAAAAAACCATAAACAAAGAAGAAACAATGAGACAGTTGAGATAAGTGCTTCAAAAGACAGTGCTGTCCAGGACTTTATAAAGTCACAGAGCTCAGAGAAGCTCTTTTGCATAGATAACTGAAGTTTCTTACCTCTTCCTGTACTGGAAAAAAAAAACAAGAGATTCCTATGTCTGCTAATAATGTTCTATGTCTTAGCAGTACTACACATACAAATCATTATATCATAAGTTTATTTTCATTTCAGATTCCCTTTAACCAGTACACTGACCAGCCAGTCTACATATACCGAGTAGCCTGTCTTGCCATGGGAGGGTGAGCCGGAACTAGATACATAACAATAGCCAATGGGGATCATCTTTCAGCTTTTGGACATCAAAATGAATACTGTACGTACTGGCGTATAAGACTACTTATTAACCCTTGAAAGTCATCTGAAAAGTCAGGGGTCGTCTTATACGGCGGGTGTCATTGATGCCGGGTGATACACCCTATCCCAGGGCTGGGCCGAGGCAGAGGCGAGAGAGGCTCCAGCCTCGGGGCGCAGTGTAGGAGGGGGCGCACAACTCAATCAGCTATCATTACCTTATTGTGTTTGAAGCAGAGATAAATAATAAAAGGGGATACATGGCAGTGATTGCAAGCCAAATAACTAGAGATTAAGGTGTTGGGGGCCCTGGGGCGCCTCTTAGTCTAATAGCAATCCGTGTGTGACGGCTGGGGTGGGAGGGATGGGGGGGCGCACTTTGGTGTCTCAGACTTGGGTGCTGGAGGACCTTGTCCCGGCTCTGCCCTATCCTGTTACCGCCTCTCAGATCTCGCTGCTGAGGACTGTAGTGAAGCGGCGCAGGCGCACATGTGTGAGATCTGAGAGGCAGAGGAGGAGTGTAAATAGGATACAAGGGTGGGGCCAGAAGGGTGAAAGGGGCGTGTTTTATGGGCACAGCGTAATCTATTCTTCCATACCGCTCTGATAAACAGGGAGAGCTGACCAATCCACTTAGGGAGAGGGAGAGTTGACCAATCCAACCAGTCAATCCCCTGTATACTGGTATATACTGGTTACCACATACAGTACAGCACAGTATCTGATCATACATAGCACCAGTATATGATGTTTTTTATCTCTATTTGGTGTGGAAAAGGGGTAGTCTTATACAGCGAGTATATCCCAAACTCTATATTTTAAAGAGGAAATCTTAAATTTTTTTTTAAAAAGTACATTTCTTCCAGAGTAAAATGAGCCATACATTACTTTTGTTCTATGTTTCTGTCACTTAGTAGTAGAAGAAATCTGACATTACCGACAGGTTTTGGGCTAGTCCATCTCTTCATGGGGGATTCTCAGCATGGCCTTTATTCTTTAAAAAGGCAATCCCTGACGAGATTTTTACACTAATGCTGGCCAGCCTCCCTGTACACTTCGTTGGCAGTTGGACGGAGCAACTGCCATTCACTAAGTGCTTTTAAAAATAAAGAAAACCCTGAGAACCCCATGAGAACATGGGCTAGTCCAAAACCTGTCGTTAATGTCAGATTTCTACTACTTACTGTAAGTGACAGCAACATAGGAGAAAAGTAATTTATGGCTCATTTTACTCTGGAAGAAAAATACTTCTTATTTTGTATATATTTACATGTATTTTAAATTTTAAGATTTTCGCAACAGTGGTCCTTTAAATTGTAAAGTTGGGGGGGGGGGGTCTTATACGCCTAGTCATCTTATATGCTGGTAAATACGGTATATAACTTCCAGTGTAATCTTGAGTGAATGAAGAGGAAGTTATATATCTTTCTTCATTGCCCATCATCTCAGTAGTAGAGGTATATTGAAGGTTGTGACCCAAGTTCTGAGGTCAGCAAAGTGCCAAATCTACTTCCACAATCTTTAAATAGGAACTGCAGTGAAGATAACGTAATGAATTACATTTTTTTCAATATTCATTTATAACTGATTTAGTCAGTGTTTGCCCCCTGTAAGATCTTTCCTCTCCCTGATTTACATTCTGAAATGTATCACAGGGGGCAGCATCTTTACATCTATCAGGTGCAGCTCTGCAGATTCCAAAGCCAGTGAAAATAATGCCTGGTCTCCCAGAATGCCCTGGGAGAACTCTGTATAGCTAAACAGCCTAGGCTGTGACATCACTAGTAGGACGGGGCTTCATACAGCAATAGAAAGATAAAGGCGGTGTTTCTGATGCGGTAACCAGGAAAATTACTATAAAACTGGGTATCCTAAATAATTTACTGCATTCTACTCAATGTCACAACAGTGACTCTTTAACGTAAACCTGAGAAGAGCCCAAAGAAAAGTTCTATACATACCCGGGGCTTCTTCCAACCCCTTCAGGCCGATCGCTCCCACGACGCCTGGATCCTCCGCTATGGGTCCCGGGAGTTTCCCAAGTCGGTGCAGTCCGGCCGCATGTGCACCCCTGTAGTACTGTCCAGGCAGAACTCTCCCGGCGACAGGAGCACGATGGGGTGCGCGGTACCTCCACGACTTGCGAAATTACCGGTTCGCCTAACGGAGGATCCAGGCAGAGGAGGAGGATTGCAAGGGACCCACCAGCCTGAAGGGGGTTGGAGGAAACCCCAAGTATGTATAAAACTTTTTCCTTTTTTTTTTTTTTTTTTGGCTCATCTCAGGTAACCTTTAAAGGGAACCCGAGGTGGGTTCTAAGAATCCAATTTGCACACAGAGGCTGGATCTGCATATAATGCCCAGCCTCTGTTGCTATACTGTTTCCCCCAGTCTCCCCCCTGCGCTCTGCTGGCCCCCATAAATCTATCGCCGTGCTGACGACATGCAGTGTGTCGCCAGCCGGCTGTTTACCTCTGAAGTGTCAGTCTCTGCCCCTCCCCCGCCTCCAATATCGCCACTCCCCGCCTGCGTCCCTTCCCTCCAATCAGCGGGGAGGGAAGGGACACAGGCGGGCAGCAGCGCTATGGAGAAGGCGAGGAGGGAAGGGACACAGGCAGGGAGCGGTGCTATGGAGGAGGCGGGGAGGGAAGGGACGCAGGCGGGCAGCAGCGCTATGGAGGAGGCGGGAAGGGACGCAGGCAGGGAGTGGCGCTATGGAGGAGGCGGGGAGGGAAGGGACGCAGACAGGAGAGGCGCTATAGAAGAGGCGGGGGATTGGCGAGAGTAACAGTGCAAAGGTAAACAGCCTGCTAGCGACACGCTGCCTGTCGCTAGCAAGGAGTTTGATTTATGGAGGACAGCAGAGCGCAAATAGTATAGCAACAGAGGCTGGTCATTGTATGCATAACCAGCTTCTGTGTGCTAAATTGGATTCTTAGAACCCACCTCGGGTTCTCTTTAAGTAAAAAGCTGCCCCCGGTGACCCAGAATGCGCACATATATGGTATGGAATATTCAAGGACAATCCAGTGTATACCATTTAAGAGCTGTTTATTAATCCAGAAGTGCTTACAATGTGTAAACCAGTAACTCCAAACTCACTTGGACCCCACAGAAATGTGCGTCTGGGGCAGAGACAGAGCAGCAACTCTGACAATGGCTGACGGACGCATATTTCTGTGGGTTTGGGCCCTTTAGGGAAGTTATTGTTATACTTATTTTAACCAGTTTTGGATGAATCAACAGCTCTTAACCTCTTGCGGACCTTGACGATTGAAATCTACACCCTGTTTGTGTCCTGTTACTCCTGCCAAGGCGTTGATTTCAGTCCTCCCTGCTGCACGCGTCGCGTCACCCCCCCCCCCCCCCCCCGCTTTCGCTTTTTTCGTCGCTGCACCCGCTCGCTCTGCCGTGAGCTTCCGTGTTTCAGTCTGAAGTCAAATTCATGCAATCGCAATTTCATTGGCTCCTGACCATGTGATTGCTGTGAGCCAGTCGCAGCAATCCCTGCGCTTAAAAGGGCGCTGACGGCTCTGGTCTTAAAGTGGACAGAGCCGGCAAGGGGTTAAACCGTATACGCTTAGGCCCTGTTCACACTGGGAATCGCAAAACACAATCGCGATTTTGCATTGCAAATTTTTTGCAATTTTGCCACGGTTGCGTTTTGCAATTCTCATTTCAGTGAATGAGAAGCTCATCGCGATTGCTCGCAAAAATGCTACATGTGAATGACGAAAATTGCAAAAGCACCACAGTGTAGCATGTATATCAGCTGTAACGAAGAAATATTTTTCTTTAAAGGTGATAATGTTGTTGCTTATCTTTTAGAGCAGAGAGGAAGTTCTTGAGTTCAGGTGCACTTTAAGTCGTAGAGGAAGCACACATTTAAAGGAATACTATCGATACCCAAGTGTTCTAAAATGACAGTGTGCAAATAATGTCTAAGTAGCTGTGTAAACATTTTCCTACTTTTCATGTTAAATATCAGAGGCAAAAACTGTAATTTATTGAGGGTAGGATTTAGCTATATTGGGACAAATCAATTGCAGAAGGGGTGTCTGCTTCAATGCACAGCCAGTGTTGCATATCAGACTACAGAAAGCAAATCTCAAACATATCAAACTCTGAAAGCAAAAACAGTATGAAAAGCTGTGACAATTAGTTACATTTCCTCTGCTCTCTTCAGACAGGTCAGTCAGAAACACAGGACACAGGAGCTGCAGCTGTTGGGAGCTCTCTTCTCTGTCACACACAGAGCTACACATAGAGTTCACTGATCAAGTGTGAGGGGAATTTCCCCTCTCCTCATGGCTCAGTCAGCAGTTTTGGCATCAGTAAAGTTTGAATGTATTTTGCTAACAGTAAACAAAGGTTGCTACTAAAATGTATACACCAGTACTTAGCAGCACTTCCCAAACAATTCCTGTGTCAATTGAAAAAAATATGTGAATCGATAGTATTCCTTTAAAGGGAAGGTTCAGGGAAACCTGTAAAAAAATAAAAATCCCTATCCACTTACCTGGGGCTTCCTCCAGCCCGTGGCAGGCAGGAGGTGCCCTCGCCGCCGCTCCAGAGGCTTCCGGTCGTCTTTGGTGGCCGACCCGACCTGGCCAGGCCGGCTGCCAGGTCGGGCTCTTCTGCGCTCCAAGGACGGGCTCTTCTGCGTCCCACGCCGGCGCGCTGACGACATCGGACGTCCTCCGGGCTATACTGCACAGGCGCAGAACTACTGCACCTGCGCAGTACAGCCCGGAGGACGTCCGATGACGTCAGCGCGCCGGCGTGGGACGCAGAAGAGCCCGTCCTTGGAGCGCAGAAGAGCCCGACCTGGCAGCCGGCCTGGCCAGGTCGGGTCGGCCACCAAAGACGACCGGAAGCCTCTGGAGCGGCGGCGAGGGCACCTCCTGCCTGCCACGGGCTGGAGGAAGCCCCAGGTAAGTGGATAGGGATTTTTATTTTTTTACAGGTTTCCCTGAACCTTCCCTTTAAGTCATAGTGGAAATTGTGCATCATTACTGTAGTTCTCTTTTGGTTGAATTTCTTTTCATTATATAATGATTGCAGGTGAGATGAGGTCAGGGTCGACTCCCAGCATTTAGTAGCAGATGGAGGAGTAATGTTGTAGCCTGCGGGTCTTTTGAGTCATTGGAATAACCCCGCCCTGTGATAGATCTCGGTACATCTAGCAGGCTGCTTCTGCGCATTGTGAGGAGCGCGTTCCAACCCCCCCCCCCCCCCCGCCCCCTCTTATCACCGATCACCGGGGTGTGGCTGCTGCAGACTGGGCTCACTCCTACTGATCTCTCCAGATAACTCTGTGGTGACTCACTCTGGCAGCTGCCTACCTGGTTCAGTTGTACCATAACAAAGCCCCCTGCGTCTCCAAGCCCCCAGTATTAGGCAGGCCCCCCCAGTAATAGCCAACTATGTCCCCCAGTAGTAGGTAGCCTCCCCCTAGTATAGATAGCCAGCCGTGCCCCCCAGGGTTAGGTACCTCCAGTATAGCCAGCTATGCCCCCCTCCCCAGGATTAAGTTGCCCCCCCCCCCCCCCCTATTGTAGATAGCCATATTTGCCTCCCAGGATTATCTCTCCCCAGTATAGATAGCCAGATGTGCCTCCCAAAATAAGGTAGTGACTCCCCACCCCTAGTATGGACAGCCAGGTGTGCCCCCCAGGATTAGGTAGCCCCGTCCCTCCAGTATAGATAGCCAGATGTGCCTCCTAAGATAAGGTAGTGCCTCTTCCCAGTATGTATAGCCAGATGTACCGCCCAGGATTAGGTAACCCCTGCAGTATGGATAGCCAGATGTGCTCCCCCCAGGATTAGGTACCACCACCCCTCCAGCATAGATGGCCAGATGTGCCCCTTAGGATTAGGTAGCCCACCAGTATACATAGCCAGATGTAGCCTCCCAAGTATAGACAGCCAAATGTAGTCTTCCCCAGTAATAGATAGTAAGGTGTGTGCCCCCCAGGATAAGGTTGTGGGTTGTGTCCCCCCCCCCCCCCTTTATGAGTAGAGCAGGAAACGAGGGCACAGCTCAACTGTCAGGGCTGCCTAGAACTTCAACATATCTACTCCATGTTGTACAGTCACAGCATGTCCTCTCTGACTCCTCCAGCGGCCCAATGATAAGCGCCACTAGAGGGCGTACTAGAGGAGGCGCTGAACTATGCGATGTGAAGGAGACAGGTGAGCTGTACCCTCACTTCCTGCTACGCACACGCCCACTAAGCTCTGTGCTCATGTGCTGGTGCCTTCCCTTCCTCCCCCTCAGCACCGGCCCTGAGCCAGCTTCATATGAGCATAAAGCTAATTGTAATAACGCATCACTTCAGGGGCGTGAGTAAATATGCAGATTATTGGTTATCCTTCCTTAAGGGACAACTGAAGTGACAGGTATGTGGAGGCTGCCATATTTTTTTTTTTTTAAACAATAGTAGTTGCCTGGCATCCAAGCAGCCAATCAAGCAGCTACAAACTCTCTCTCTCTCCACGATATGAGTAAAGCCAGTTGGAGTTCTGACTGTTGTGATATTTTCTGAGGCTGGAAGGGCCAGAGGGTGCCGGGGCCTGGTAGAGCTGTGAGTGTAGAGGATGCGGAATTCTAAGTATGTGGGGAGTGTGTGGGAAGCTGGAGGTATCGCTAATGTATGTGTGTCTATAGAAGGATGCACATGTATAACAAGATCTGCTACAGGCAAACCAGTTTTTCTGGCTGATCAGAAAGGAGTAGAACAGTGACCATTAGTCATGATCAGTAATGGCGTCAGATGTAGATTATGGACATGTATACAGAACATTGCCAAGTGCGAATTCCCCATCCTAAAATTACAGAAGGCATCTGCAAATACTCAGCTTCAAGTGATCAAACAGTTTCTCCCATAAAGCACCTCCTTAGATCACTGGGTTCCTGGAGTCCAGCAATGTACTGACACCAAATCCTGGTATATTTAAAACACTGAAAAAATAAATCATCCAATAAGAAATTACATACTGTATTTTTTGAACTAAAAGACTCAACTTTTCTCCCCCAAAAGTGGGGAAAAAAGTCACTGCATCTTATAGTCCAAATGCAGGGAGTTCCTGACTTGTGAACGCCTGCCAATACGGACCTCCAACCCGCCGCAATGTCGGGGACTCCCTGTACTGTGCCCATGCAGAGAAGGACACGGGGGGACAAATGGAGGACACAAAGGGGCATAGTAGAGGGCATAGGGGGACAAAGGGGCAGAGAGGAGGACAGAGACGGACGCAAGGGATACACAGGAGGACGAAAGGGGGACACAGGGAGACAGAAGAGGTACAAGGGGGCATGAGGTACATGAGGGGCCTAATCCACAAGTTTTGTGTTTGTTTTTTCCCACTGGTTTTTGTCCTGTAAACCTAGGTCCGTCTTATGGTCAGGAGTGTCTTATAGTCTGAAAAATACAGTAATTGGCTTGCCTATCCTGTTGTTTTAGTGTGTACTGTCAAATTTAGGAGAAAAGTGATTCGGAAAAATAAAACATTTCTGCTAATTTTCATCTTTACTGTTTCTCTGTGATGCCAAAAGTGACATCACTTCTGCCTTTTTTTAACCCAGCTCATTGTTAATTTGACCTCCCTACTGCCACAGTTTACTGCCTATCCCACACAAAACATCACCTAGGCAACAAGCTTACATAAAAGACATAAAAGGAGGGTGGGGGATTCATTCACTTTCTAGTCATAGTGTCCTTATATTATCCAATATAGGAAGCATTTTGTTATTTGCATGCAAGAAAAAATAAAAATTTAATAATATATTTGGGGAACTATTTTTTTAGCTAGCTAATTGTACAATTTCTGATGTTGCTGAAACCTGTAACGATCGGTGTCAGCACACAGAGAGAATCTGATTATTGATGATCAACAATACAGATGTATACTTGATTATGAATGATCTGCAGAATCACCAATAATACAAGTATAGCTAACCTCTGGACACCTAATAAAGTGTAATTGTTTGGTGTAACTGTAGGCTATCTCCAGAGAAGCGGGAGATATAGGCAGCTCGGCCAAGAACCACCTGAGGGGCAGGTTGCCCTGGGAAGTGCAGGGACTATCTCCTTGAGAGAGGAAATAGTGAGAACCTGGCAACCAGGGCTATCTGGAGATCAGATAATAGACTGTACTGCAGCCAGGGGAAGAGGCCACTGGCTGCTAACAGGCAGGACTCCCTGAGGAGCAGAAGTCCTAGTTGCAACTGACACTTGGAGGAATTGTGTCACTGCTAGTACAGATAGACTGAGCACTCAAGGGGTGAGTGACAGCCTGGAAGGTCGGGCAGGCCAGGTCGGCAAGATAAGGTACAGAGACAGAAGGCTGTTTCTGTAACTGGGTACAGGCAGGGTCTGGCAACAGGTAGGCAGAAATGCAGAGGCACCGAATCAGAAAGCAATAGAGAGGTCGACAGAGCAAATAGTCATAACATAAATAGAGCAGAGTCCTAGTCTGGGGTGTGAGGTCCGTGGTCTCAACACCCAGGAACTAGTCTAAAGTATAACACAATGACACAGTATTCCTAAGCTTGGATGTGAGGTCCTTGATCTCAGCACCCCGGAACTGGTCTAAAGTATAACACAGCAAAAACACAGTAATTTTAAGTTTGGGTGTGAGGTCTTTGGTCACAACACCCCGGAACTGGTCTAAAGTATAACACAAGCGTAATCTGGCTAAGTGTGAATTCCCAGGTCCTCCTGGTTCTAACACACTGTGGGATCTGACTGAGGTCTGAGTGCTCACACATAAGTATTTGCAACGGCAAACAACCTGAGACTGGCCAGAAAGATCTATATATAGTGCAGCGCTCCCCAGTGCCACTCAGCCAATCATCCACTGCGCTGGGATCAGCTGATCGTCCTGATCAGCTGATCCCTCTCCTACTGGCATAAAGGTCCTGCCTCCCAGCGCGCGCGCGTAGCTCTCCATCTGTATGCACTAGAAGGCTCAGACAAACCAGACGCATGCTGCTGTGCGGAAACCGCCGGTCTGAACGCGGAGACAGCCGCCCCGCCGCCAGACCGCGCGGCGGCATCTCCGCAATCCATTACAAAACCCAAGAGAAGCTGAAGACGAGTCTGACACTTCCACTGCCCGGGGGATCAACTGTATATACATCACCATGGCAACATGGACGTGAGCCCTCTGCAGCGCATGCGCACTGTGCCAGTTTGAAACATTTTAAAATATGTGGCGTTTATGGCTCTCAGCCAAAAAAGTTCCTGACCCCGGCATAGATGCTTCAGCAACATCCAGCTGAGCTGTTCTACAACCTAGCAGTTATACATACATTTTAATCCGGATTAAAGTACATGGCAAAAAGTCTTTTTACGCTACTTTTCTGCAATGTGTTTATTCAAGTGTAGACATGTGGAACTATTGTCAGCACTAGAACCAATGCCACATGAGTTAAAACTTACCGTTCTCGGCTCGTAAAACAAATGAATACTATAATTTGACTACATTTGTGCTTAATGTAATTACAATTTAATGAAGATTATACAGTACTGCTAGATTCTACATATACATTCAGGGCAGATGTAAAGTCGTGCGCATGGAATGCAGAGGCGATGTGGGTTTGCTGCAAATCCGGCTCAAGTGGTGCTTAAAGAAATAAGTAAATAGAGAAAGATTACACCTCTGTACATTAAAGAGGAACTTAATGTGCCCATACACTTAGTCGATTTCCCGCCAATAGACAGCAGATTCGATCACTGCGATCGAATCTGCTGTGTTAAATCGATGCGCAAACGCTGACCGTTTGACTAATTTCCGTCCGAGATCGATCGATCAATCTGTCCGCGTGGAAAATTTCGATCGAACGGCAACGGGTCGGGAGTGAGTCAATAGCGGCATTCGCATTTCCAACGACCGACTCTAGTGGCAATACATTACCTGTTCCGCCGGCGCGTGTCAACGCTGCTCCTTCTCCGCTGGTTTCTGGCTGGCTTCACTTACTTCCTGTCGGGAGAAGTTTAAATAGTAGAGCGCCCTTTACTGTTTAAACTTCCCCGACAAAAAGTAAAGTGAAGCCCGGAGCGGAGAAGAGACAGCAAAGACCGGGGGACACGCGCCGGCCGGATCAGGTAATGTATGCGGGGGGGGGGGGGGGGGGCCGGATCAGGTAATGTATGCGGGGTTTGTCGGGCGGTTGGGCAGCGGCAGTTCCACTGATTGTGAATCGATTTCATAGTGAAATCCATTCAAAATCTGTTTGTAGTGCAGGCAGCCAATAGATCCCTCTTTGATCAGATTCGATCACAGAGGGATCTATCTGCTGGTCGATCTGGTGGCAATCGACCAGTGTATGGCTACCTTAAGATACAGGATTTAACTTCATCTCAATCAGTAGCCGATACCCCTTTTCCCACCAGAAATCTTTACCTTTTTCTAAAATAGATCATCAGGGGGGTCTGTATGGCTGATATTGTGGTGAAACCCCTCCCACAGTATGATGTCATAACCATGGTCCTGACAGTTTCCTGTCTGAACCTTTTGCATTGTAGGAAATAACAACTTTTTCCAACTGCCAAGCAAGCAGTATCTGTGTATAGAACTCTCAGTAACAAACATTCCGTATAGATCGCCTGGCAGAACTAAAGCGGTCACCAGCTGTGATACATTTCAGGATGTAAATCTGGGAGAGGAAAGATTTTACAATGGGCAAACACTGACTAAATAATCTATAAATATTGTAAAAAAAAAAAAACAATTTTATTTGTTCTTTTCACTACAGGTCCTCTTTAAGCCGAATGCCACCTCTCCCCCTCCAGCTCTGCACATGGGTGGTGGGAAAATGGTAGAGGGGTGTTGCTATAATCTTCTTTAGTTCTCTTTTAAATATAGGACTGTTTATCCATCGTGCGCTCTGTAGTAATCCTCTGTGTTTCTTGTGTCCGCAGCTGTGGGGATGGGTTCCTGGTGGTTCCACATGACTCTACAGTATGAAATGCAGGTAACGTCTAATTGTTAATCAGCCACCTCTTTGCCTACGGTAAAACAAAGCCCTTGCAGCTTATTTGCTTCAGGGCATAAAGGCGACTAGCGGGCCCTAGTTATGCCGGTTATACCTGCTGCTGTTCAGTCAGGCTCAAGACATAAGACTGAAATTCTAGTTCACATATTCACAGCTAGCTATCCTTGATATCGGGCCGTCCTGTGTCCCACCGACCAGCAGATTGTGTGTAGCACTGTGTATGTAGGCTGCTCAGACGCCACATCCAGTGTACTGTGTAAAGCCCCAGTCTTAGCCAATCATTTGTCTGGTGTGTGACACGCCTCCTAAGCCTCTGCTCCTTGGGGGAGGATTTGTTATAGCACTGCCCCCTGGCTGACCCAAGCTGTACACCAGCAATGCAGATTGCCCGGCTGTCCTGACAATCCTCTGCCTCTGTTACTTTTAGCCATATATCCTGAACAAGCATGCAGGGCTGCAAGGCAACTATCATTGTTTAAAAGGAAGTAAATATGGCGGCCTCCAGGTTCCCTAAAAAAAACAGTGTGGTTCTGCTTTTCCTCTACCTCTGATTGTTAATGAGAACCTGAGGTGAAAGGGTTATGTAGGTTGACATGTTGTTGTTTTTTTAAATAATGCACGTTGCCTGGCTGTCTTGCTGATCCTTTGCTACTTTAAGCCATATACCCTGAACAAGCATGCAGATCAGGTGCTTCTGTCAAAAACCTTACTGGATTAGCTGCATGTTTGCTTCAGGTGTGTGGTTTAGACCCTACTGACCAGAAAGATCAGCAGGACTGCCAAGCAACTGGCATTGTTTAAAAGTAAATAAATATGGCAGCTTCCATGTGTCTCACACCTCGGATTCCTTTAGAAGCAACTGACACAGAACGATTATGCAGATCAGGTGCACTGACTGACATCTGACTAGGGATGATCAATGAGATTATTATTATTTAGTATTGATGTAGTGCCGACCTCTTCCGCAGCGCTGTACAGAGTATATAGTCTTGTCACTAACTGTCTCTCAGATGGGCTCACAATGTAATCCCTACAATAGTCATATGTCTATATATGTATCGTATAGTGTATGTATCGTAGTCTGGGGCCAATTTAGGGGGAAGCCAATTAACTAATTTGTATGTTTTTAGGATGTGGGAGGAAACCGGAATGCCCAGAAGAAACCCACACAGACCCAGGAGGCACATATAAATGCCGTACAGATGTTGACCTGGCTGGGATACGAACCGGGGACCCAGAAATGCAAATAATTTTGAGTTGATGCAGGATTATGCAAATTTATACAGGATTTGATTGGTTCATATTCAAACTGCATAAATTTGTATGCAAAATGTATATGTTGCTGCATCAACTCAAAATTATTTGTATCCCATTGACCATCCCCTGCATCTGACCACACAAATGTATATGCTTGTTTCAGGGGTGTGATTCAGAGAATATCCAAGCCAGGAACAGCAGCAGGACAGCCGAGATGTGGACTAGGGGGGTGGCAGCAGCATCAGCACAGCTTGCGCTAGTGACAGGAGGAAATAGTAGGGGGGAGTGTAGGGGAAGAGGGCTGCATGAAAAGTGTATGAGGTCTGCAAGTGGCCAGCCCCACAACTAAACAGCATGATTTGATTGGTCTGGACCTAGACTCACTATAAGCCGGCAAGCTGCTGTGGAATAACCTGCTCCCTTTATCTTCTTTTCAGCTGCTGGATGAATTGCCCATGATCTACAGCTGCAGTGTCTTCGTCTACTGCCTGTGAGTAGCTCTATAACGTTTTACACCACCAATGCCAGAATGAGCAGAACCAACTCCGCCTCTTGTAACACCTGCACATGTACACAACCAACCGATACAGCTCCGCCTCCTGTAATACCAACACTGTACATGTACACGCCTAACCGATACAACTCCGCCTCCTGTAATACCAACACTGTACATGACCAACCGATACAGCTCCGCCTCCTGTAATACCAACACTGTACATAACCAACCTATACAACCCCGCCTGCTGTAATACCAACACTGTACATGTACAGTGGTGTGAAAAACTATTTGCCCCCTTCCTGATTTCTTATTCTTTTGCATGTTTGTCACACTTAAATGTTTCTGCTCATCAAAAACCGTTAACTATTAGTCAAAGATAACATAATTGAACACAAAATGCAGTTTTAAAGGATGGTTTTTATTATTTAGTGAGGAAAAAAAACTCAAAACCTACATGGCCCTGTGTGGAAAAGTGATTGCCCCCCTTGTTAAAAAATAACTTAACTGTGGTTTATCACACCTGAGTTCAATTTCTGTAGTCACCCCCAGGCCTGATTACTGCCACACCTGTTTCAATCAAGAAATCACTTAAATAGGAGCTATCTGACACAGAGAAGTAGACCAAAAGCACCTCAAAAGCTAGACATCATGCCAAGATCCAAAGAAATTCAGGAACAAATGAGAACAAAAGTACTGTAATTGAGATCTATCAGTCTGGTAAAGGTTATAAAGCCATTTCTAAAGCTTTGGGACTCCAGCGAACCACAGTGAGAGCCATTATCCACAAATGGCAAAACATGGAACAGTGATGAACCTTCCCAGGAGTGGCCGGCGGACCAAAATTACCCCAAGAGCGCAGAGAAAACTCATCCGAGAGGCCACAAAAGACCCCAGGACAACATCCAAAGAACTGCAGGCCTCACTTGCCTCAATTAAGGTCAGTGTTCACAACTCCACCATGAGAAAGAGACTGAGCAAAAACGGCCTGCATGGCAGATATCCAAGGCACAAACCACTTTTAAGCAAAAAGAACATTAAGGCTCGTCTCAATTTTGCTAAAAAAACATCTCAATGATTGCCAAGACTTGTGGGAAAATACCTTGTGGATCGACGAGACAAAAGTTGAACTTTTTGGAAGGTGCGTGTCCTGTTAAATCTGTCGTAGAAGTAACACAGCATTTCAGCAAAAGAACATCATACCAACAGTAAAATATGGTGGTGGAAGTGTGATGGTCTGGGGTTGTTGTGCTGCTTCAGGACCTGGAAGGCTTGCTGTGATAGATGGAACAATGAATTCTACGGTCTACCAAAAAATCCTGAAGGAGAATGTCCGGCCATCTGTTTGTCAACTCAAGCTGAAGCGATCTTGGGTGCTGCAGCAGGACAATGGCCCAAAACACACCAGCAAATCCACCTCTGAATGGCTGAAGAAAAACAAAATGAAGACTTTGGAGTGGCCTAGTCAAAGTCCTGACCTGAATCCTATTGAGATGTTGTGGCATGACCTTAAAAAGGCGGTTCATGTTAGAAAACCCTCAAATAAAGCTGAATTACAACAATTCTGCAAAGATGAGTGGGCCAAAATTCCTCCAGAGCACTGTAAAAGACACATTGCAAGTTATCGCAAACGCTTGATTGCAGTTATTGCTGCTAAGGGTGGCCCAACCAGTTATTAGGTTCAGGGGGCAATTTCTTTTTCACACAGGGCCATGTAGGTTTTGAGGCTTTTTTCTCACTAAATAATAAAAACCATCATTTAAAACTGCATTTTGTGTTCAATTATGTTATCTTTAACTAATGGTTAACAGTTTTTGATGAGCAGAAACATTTAAGTGTGACAAACATGCAAAAGAATAAGAAATCAGGAAGGGGGCAAATAGTTTTTCACAACACTGTACATAACCAACCAATACAGCTCAGAAACACAGGAAGCACAGCATACTGCCAGAACCGTGGTCCTGATATCACACTGTGGGAGGGGTTTCACCACAATATCAGCCACACGGACCCCCCTGATGGAAAGGAAAAGATTTCTCATGGGAAAGGGGGTATCAGCTACTGACTGGGGTGAAGGTCAATCCTGGGTTACAGTTCCTCTTTTAAAGTAAATCTGAAGTGACTGTGGACAGAAAAAAAAATAGTCAGATACTGACCTATGCAGATGGAAGGCTCCAGATTTCATAGATTCATTTATAATGCTCACATTTCACATACCTTCAAGGCCTAACCTTACACCTTGGTGCCTGTGCTGGACTCCTGCAGGTACACCACTCCTGCAAGCCCAATATACTGTAGTAACAGAACGGAGACGGCACACAAATGGCTTCAGCAATTCAACTGCATTGAAAGCATACAGAGGCGCACCATATGTTTCGGGCGTAGTCCTTCCTCAAGTGTCATTTGACACCTGAGGAAGGGCTGTGCCCAAAACATGTGGTGTGCCTCTGTATGCTTTCAATGCAGTTGAATTGCTGAAGCCATTTGTGTGCCGTCTCCATTCTGTTACTCCAGATTTCATAAGTCTACCCCTCTTCCTGCTTTCGGCCCACGCCGTACCTCATTAAAATTCACGGCTTCGGAAGTCCTTGGCCAATTTTCATAAGATCTCGCGACCCCGAGTGTTTTCCAAAGACGGACCTGCTCTTCTCGGGAACGCAAATACTTCCGAAGCCTTTAGAGGTCTCCTACTAGTGTATTTTATCTGTTGGTGGAATACCTGAAAAGGAAGGATAATGGTGCACTGAGGGTACAGAGAGAGGGCCGGGAACACGCTATGGGATCCACAGCCTTCGTAGGTGAGTTTTTTTTGTTTTTTTTCTATGACAGTGGCTTCATTTTTACTTTGAATTTTTAGTTTTGTTTTGCATATGCTTGACCTACTAACACAATAGTGTACTTTGTTTTGAAGTGCTCACTAACACTGCCATCTACTGCTCTGATGTGCTCACTAACACTGCCATCTACTGTTCTGATGTGCTCACTAACACTGCCATCTACTGTTCTGATGTGCTCACTAACACTGCCATCTACTGTTCTGATGGGCTCACTAACACTGCCATCTACTGTTCTGATGTGCTCACTAACACTGCCATCTACTGTTCTGATGGGCTCACTAACACTGCCATCTACTGTTCTGATGTGCTCACTAACACTGCCATCTACTGGCTGCATTGTTGAATATGTTGAATATAAACCAAACCTTTAATTGTTCTTTTTTTTTTTTCTTATTCTTTCAGATATGAATGTTTCAAGAACAGAAATTCATATAATTATGTGTTGCTTGTTCTATTAGGACTTTTCAGTTTGATAGTAACACTAGTAAGTGATTTCCTCTTCCATCATGTGTCTGTGTGGGTGTATGTATGTGCATACTTGTGTCTGTGGATGCATGTATGTATGTCTGTATGTATGTGTACATGTATGTGTGTCTGTATGTACTTGGGATACTCGCAGCTGCTGCATTATGCAGGTCACACGCAGATTGTAATGCGATAGTTTATTTAGAGGAAGAGGGCTGCATGAAAAGTGTATGAGGTCTGCAAGTGGCCAGCCCCACATTTGACACTTGAGTAAGGACTACGCCCGAAACATGTGGTGCGCCTCTGTATGCTTTCAATGCAGTTGAATTGCTGAAGCCATTTGTGTGTCTGTGTGGGGGCATGTATGTATGTATGTCTGTATGTTTGTATGTGTACATGTATGTGTGTTTGTATGTACTTGGGATACTCGCAGCTGCTGCATTATGCAGGTCACACGCAGATTGTAATGCGATAGTTTATTTAGAGTCACTCAACGTTTTTTTTTTTCTTATTTTTTTTTTGGGAATGTCCAATCTGAATATTTCACAGGATTTACCGGTAATCGAATACCAAGATCATCGTTAAGAGATTATTTAGTTTAGTTTTGATTCTTTTTTTTTTTTTTGAATCTCTTTTTATTCCACATTTCATTTTTTAAAGCGGAACTGAAATAAACTAAAAAAAATATATGAGTTTCACTTACCTGGTCCCACACCACGGCTCCCCTTCACTTTGCGCAGGTCGTGTGCACTGCGCTGCCCTGGCCGCTGGCGTCCTCGTGATATTTTCTCGTACTGCACCTGCGCAGGATGCTTCTGGCTACGGGAACGCATACGAGGATATGCGGGGCCAGGACGCAGCGGTGGTCGACTTAGGAGTCTGCTTCCACTGCATGAAGAAAAGTGAACCACGGTGGGGGAACGGAGGATCGGTCCAGGACGGCGAGGGCATAGGGTGGCTGGAGGGGACTGGCAGAAGCCCCAGGTAAGTGAAACTCTTACAAATTTTTTTTTGTTTAGTTTATTTCAGTTCTGCTTTAAGCTAACAGACAATAAACTTATACATGAGGTGTTTCAGATTGCTCAGCAAGCTCATGGTCAACCAGAACTCCTAGGTGTGTGTAAGGGGCTGAGATGGACCCAAAAGCAGGGATGGTCGTAGTCAGCCAACTTCGCTACGCTGGAACTACGCGTAGTTTTACGCAATTACGCTTCGCCAAACTACGGCTTCACAATCAAATATTTATTTTGTATGCATTTCGTAGACTACGCGTTAAAATACGCTATTACGCGTAGTACGTAGCGTAGTTCATGCGGACGCTTATGCCATTATGCATAAAAATGTACGCATGAATTCCCCTGCAAAATGCTTGTACCAGTAACTCTTCTATGCGTACATTCCCCTTTCCAATGCGTAATTTTGTATGCATACAATCGTACGCGGAAAAATAGCCGCAAATAACGCATTCGTAGTTTACTTCGCAATACACATGAGAAATACACATAGGGGCGTAAACTACGCGTAACGGTACTTCGCTGTGTGTAAAATCGTACGCGTAGTTTTGAGACTTCGCCTACGAACTGCGATGCGTAGATGCGAAAATTCGCACTGGCGTAGTTTCTGCTCTTCCCTGCCCAAAAGCCACAATAATCCATGCACTGATGAGGATCAACCAATTGCGGAACAGTCTGTATGCATGTTGGATTATTATGGCTCTGTACAAATAACAAGCTGACACATCATTGCATTCCAGGGGATCTGGAGGTGTGTTTAGCTTTCAGGGACAGCAAATGATGATGTGCATATTCAGCAGTGATGCATTGTGGGAGATGATATAGGCTCACTCCAACCTGAGTTATCACAAATATCTTCTGTTTTAAGAAGGCAGATTTCTGTCTTACATTAGGCGTCTGTGAGAGACCGTATCGGATAAATTCTGTCCTCTGTAACTGTCTATCACTCTGGATATCCTGTTTGACATGAAAACTCTATATACGGTGGTTGATACACATTTCTCATTTCTCAACCACTTTGGATGGACCTTAAAGGACACCTGAAGTGAGAAGAATGTGGAGGCTGCCATATTGATTTCCTCTTATACAATACCAGTTGCCTGCCAGTCCTGTTGATCTTTCATGTATCAGTAGCATCTGAATCACACACCTTAAACCAACATGCAGAAAATGCGTAATCAGAGCACCTGATCTGCATGCTTATTCAGGGTCTATGGCTAAAGGTATTTGAGGCAGAGGTTCAGTAGGACAGCCAGGCAATGTGCATTGTTTAAAAATAAATAAATATGGTAGCCTCCATATACCTCTCTCACTAAATGCAAACAGTCAGTGCAAGGCTGGTTTTCAGGGTATGACCTCTGTTTTATCTCATGTGTGAAGTGTGTGAGTGGCAGGAATGTGTGTGTCTGTGTGTTACTGATATGTATGGGAATAGTTCCTTCATTAACCCTCATCCTCTGTCTTCTCAGGTTTACTTAAAATGGAAGGAGCCAGTATTCCACCAGGTACATTAGCTATTATTATTATTATTATTGTACATGTATGTAGTGCTGACATTTTCGGCAGCGCATGTCTTTAAAGGGAAGATAGCTTCCCTCAGTGGAGCTGACAATGTAATGTCCCTATCATGGATGAATGTTAAAGTTAAGGAATTGACTTGGGATTTGGAAGGAAGCCTATGCATTTATGTGGACAACATACAAACTCCATGTACATAGTGTCCCGGCCAGGATATGAGCATAGCGCGAACAAGGATGCGCGTGGCCAGGGAAAACAAAACTAACTAAGGATAGTCAAAACTAAGGATAGTCGAGGACCAGCGCAGGCACAGAACGGCTGCAGGGGGCTTGGGGAAGCCCCAGGTAAGTGAAACTTTTTTTTTTTTTTTTTTAATCACAGTTAAGGTTCCCTTAAAAGGAACACAGATCACAGACCTGATCCAATGTAATCAGGACTCAGGTGATGCTCCGCCCCCCTCAGGCTCAGCCATGTTTCTGAAGTCTGTTGAAGCTCTACAGAAATCTCTGCCTGTGTTGCCAGGCCCATCCCCCAGCTCAGCAGCCTCTAATTAGGCCACAGCTGTCCAGCTGGAGGCGGGCCACAGCAAAGCAGATGGGGGTGGCCAGAGTTTTTTGTTAGGGATTTGAGAAGAAAATGCCCGCAATTCTGAGGTGGGCGGAGCGCTAACCTTCCTGGAGTAATTACCTCAGATCAGGTAAGTATTTATCCCTGAGACGTCTCTAGTCTTGTACAATTAAGACAGACCCCGGCATGGCAGGCTCTGTCTTTCTGACTTCAAGTCCTTAAAGGAAACATCAGGAGAATATAAACAAAAAAAATCAGATCTACTTACCTGGGGCTCTGCTCCAAGGCGGTCTCCTGGGGTCCCCCCATTGCAGCCGCCGACCTGGCCAGGTTAGCAGCCACTGCACATGCATGAGCACACGCTCAGGTGGCCGGGAGCTTTCTGCGCAGTCACAGTACTTCTGCGCCTGTACCAGAGGCGGACATAGGCCCTTACAGGCCGTGCAGCTGCAACGGGGCCCCATGTCCTTTAGGGCCCATGCCATTGCACCAGGCCTGATTATTCTCTAGGCTTTTCTCCGTGTATTTTTCTCCGAAAACTCAAGAGAAACCATGATAATAACTTGTACCCCAGCATAGCTCCCAAATGTCCTTCTTTTGGAGGACAGTCCCTCTTTGGGAGCCCTGTCCCTCTGTCCCTCTTTCCTCCTCGTTTGTCCCTCTTTCTATGCAAATATATATATTTCTCTACTAAAAAAATGTTTGATTGACTCTAAACTTTATTCCCATCCTTTAAATTGATGTTACTAATTTTAAAATGTTACTATGAAGGAAAATGAACCAGGATAGAAAGGACCAGTGTGGTTTGAATTATAAAATAACATATTTTTCTTGTTATATGCGTGACTAGGGGCGTGATCAGGGGTGTGGCAGGGGCGTGGCTTAAGTGTCCCTCTTTCTTATCTCAAAAAGTTGGGAGGTATGCCCCAGGCAGATACAAGTTTAAAATGTGTGCTACATGAATACAATACCTACAGAATGTGACCTAGGTACATGTACTTTTATCTTATCGGAATTGTTTGGATCCAACCATGATCTGTTATGACCACGCCCACTCGCATGGGGCCCACTTCATTTATTCTGCACAGGGGCTCATTGTTGGCTGTGCCCGCCACTGGCCTGTACAGAACTCACCAGGCTGCGTGCTCACACATGAGCAGTGGCTGCCAACCGGCTGGGTCGGTGGCTACTATGGGGGGACCCCGTAGGCCTCCAGGGACTGGAGGAAGCCCCAGGTAAGTAGATCTGATTGTTTTAATATTCCCCTGATGTTTCCTTAAAGCACCACTATCACGAAAAAAGTAGGCAGGTAAAATCTGACAGAACCGACAGGTTTTGGGCCAGTCCATCTCCTCATGGGGGATTCTCAGGGTTTTCTTTGTTTTCAACAGCATTTCCTGAATTGCAGTTTAACTGCCAAAATAATAAGATACCAGCCAGCCTCCCTTGTAGCTTAGGCTGAGGAGTGTTGTCTTGTTGCCCGGGATACGAGTGTTATTCTGTAGAGATATGAGCAGGGAACTTGGCTGCACAGAGCGCTGCTGGAGAGTAGAAGGCAGTGATTGACTTCAGAGGCCACAATGGCAGCTCTGGGAACCCACATCACACGCTCAGCACATCTGATAGCTGTTGTAGAACAATGAGCCCCTTCTGCAGCTGTGCGCCTGACCTTTCCCTGCACATGTCGGCTGTGTGAGAGGGTGGAGGATTCTGGGAAATCTCTCTTGCCTCATTATTTTATGATCCGCATCTGGATCCCATTGCTTACACTCGTACAATGCGTGTCTGTAGCAGACAGCTCAGAGGTGGCAAAACAGATGAGACCAACTTCTCCTGAACTCTGTACCCCAGGATTTAAAGCGAAACGAATGCCTTGCACTCTCTGTAGCATAAAACATACAGCTGTGAAGCGTAATTCTTATTTTGTACCATAAAAAAAGACATTAAAGTCTTCCTTTGATTTTCTATGGGTTTTAGTCACATAATTATGCCTTCAGTATGCTGCTGACTCAGGTTCTCAGTGATGTCATTGGTCTCTAGTGAATGGATAGGCTGCAGTCTCAGTGATGTCACTGGTCTCTAGTGAATGGATAGGCTGCATTCTCAGTGATGTCACTGGTCTCTAGTGGATGGATAGGCTGCATTCTCAGTGACGTCACTGGTCTCTAGTGAAGGGATAGGCTGCATTCTCAGTGACGTCACTGGTCTCTAGTGAAGGGATAGGCTGCATTCTCAGTGATGTCACTGGCCTCTAGTGAATGGATAGGCTGCATTCTCAGTGGTGTCACTGGTCTCTAGTGAATGGATAGGCTGCATTCTCAGTGATGTCACTAGTCTCTAGTGAACGGATAGGCTGCATTCTCTGTGATGTCACTGGTCTCTAGTGAAGGGATAGGCTGCATTCTCAGTGATGTCACTGGCCTCTAGTGAATGGATAGGCTGCATTCTCAGTGGTGTCACTGGTCTCTAGTGAATGGATAGGCTGCATTCTCAGTGATGTCACTAGTCTCTAGTGAACGGATAGGCTGCATTCTCTGTGATGTCACTGTTCTCTAGTGAATGGATAGGCTGCATTCTCAGTGATGTCACTGGTCTCTAGTGAATGGATAGGCTGCATTCTCAGTGATGTCACTGTTCTCTAGTGAATGGATAGGCTGCATTCTCAGTGATGTCACTGTTCTCTAGTGAATGGATAGGCTGCATTCTCAGTGATGTCACTGGTCTCTAGTGAATGGATAGGCTGCATTCTCAGTGATGTCACTGGTCTCTAGTGAATGGATAGGCTGCATTCTCAGTGATGTCACTGGTCTCTAGTGAATGGATAGGCTGCATTCTCAGTGATGTCACTGGTCTCTAGTGAATGGATAGGCTGCATTCTCAGTGATGTCACTGGTCTCTAGTGAATGGATAGGCTGCATTCTCAGTGATGTCACCAGGCTCTAGTGAATGGATAGGCTGCATTCTCAGTGATGTCACCAGGCTCTAGTGAATGGATAGGCTGCATTCTCAGTGATGTCACCAGGCTCTAGTGAATGGATAGGCTGCATTCTCAGTGATGTCACTCTTTTCTAGTGAATGGATAGGCTACATTCTCAGTGATGTCACTGGTCTCTAGTGACAGGAGAGGAGGTGTCTGCATGTCTTATCGTAGCCTATCGCATTCTGCGTTTCCCTGTGTTCCTGCAGTTGTTGTACAGTACATATAGACAGATGTATCTTCCATCATGCTGAATGTGTAACTGTGCTGTGCTTCTCTCCCCTCTCAGGTTATGTACGGCATACTGGTGTCGTTCCTGGTCCTCCGATCTGTGTATATAGTTTCCTGGTAAGTCTGCATGGCTCCTAATGGAAATGTGTGATTATTAATTATACAGTATGGGGGTTTTACCGAACTGTGACTTATTTTTCTCAAGAAATATCAAATGTGGCTTTAGGCTATGTTCACATTATAAATCGCCAGCGCTGTCGCAACCGCTGAGCCATTTCTTGAGAGTTTGATGATGACGTCACGACGTGGGTCGCCATGGCGACGGTAGAAGCCCTCCAGGAAATCCCGTTCAGAACGGGATTTCCGGACGGGCCATTGCGCCGGCGGCGATCAGAGGGGTGGGAGGGATGCCGCAGGGAGGGGGGAATCATGTAACTAGCGCTAGGCTAGCTACATGAACGAGAAAAAAAAATATATGCAAAAAACGTTCCGTGGAAATCAGAACGCCAGGCAGGTTAAAGCGCTTTATCTTGCGCTTGGAAAAGTGCTTTTGTAAGCGCTTTTGCTGAGCGATTCTTTTTTCATTTCCTGACATTAGTCAGGAAGTGAACTCTGACCCGGCAATGAATAAATACAATTTATTTACTCATAAAAGCGCTTGGGAAATCACTATACAAATCGCTTTTTCAAGCGCTTTGCGATTTCCCTATTCCTTCCATTGAGCCAAAGCGCTCAGAAAATGGTACATGTAGCGCGTTTGCGATTTTAGTAAAATCGAAACGCGCATATATGAACACTTTCATAGGGAGTCATTGCACAAGTGTTTTTTGGGGTGATTTTCTAAAATCACCAGCGCTTAAAAAAACCTGCATGCTTGTTTCTGGTGTGATTCAAACACTACTGCAGCCAAATAGACCAGCAGGGCTGTCAAGCAACTGGTATTGTTTAAAGTAGACCTGAACTCAGAACTTCCTCTCTTCTCTAAAAGATAAAGAACAACATAATAACCTTTAAAGAATAACATTTCTTTGTTACCACTTACAGAACTCCTGCAATAAGTCTGCAGTGTCTACTTCCTGCTTTCATGAAAGCAGACAAAGGGCTAACATCGCATGTTTACGTATAAGCTGTGTCTGCCAAAACTGCCAAATTTCTGAGCTGACTCAGCTGAGAGATCAAATTACACTTGCAATTACTTACAGATGAGGAGTAATTAGGCTCTTCTCGCTAAATACACAAAGGATGCACTTCTCTCTGTTTTCCTTGTGTCTTGTGCAAGCGTTCAGGTCCTTTTTATGAGAAAATAAATATGGCAGACTCCATATTCTAACCAAGACCCGAAACAATGCCTGAAAAGTAATATTATGTTAAAAAGTTAGTCTTAAAGAGACACTGAAGCGAAAAACAATTAGGATATTATGATTTGTATGCGTAGTACAGATAAGAAACAAAACATTAAGATCAGACACATCAGTCTAATTGTTTCCAGTACAGGAAGAGTTAAGAAACTCCAGTTATCTCTATGCAAAAAAGCCATTAAGCTCTAAGACTTTCAAAGTCTTGGAGAGGAGTGTTATCTGACTTTTATTATCTCAACTGTAAGTAAACAAATGTCTTTTTCTCTGCCAGAGGAGAGGTCATTAGTTCAGACTGCTCTGAAAGAATCATTTTGAATGCTGAGTGTTGTGTAATCTGCACATATTATAGAATGATGCAATGTTAGAAAAAACACTATATACCTGAAAATAAAAGTATGAGAATATTTTCTTTGCTGCTAATCTTCTAGTAATTATTCATAGTCCACAACCAATTCATTATATCATATATTTTTTTTCGCTTCAGTGTCTCTTTAAGACATTGTTAATAACTTTGCCATTTGATATCTCAGTTTGACGTTACTTCTTCAATGACCGTATTTTGACACTGGTTTGTTACCTTGCAGGGTATATCCCTGGCTCAGAGGTCTGGCCTACACCTCGTTAGGAGTGTTTTTATTGGGATTTATACTGTGGAATGTGGACAACATCTTCTGTGACACCTGGAGGTAAGTTGTATGGCCGTAATACAAATATCAAACTTGGTTAATCACAGAGCTGCCTGGTTAGCATTCCATAACTTCAGGTATACTGTCGGTTATTGGATCAAAGCTAAACGCTGGTTTATGTTGTAATAATAAGTGTGTGTGGATTTTCATTCCTTGTCAAGATCTACCGGTCATCCCCAGAGTCCATCTCAAAACCTTTGAAGCCAGAATTTTCTGTCATGCTGCTCCTACTCTTTGGAATTGCTTACTAAGCTCAATATCGACAGCTCCATCCCCGGCGCTGTTTAAATCCAATTTGAAGGGCCACTTTTTTAGCCTGGCATTATGTAGATTTTCCCTCTGATATAATCCCCCTGCCATTAGAGGCTGAACTGAAACATACTATGTGGTCGGAGTCCTGTGAGGGAAAAACACTTTTAACCGTTATGCAGGATTTCCAGGCAAATGAATGTGTGAAACTAACACTACTTACCCACCTGGGCTGCTGCTAGGCAACCACAGTATCAGGCAGATGGAGAATTCCATCTCCACATAGATTGGGTATCCTCTTCAGGATAGGTTTTTTTTTTTTTTATGTGGTGCACAGAGGTTACTGGTTGTATAGTCTGCACTTTCTCATGAAGGGGACCCCCCGTGGCCTCGAAACAATTGTCAATCTGTGTGTTGACTTGAGATGTGAAGAATAAATACTTCGGAATTTACAAATTGGTGTGCTAACCGACTTTGGACTTTGTTCTTCAGGATAGGTTGGGTCGCATTCCAGAAAAGGGACCAGTGGCGTAGCAATAGGGGTTGCAGAGGTAGCCACCTCATTTGGGCCAGAGGGGCCCCTTAGGGCCCTCCCTCAACTGCAGTATTAGCTCTTTATTGGTCCTGTGCTTGTAATAGTAGATAATTGGTAATAACAGAGGTGCCAAATTAGAATAAAATAGTTAAAAACCGTTTAGATGGAGGGGGGTAGGTGGACACCACCCTCAGGTATGCAATGATCAGCCAATGAGTCGTTATAAATAAATGATAAAATGTATTATGAACTCTCCAGGTATGCAATGCGTTTCACGGGTCAACTGCCCACTTCATCAGGCAATCAAAGATTGGAGATACACACTCACAGTAGGTGCTTGGCCCAGCTATCTACACAGCAGTGTGTATCTCCAATCTCTGATTGCCTGATGAAGCGGGCGGTTGACCCGTGAAACGCGTTGCATACCTGGAGAGTTTATAATAAAAGTTATTATTTATTTATAACGACTCATTGGCTGATCATTGCATACCTGAGGGTGGTGTCCACCTACCCCCCTCCATCTAAACGGTTTTTAATTATTTTATTCTAATTTGGCGCCTCTGTTATTACCAATTATCTACTGATCTAGTCCACCTCTGGTGGAGGGGTGTATCCCCTTTTTCTTCCTGTCTACAGAGAGCGACTTCTTATACCAGAGTGGGGTCAGGTCATAATTCTCCCCACCTGCAAATCCAGTGGTTGCCTTTGCGGTAACCCAGACTTGTGAGTATATCTTTCTCATACTTCGTGTCATGCCCCTTTGTTCCTGACATACTACACTATATTGGGCTCTCGGTTTTTCACCTTTGTATTCCTGTGCTTGTAATAATCACTTCTATAATAGACAAAGAATGGAGATGCTGGCACCACCGGTGCATAACCCAGGGGAGCAGGAATACCGGGTCTCAATGCAAACAAAAGAAAAAGATGTTCCGCTGCACCGTGGGTTGGGTATAAAGCAATCTTCAGTTTATTGACACATCAGTAGATACACATATGGCTCACGCGTATTGGAGCTCACACTGGCTCATGATTAAGGAGCCAGTGTGAGCTCCGATATGCGTGAGCCATATGTGTATCTACTGATGTGTCAATAAACTGAAGATTGCTTTATACCCAACCCACGGTGCAGCGGAACATCTTTTTCTTTTGTAATCACTTCTATAGATGCTTTGAATGCTAATAATCAAATACAAGCTGCTCCCAAAGCCCTTCTTGCACCTCTGGCACTGTGGTTGTCCTTGGCAGGTTCTGGTGTGCCGTATTCATTATGTATAAAGTGCTGGGGGGGGGCCCATGTATAACTCGCACCGGGGCTCCTAAGCTACGCCACTGAAAGGGACCACTAGATAATTATCATAGGGGATGTCAGATCAAATCTAGATGTCCCTGGGGAGGAAGGGGAAAACTGTGCACAAAATGGGAGGCGTTGTCAAAGTGTTCGGGGCATCTGTTTATCAAATGCAGCGCCATACTTCACCCCACATCATTGTGCGTCATAAAAAGAAACATCAGGCTATAAACTAAATGCTGAAGTATTGCATTCAAATAGTAAGCATGGCATCCATGTGTAGTGATGTGTGGTGTGCAGCTACTGACCCCCTTCCATTGCAGTGTACGCTGGGATACATGCAGTATGCACTTCTATAATTAGACCCGTAAGCCTCTTTAATATCTTTTGGTACCCATACACGGTACAATAAAAACGTTAAATTTTCCCATTTATTCGATCAAAACTATCAAATCAAATGAATGTTTAAAATGATCTTTTTTTTGGGATTAAGAAAAAAGACTCGATTATCCCATTCTTTCAATAAAAATCGGATCAGACATGTTGAAAAAAATCTTTATATTTGATCTAACGGAATAATCGAACAAAATTATCTAATCGAAAAAAAAAATGAAAAAATGGTACCATGTATGGACACCATTAGGATGTCAGAGCTTATGTAGCAGTAAGAAAGGGTCCATACACACATCCAATTTTGATTGGCCAATTATATAAGTTCATTGTAGTATGAAACCTAACAGGGTTTGAAGACTATGAACAGATTGAGTAGGTAAGCTCTTACTCTACAGGAAGGTGGTAAAATTGGTCAGTAATTAGCCAATTAAAATGGGATGTGTGTATGCACCTTAATGGTACAATCTCTTGAGCAATCGGCCATACGATCGATCAGATCGGATGCAACTAATAGTGCCGATTGACAACAAACAATTCATTTCTTGATCCAAATTTCGGAACAATTCTTTTAGTTTGCCTCCCTCTGTTGGTGGGCCTGAACGATTGTTCGGGAAATTGAATCGTTAATGGGCAACTTACAGACAATCAAGCACCATTAATTTTTTTTTAAATTAACCTCCTCATAAGGGAGGTTCTTAAAGAGGGATTGTCAGACATAAAATCAAATTCCATTTACCCACTGCTCTGTGTTTAATATGTAGTCTACATCCTGACCCTGCATTGCAAGCATTCCAGTATAATCATAAATGTAAATGTTTCTGCTGTAATGGATCTTATCTCATTCAGTCTGGCTCCTGTCTGGTACATTGTCCACCAGAAGGAAACTTATCTCCCCTCCCACATTCCTGCTCATCACTGATTGGCTGAGGGCAGTTCAGTGTGACAGGCTGAGAAGGGAGAAGCTGCTGAAATATCTATGCTGTGCTCACATGTGTGTACAAAGCAAGCTAGATATGACAGTGCAGTTTCTCTGAGGAAAAAAAAGATTAAAGGGGCACTATGGCGAAAAATTGTAAAATTTTAAAGAGATCCCGAGGTGGGGTTCTGACAATGCTATCTGCACACAGAGGCTGGGTCTGCTTATATTGCACAGCCTCTGTTGCTATGTAGTGTCCCCCCAGGCCCCCCCCCCCCCCTGCGCTCTGCTATGCCCCGATAAATCACAGCCGCGCTGTCGACACGCAGCATGTCGCAGCGGGCTGTGTTTACCTATTAGTGTCACTCTTGCCGCTCCCCGCCTCCTGCATAGCTCCGATCCCTGCCCGCGTCCCTTCCCTCCATGCTGATTGGAGGGAAGGGACGCGGGCGGGACCGGAGCTATGCAGGAGGCGGGGGGAGAGGCGAGAGTGACAGCTGCAGATCTACACAGCCCGCTGCCTGTGGACAGCATGGCTGTGATTTCTGGGGGACAGCAGAGCGCAGGGGGAACTTAGGGGGGATTGAGATAGCAACAGAGGCTGGGCAGTATAAGCAGACCCAGCCTCTGTGTGCGGATAGCATTGTCAGAACCCCACCTCGGGTTCTCTTTAAATATGTGCAAACATAGACAAATAAGAAGTGCATTTTTTACAGAGTAAAATGAGCCATAAATTACTTTTCTCCTATGTTCCTGTCACTTACAGTAGGTAGTAGAAATCTGACATAAGCGACAGGTTTTGGACTAGTCCATCTCTTCATGGGGGATTCTCAGCAAGGCTTTTATTCTTTATAAAGATATTCCCTAAAAAGGATTTAAACAATGATGCTGGCCGGCTTCCCTGCTCGCTACACCGTTTCTTGGCAGTTGGACAGAGCAACTGCCATTCACTAAGTGCTTTTGAAAATAAATAATTCCCTGAGAATCCCCCATAAAGAGATGGACTAGTCCAAAACTTATTACTTCTGTTAGATTTCTACTACCTGCTGTAAGTGACAGCAATATAGGAGAAAAGTAAGTTATGGCTCATTTTACTCTGGAAAAAAACATACTTCTTTTTTGTATATGTTTACACATATTTTTAATTTTACAATTTTTCGCCATAGTTCCCCTTGAAGGAAGGAAATGACATCAGGATGTGGCTTTAGTCGCCCTTTGAATGAAAGGAAATTGGGATAAGTAAATGGTGGTCAGCTGACTGGTGTTGCTTTGTCTTCTTGCAGGAGTGTGCGGCAGAAGATGCCCCCAGTGGTCGGAGCAGTAACACAGTTCCATGCCTGGTGGCATATACTGACCGGACTGGGCTCCTACCTGCACATTTTATTTAGGTAATTGCACCATTATTCCCTGAGTGTATTTATCATCTAAGTGAACCAGCCCATAGTGCTTTTGGAAAAATAATATGCAACACTGTTATAGAAATAAATCCGAAAGTGCAGTTTGTTGGTTTTATTGTTTGTTTGTTTTTATTGCAGTTTATACACGCGAGCCCTCTTCCTCAAATGTCGACCAAAGGTGAAGGTGAGTATACTTCCTACTTTCTGTAGGTCATTTCTGGCTTCAAGTATTTGCTGCCTCCCCTCCCCAATTTCTCACGCTTGCGCGCTTAGGGCCCGTTTCCACTGGCGCTTACCACGCTGAATCCGCAGTGTTTCCCCGCAGGCAAATCACGCAGGGAAACTCTGCAATAGTACACAATGGCATCACTGGCCAAATTGCTTGCGCTAGCGATTCGGCCGATATTTCCATCCGAAATGGTGCTGGAGGCTGCGAATACCATATATACCCGGACTGGGGGTGAGGTCAGCACCATCTTGCATGCTGAAGCTCTGCCCCCCTGTACGCACACCATGTTATTGCATGTCGCTGCGTGCTACTGGAGGGGATAAGAGTGTCCACATAGGGTGACGCCATGCCGGACCAGATCTGGCAGCAGCGCCCACTCAGCAAGCCCAAATGTGCCCCTGTAATATTTACAGTATGTGACGTAGCAGCGCTGGATGGGGGGGAGCGAACAGTTTTGGACTTTGTTCGAAACTTTGATCTGAAGAAGATGACACTGTGCCAGATTTTATCAACATCAGCAGCCACTTTTTCCTATGTCGGATTCATAAAGCGACACCCATGCTAACCTAGAAATAAAAAAACACATACGGTATATAAGTAGGTAAATACTAGTTCTACTTGCATATCAGATGTATTGCTCTGTCCATGTTATTCTTGTGAATTTTATTAAGGAAAAGCAGAGAATCCTATTTTAGACAGTTTCCATCTCGGTTACCTTTGAGCTCCTGACATCATTTCCTCCCTCACTAATTTTTTCTCCTCTTGCTAATTGTATATTCGTTACCCGCCCTCCTCCCAGAGTCTTCAGACACTCCCACTGAGGTCTATACTAGGGAGTGCACTGTCTTATGTCATTAGAAGGAGTGAGAGATAAAGAGGAGGAATACACTGTATATCCTAGATAAAAAGACCCCCAGCATGCAACTGTTTTGCCAGCCGATGGCAATGGCAATTAAAGGGCCAGTGCTCCTAAGGTATGTAATAACTCCAAACCATAACAGCAGAAGAAGTTTTGAATGCAGGATTAGCATCTTTATCACTTAATACACTCAGACCAGTTGCTGTTGAAATTTTTATTGTGACAATCCTGCTTTAAGGGGTTTGCCTTCCTTCAACCCTCCCATGGCCCCGCCTATGCTTGGCCCTTTCTAAGCCACAAGCAGCTGATACGTGGCATGGTTCCCGCTTTATTTTGACTACATTTGATTTAGCTACCTGTATTGGTACATCTTCCATATTACTGATTTCTTTTCTCTCTCATCTTCCTGCACACAGTTCACATTCGGGATCTGGCCAGTCATTATGGTGGAATCCTCGAAGAGACGCTGACGTAGCCAAGTTGCCGATTCACTCACCGACATTCCAGGACGAGGACAGTCCCGGCACAACGGAAAGACAGACTCCCTATCTCCAGAGTTCTATGCAATGGACACCAACGCCCACTTTATGCATCTATGTGTTATGGACATGTGTCAAGCCATGTAGACATATCCTATAGCCAGGGGTTCACATGAAGCGTTTGCTGCACTGCTACCACCAGTCAGACAGGACAAACCTTATGGCTTTGTGAACTTTGCCTGCCTGTTTATTGGATAGTAGGCACGAGCCAAGGATTTCCCCAACTGTTGTTTTTTTGTTTTGTTCTTTCTCTCCAAAACTTTTTTTTTTTAATATGGCAGTGCGTGTCGATATATTGGTTCTTCTACTGGCCAGTCTGGGGAAAAAACATCCAGCTTGAGCAGCGAACAAGTATTACTTGCCCCAATTTGGGGTTTGTCCTGTGCACTGATTCCACTGTCCCTCATTGCCAACTGGATGTCTTTCCTACCTCGTATGGTTTATTTGAATGGTTCCTTTAGATACATTTTGACAGTTAAGGGTTTTGGGTTGAGTTGACCAAGGTTTGATGTCCATCTTGGGTGTTTCTTGATTCTTTCAGGAAGATTTCCTTCCTCCATCTTCTTCGTGGCTTTTGAAGAGAAGCTTTTGAAGGAAAGCTACTGTTGTGACCCTTGAACTCTTCAGAGGGTTGCGTTAAGAATCCACCAGTAGGGTCACTGATGCTGCCCGTCTCCGTAAGAACTGATGGAATGGTGATTACGGTGCCTGTTGTGAGGATCTTCCAGTTGGGATCCCAGACCACACTGAAGCAAGAGATTGATTGCTGCCACCTCTTTGCATGGATTAGCTCTTGTTATACTTCACCTTGAAGATCCCAGTCCTTCTTCCCAAGCAATGTTGATAAAAAGTAGTCACAGATCAGGTTTACACCAAACGTCGTATTCTTCCCCCGGCTCAGTGCTGTAAATTCTCATCTTTCCGCTGGCGTTTCTCCTGGCCTCCATTGTCTGTGAGCGCCGGTGCCAGGTGACACTGGCGCTTGTGTGATGGAGGGCAGGCGGCAACGGCAGGAAAGATTTCTGATAGATTTCATGCTGAATCTCTGTGCTGTGGGCAGGTAGCAGATCCCTCTGGGATCAGATTCGATCAGAAAGGCATCTATCTCATGATTGATCTGCCCATACATCAAGTGATGTATGGGCACCTTAAAAGAAATCTTAGGTAAAAAAAGAAACAGTATCACTTACCTGGGGCTCCATGCAGCCCCCCGCAGTCATCATGTGCCCGCGCCGTCCTTGCCGAGCCTCTAGTCAGCAGCCGCGAGCCCCTTAAAGCTGGCCAGCCGTTCTCCTCCTCGTCGGGTCCCTGTGCACTGCAGCATTCTGTGCATGCGCAGTATGGGAAAATCACTACTGCACATGCACAATGGGAGAGCGAAGAGGTTACGTGCGGCTCAGGGCCATGCATGCGCAGTATCCTCTAACTGGTCACGACCGGCCAGCTTTCAGGGGGTTGCCACTGCTTCTGGAGGAAGGATGGCACAAGCACAGGATGACTACAGGGGGCTGCAAGAAGACCCAGGTAAGTTAGTTTTGGGGTTTTTTTGTTAGCTTAAAGTGAATAAAAAAAAATACATTTAGCTTACCTGGGGCTTCTACTAGACCCCTGCAGCCGTGCTTTGCCCGCACCGGGACAAACTGATCCTCTGGTCCCCGCAGCAACTCAGTTTCGTTTTCCGTGACTGAGCCAGTTGAGTTCATGTTCCAAATGCCAGGAGCGTCCTGTGCATTCCCAGGATGAGTGTATCTCATACTGCACATGTGCAGGATGCTCCCGGCGACAAGAACGAGGATGCCCACGGCTGCGCAGGTGCAGTGGCCATCGACTGGCTTAGTCGCAGAAAACAAAACAAAGTCGCTGCAGGGGACCAGAGGATCGGTTTGTCCCGGTGCAGGCACAGGACGGCTGCAGGGGGCCGGCAGAAGCCCCAGGTAAGCTGAACTTTTTTTTTTATTATTTGTTTTAGGTTTCCTTTAAGTACCACTTTAAAGAGACTCTGTAACATTAAAAAGATCCCCTGGGGGGTACTCACCTCGGGTGGGGGAAGCCTCCGGATCCTAATGAGGCTTCCCACGCCGTCCTCTGTCCCACGGGGTTCTCGCCGCAGCCCTCCGAACAGCCGGCGACTGTGCCGACTGTCAGTTCAATATTTACCTTTGCTGGCTCCAGCGGGGGCGCTGTGGCGGCTTTCCGTTCCGAACTACACGGAAATACCCGATCTCATTCGGGTCCGCTCTACTGCGCAGGAAACTTGCGCCTGCGCAGTAGAGCAGACCCGACGGCGATCGGGTATTTCTGTGTAGTTCGGAGCCGACAGCCGTCAGAGCGCCTGCGCAGGAGCCAGGAAGGTAAATATTGACGTCACCGCTGCACGGACTCCACGGAGGGCTGCAGCGAGACCCCTGACGGATGGAGGACGGCGTGGGAAGCCTCATTAGGATCCGGAGGCTTCCCCCACCCGAGGTGAGTACCCCCCAGGGGATCTTTTCATGTTACAGATCTTCTTTAAGTGAACAAGAAATGTTGAGTATAAGTTTATTGGGGGATCCCTGGTGGATAGTAATGAAAATATCACACAGTAGCACAGCTGCCGGTGGCGATCAAATGTTTGTTGTAAACCTCTGACCTGCTCTGAATAAATGGCAGCTGGATCCTAATTGGCAGCTGAGGGCGACATTTTCGATTCCACTCAACTTTACCATTGAGTTCCATAGATAAGAATATTATATATCGGGAAGGGAGGGGGGGAGGCGTCAATGCTGAATGATAAGTATTATTGTAAGAACATACAGATGGGAGAGTTACTACTTATTATTGAATGTCTTTGGTGAACTGATGAACTATGCTTAGAAACAGTGCCTAACTTATTTCTTAATAAATTTGTGCCTATCCAACATGGAGACTCTTGTTTTCTGGAATGATTTGGGAAGTGTGGTCACTGCAAAAACTGTCCGGCTACACTGAAGCCCTAGAATTACTGCATTTCCTGTAATGAGAAAAAGTTCCCCTGGGGGGTACTCACCTCGGCTGGGGAAAGCCTCCGGATCCTATGGAGGCTTCACCTGTCCTCCTGTGTCCCACGGCAGGGGTGAAAAAGCTCCCGGAATGGCGGGGATGTAAATATTTACCGTTCCAGCGCAGGCGCAGTATCGGCTCTCCGCTCGGAGATAGGCAGAAATAGCCGATCGCTGTCGGGCCGCTCTGCTGCACAGGTGCAAGTCTCCTGCAAGTCGCCTGCGCAGTAGAGCAGGCACGACAGAGATCGGCTATTTCCGCCTATCTCCGTGCTGAGAGCCGCTGGAGAAGGTAAATATATCCAGCCTTGTCAGGCTTGTCGAGCCAGGATTGTGGGACACTTCGGGGAGTCAGCGCTGGGTTGCCTGCAGCTACAGGGATGGGGGAAGCCTCATTAGGATCCAGAGACTTTCCCCTCCCAAGGTGAGTATCCTCCAGGGGAACTTTTTTTTTTTTTTTATAGAGTCTCTTTAATGCAAACCTGAAGCAGAAATTAACTTATGAGATAATGAATTGTATGTGCAGCTAGTACAGCTAAGAAATATAACATTAGTAGCAAAGAAAGGAGTTTCATGTTGTTTTCCGATTAAAACGAAGAACAAAAACAGAGAGCCCAATATAGTGTAGTATTAAGAGAAACTCCGACCAAGAATTGAACGTTATCCCAATCAGTAGCTGATACCCCCTTTTACATGAGAAATCTATTCCTTTTCACAGACCATCAGGGGGCGCTGTATGACTGATTTTGTGGTGAAACCCCTCCCACAAGAAACTCTGAGGACCGTGGTACTCCTGGCAGTTTCCTATTTGTGAACCTCAGAATCAGAATCAGAATCAGTTTTATTTCGCCAAGTACAGCAAGAGCCATAATCGGAATTATTTGTGGTACCTTGTTGCATTGTGGGAAATAGCCGTTTACAGCAGTTTCCAACTGCCAAAAAAAGCATGCAAATGTCAGTAAATCAGGGATTTAAAATATATTACAATGGGCAAACCCTGACTAAATCATTTATACATAATTATTGTAAAAATGAAGCACTTTTTTATTACATTATTTTCACTGGTGTTCCTCTTTAAGTCAATTTATGTAGATTCAATTGAAAGTATCAATAGTTATACTCACAAACAAGGGTTACCACACAGGCAACCACTGACAAGGCAGGTGGGGAGAATTGGAACCTGACCCCACTCAGGTTTAAAGGGAACCTAAACTGAGAGGGATATGGATTTTACCTTTTAAACAATACCAGTTGCCTGGCAGTCCTGATGATGTCTTTAGCTGCAGTGGTGGCTGAATCATACTCTTGAAACAGGCATGCAGCTAATCCAGTCTGATGCTTGTTCAGGGTCTGTGGCTTAAAGTATTAGAGACACAGGATCAGCAAGACTGCCAGGCAACTGGTATTATTTTAAAAGGAAAATCCATATCCTTCTCTGTTTAGGTTCCCTGTAAGAAGTCGTTCTCTGTAGATAGGAAGGAATGGGGATACACCCCTCCACCAAGGGGGGACAAAACTGATTGCAATTAAGTGAATGGAGGCGCCAACAAGAATAAAAACGATTAAAAGGGGGAAGTTTGGTGGACTTACCGAGGGAGGTAAGTCCACTAAACTTCCCCCTTTTAAACATTTTTATTCTTGTTGGTGCCTCTGTTCACTTAATTGCAATCATGTTGTTTTCCAGCACAGGAAGAGTTATCTATGCAAAAGAGCTTCACTGAGCTATTTGACGCACTGGGTCCAATACAGTCCTGATTTCTAAAGCACTTAACCCTTTCAGGACTGGCCGCCTAACCGCCCTTAAGGACCAGGCACTATTGCATGGGGGGGGGGGGGCCTTGAGTTTGGGGGGTCAGGCAGCCGGATCCTGTTGCTGAGCTGTGTCCCCCCCCGTGTGGCCAGGTGTCCCCCCCCCCCCCCCCCCCCTTTCGGCAGCAACCATCACTCGCCTTCCAGGCTCCAGCGATGAGCCGCTGTGGAGCGGCTCTTGGATATATCACAATGGTACATGCTAGGCTGGCTTCAGCATGTGGCATTGCAGTGTGTTGTGTTGGTGGTATAATGGTTAGGATAGCAGCCTACAGAGCGGTAGGCCTGGGTTTAATTCCTGGGCCTGGCCAATGTATGTGAGTTGGCTTTTGGCATCCTACAAATCCCTAAGCAAGCTCATTTTTCTCTTGGATATATCATAATGGTACATGCTAGGCTGGCTTCAACATGTAGTTGTGGTGGTGGTATAGTGGTGAAGAGAGCTACCTACCGAGCACTAGACCTGGGTTCAATTCCCGGCCAAGACCTGGGTTCAATTCCTGGCCAAGGAATGTAAGCTGGCTTTCAAAATCCTACAATTCCCTGGAAGATGAGAGAGAGGAGGAAGGGAGGAGGGAGAAAGGAGAAAAAGGACTAAAGGAACAGTCAATAGGGTCTATGGGCTACCATATAGCATAAACAAGGTTCCATTTGCGATTATTATAACTTTTCCGCCGTAATCCTGAATTTCGTTAAAATCCGGTGGAATTCTCATAGCAACGGAATTTAGCTCTGGCGAAATCCGCGACTTCCGGCGGAACGGAATTTGTTTGTTCCGATCATCCCTACAATCCAGCGCTGGCTTCCCCCGAAACATCCCGCAATCCTCGCTTGACAAGGCTGGATATATTTGCCTTCCCTGGCTCCAGCGGGGGCACTGTTGCGGGTCTCAGCACAGAGATAGGTGAAAATAGCCGATCTCAGTCGGATCCGCTCTACTACGCAGGCGCAGGAGACTTGCGCCTGCGCAGTAGAGCGGACCGACAGTGATCGGCTATTTATGCCTATCTCCGAGGAGGAGAGCCGATACTGCGCCTGCGCTGGAGCCGGGAAGAAAAAGATTTACATCCCGCTGTTCGGAGGGGCACAGCGAGATGGCCGTGGGATACAGGAGGATGGGTGAACCCTCGATAGGATCTGGAGGCTTCCCTCACCTGAGGGGTTTTTTAGTTACAGGTTTTCTTTAATGAAGAGTTCATGATATGTATTCAGAGTGGGGTATAGTACTGTATGTTAGGCCTATGTTTAACATTGACTCACAAGCACTCAGAAAGCACACTTTTCCGACATCAGCCGATCCCCGTCCTTGCCAGATAACCGAGACTCTACTGTATTAAGAAATGATCAATTATGGGTAAATAACCACTTGTATCCCCGCCGTAAGAGCAACCCTGGAGTGGCATCAGCACAAGTGGAAACAACCCTAAATGTCTGGATATTTCTTTCACTAATCAGACCTGAAGACATCACTCAGCAGGAGTGAGAAAACCTCTTCTAGAATAGAAAAGGGTGCCCATTTTGAAGGTACCTATAAAAGCAAGGCCTCCAATCAGTTCACTGCTGACATCAGTTCACGATCAAAGGGTAGCGTTATAATGGTGAAGCAATCAAATTTACCAGAACTCACCATCGATTCTCCTCAATTTGACATCACAGCAAGGTAATTTCCACTCAGCCCCCTCCTATCAGGTCGCCACGCTCTCCGATCTGCCTTACGGCGCAGCCCCCCGAAGCCCGCGCCGGTGCAGCCTCTCCATAGCATCCAGGGGTCACTATGGTAGCGATTGGAACTGTGCATGACGTCAGACGTCATGCCCGATTGTTGCCATAGCAACGCCTGAAGCTATGCCGGAAGTCTCGGCCATCGCGGGATCGCAGCCAGGTAAATATCGCTGGCGGCGATCGGAGGGAGAGGGACAGTGCTGGGGGACTTGGGGGGGGGGGGGGGGGGGGGGGGGGGGGTTGGGTGTCTGGGGGTTAAGTGTAGCTAGCCTAGTGCTAGCTACATCACCTTAGACACATTTTTTTTAAAATAAAGCCAACTGCGTTAGTTGAACGCCAGGGTGGTTAAGCTGCATACTCCCCGCCTGACAGGTCCTTTGACGTCCCCTTGATGACGTTCATCAGCGACTCCTCTTCCTGTCAGCGGTTGTGCACGATGTCACGCAGCGCTACATGCCGGGAGCAAACAAGACTTCAAGCGATATTGGTACTTTGCGATTCAATGTGACATCGTTATTGCGACGCGATGCTAAGCAACATTACGTGGTCGTGCGCCTGTAACCACGTAGCGATGTTGTGGAAATGACCGTTCAGCGCTGAAAAAAAATTGTTGGTCAGTGGGAAAATGGTTGGGAAAATCGCGACATGGGTGCTTAGCTTTAGATTGTAAGCCTTTGGAAGGGCCCTGCTGCTCACAGAATAACGTGAACCTGAATGAGACGATGACTCCAGTGTATCAGCTGGCATTGTGTACAATATTGTCTGGTGTGTGTATTATCAATATCTGTAACCTTATTTATTGTACAGTGCTGCGTAATAAGTTGGCGCTATATAAATCCAGTTACTGTAATAATAATTTTAACCCGGCAAAAGATAATTTTTCGGACTGCATTATAGAGTTTGGCCACCAGGTGGAAACATAATACAAGTTTTGGTAATAGATTCCATTAGCACAGATTGTCAGACCATGACAAGTTTACCTTGGCAATTACCGCACACTGAGCTGCCAAATGTGTCTCCACTTCAACAAGATACACATTTGTCACCACAGACATCATTCATAAATAGTTAAATTACTATAAGTATACTCTTATAATACATATAGACCTATCATTATTTTCTATGGCCACAATGCATTCTTGAAGTGAATTTCTCCTACCGGTAAGGAAAAAAACAAGCAATCCAAGATTCCCCGAGCTCTGTGCACAGGTTATTTCAGCTAGACAAGACAAGACAAATAACATTTATATTGCGCTTTTCTCCTTGCGGACTCAAAGCGCCAGAGCAGAGCAGCAGCCACTAGGGCGCGCTCTATTGGCAGTAGCAGTGTAAGGGAGACTTGCCAAAGGTCTCCTACTGAATTAGTGCTGGCTTACTGAACAGGCAGAGCCGAGATTCGAACCCTGGTCTCCTGTGTCAGAGGCAGAGCCCTTAACCATTACACCATCAGCCAACTGCCAACTGCTAGCTCCCATGATTTTGTGTGTATATAAAACACAACAGTTATAAAGTATTTCTTACAGAATCTGCCAGGTTGCAGTCACAGCGTGTTGCTAGTGAATTGAATAATGCAGGTGTAAAATAATGTATCCTGCTTTATGCAGCTAAATACTTAACCACTTAACGACCAGCTAACCCCCATAGGCGTCGGCAGGTCTTAAGTGGTTTACCATGGAAATGGTCCATGTCAGTTCACGGAGGGTCTCTCCGTGAACAGCCGGAGAGCCGCGGATCGCGGCTCGCCGGCAAAATGTAAACATGCGGGGAAGAAATCCCCGCTGTTTACATCATACGGCGCTGCTGCGCCGTAAGGCAGATCGGCGATCCCCGGCCTCTGGCCGGGGATCGCCGGCATCTGATAGGCAGAAGCCTATCCTTCAATGCGCAGGACGGAATTCCGTCCTGCGCATTACGGAGAGAGGGAGGGAGGTAAGGAGGCAGAGGGCGGAAATGGCTGCGGAGGGGGGCTTTGAGGAGCCCCCCCACAAAACGCAGATGGCCGGCGGCGATCAGACCCCCCCCCCGGCAGGACATCTCCCTAGTGGGGAAAAAAGGGGGGGAAGTCTGGTCGCCCTGACTTCAAAGTGATCTGTGCTGTGGGCTGGAGAGCCCACGCAGCACAGATCGGACCAGCATAGGCTGGTCCTTAAGTGGTTAAAGGGGAACTGAAGTGAGAGGGATGTAGAGGCAATACCAGTTGCTTGGCTGTCCTGCTGATCCTTTACCTCTAATACTTTTAGCCATAGACCCTGAACAAGCATGCAGCAGATCAGAACTGACAAGATTAGCTGCATGCTTGTTGTGATTCAGACACTACTGCAGCCAAATAGATCAGCAAGGCTGCCAGGCAACTGGCATTGTTTAAAAGGAAATAAATATGGCAGCCTCCATATACTTCTCACTTCAGTTGTTCTTTAAAGGTCAACCGAAGTGAGAAGAATATGGAGGCTGCCATATTTATTTCCTTTTATACAATACCAGTTGCCTGGCAGTCCTGCTTGTCTATTAGGATGCAGTAGTGTCTAAACAATGTCAGAAACAAGCATGAAGCTAATCTTTCAGATCTGACAATGTCAGAAAAACACCTGATCTGCTGCATGCTTGTTCAGGGGCTATGGCTAAAATTATTAGAGTAAGAGGAATAGTTGGATATCCAGGCAACTGGTAATGCTTAAAAGGAAATACATATGGCGGTCTCCACATCATTCTCACTTCAGTTGTCCTTTAAGGGCCTGAGCCCTCTAACGCAGTTGTGTCAGCTTTTCAGTTACACATCAATGTTACAGATGCTAAAAAGCAGACAGTAGTAGATACAACTATGTTAGTGGGCCCCAAATAGGGATATGGGAATTTGTAGTCAGTCTGTACTCTACACAGGATGGCTGCCATGGTGACACGCTGCCATGTAAACTTAGGCCTGAGACCCACTAGCAGCGCTTTTCTAAGCGCAACTGAAGTAATTTAAAAAATAGGTAGCTGGTTCAGGTGCTTCCTTGGCCCTCCTAAGCCCCTCCTTCACTAGGGGTGGGACCCTCTAAACCTGGGGTGTCAAACTTGTAGTACGGTCTGCTCCCGGGGATGTCAGACTTGTAGTACGGTCTGCTCCCGGGGATGTCAGACTTGTAGTACGGTCTGCTCCCGGGATGTCAGACTTGTAGTACGGTCTGCTCCCGGGGATGTCAGACTTGTAGTACGGTCTGCTCCCGAGGATGTCAGACTTGTAGTACGGTCTGCTCCCTGGGATGTCAGACTTGTAGTACGGTCTGCTCCCGAGGATGTCAGACTTGTAGTACGGGCTGCTCCCGGGGATGTCAGACTTGTAGTACGGTCTGCTCCCGGGGATGTCAGACTTGTAGTACGGTCTGCTCCCGGGGATGTCAGACTTGTAGTACGGTCTGCTCCCGGGGATGTCAGACTTGTAGTACGGTCTGCTCCCGAGGATGTCAGACTTGTAGTACGGTCTGCTCCCGGGGATGTCAGACTTGTAGTACGGTCTGCTCCCGGGGATGTCAGACTTGTAGTACGGTCTGCTCCCGAGGATGTCAGACTTGTAGTACGGTCTGCTCCCGGGGATGTCAGACTTGTAGTACGGTCTGCTCCCTGGGATGTCAGACTTGTAGTACGGTCTGCTCCCGGGGATGTCAGACTTGTAGTACGGTCTGCTCCCGGGGATGTCAGACTTGTAGTACGGTCTGCTCCCGGGGATGTCAGACTTGTAGTACGGTCTGCTCCCGAGGATGTCAGACTTGTAGTACGGTCTGCTCCCGAGGATGTCAGACTTGTAGTACGGTCTGCTCCCGGGGATGTCAGACTTGTAGTACGGTCTGCTCCCGGGGATGTCAGACTTGTAGTACGGTCTGCTCCCGGGGATGTCAGACTTGTAGTACGGTCTGCTCCCGGGGATGTCAGCGGGAGCGGGAGCGAGGACGCCACCGCCGCGCAGTGGTTTGTGACTTTAAAGTCGCAAATTCTGATAGTGAACGGGTGGTTTGGGCCGGAGCATCGGTGAGTGGCTGTGCAGGCACAGGACTTCTGCGGAGGACCATTAGAAGCCCCAGGTAAGTTCAACTATTTATTTTCCTACCCCCCCTACAGTACGCTTTTAAAGGGAACCCGAGGTGAGTGTGATGTAGAGGCTGCCATATTTATTTCCTTGTAAACAATGCAAGTTGCCTGGCAGTCCTGATGATATTCTGGCATACATGGTCAAAACCCTGGAACAAGCATTTAACAAATCCAGTAAAACATGAGTCAGCTGCATCAGAGTACCTGATCTGCTGCATGCTTGTTCAGGGTCTATGGATAAAAGTATTAGAGACACAGGATCACAGCAGGATAGCCAGGCAACTGGTATTGGTTAGAAGGAAATAAATATGGCAGCCTCCATATTATACTCACTTCATTTTCAATTTGGAGTGCCCAAAAGTTACCTGGATCTTTTAGGATCCTAGCAATGCCCCTGCTTAGTAGAAGGAAGGCTTCTGATACCAGGGAGACTTCCCGATCCTCTCTCACAATCTGTTTGCAGTTAGGTGGCCATACGATCCCTCTCAGATTCGATCAGAGAGGGATCTATCGGTTGAATCTGATGGCGAATCGACCAGTGTATGGCCACCTTAATACTTTTAGCCACAGCCCCTGAACAAGCGTGCAGATAAGGTGCTCTGACTGAAGTCAGACTGGATTAGCTGCATGCTTGTTTCAGGTGTGTGATACAGACACTACTGCAGCCAAAGATATCAGCATGACTGCCAGGCAACTGGAATTGTTTAAAAGGAAACATCCATATCCCTCTCAGTTAAGGTTCCCTTTAAGGGCCTGTTTCCACTACACGCGGATTCTGGATGCAGAAAAACTGAGCCCAATGAATGTCTATGGGCCTGTTTCCACTAAATACGATTTTTCTGATGCAGATTTTCCCATATGCATTCATTGGAGTCAGTTTTTCTGCATCCATTTGTCATCAAATCTGCGTGTAGTGGAAATAGGCACTGAAGGACAACTGAAACAAAAGGAATATGGAGGCTGCCATATTTATTTCCTTTTATGCAATGCCAGTTGCCTGGCAACCTACTGATCTAATTGGCTGCAGTATTGTCTGAACCAGAAACAAGCATGCAGCTAATCTTGTCAGATCTGACAGTATTGTCAGAAACACCTGATCTGCTGCATGCTTGTTCAGGGGCTATGGCTAAAAGTATTAGAGGCAGAGGATCAGCAGGGCTGCCAGGCAACTGGTATTGCTTAAAACATAATAAATATGGCAGCCTCCATAACCCTCTTATTACAGTTGTGCTTTAACCTCCCTGGCGGTAAGCCCGTGCTGAGCACAGCTATGCCGCCGGGAGGCACCGCTCAGGCCCCGCTGGGCCGATTTGCATAATTTCTTTTTTTGCTGCACGCAGCTAGCACTTTGCTAGCTGCATGCAGTGCCTGATTGCCGCCGATCCGCCGCTATCCGTCGCGCCGCAGCCGCCCCCCCCAGACCCCGTGCGCTGCCTGGCCAATCAGTGCCAGGCAGCGCTGTGGGGTGGATCGGAGTCCCCCTTGACGTCATGACGTCGGTGACGTCATCCTGCCCCGTCGCCATGGCGACGGGGAAGCCCTCCAGGAGATCCCGTTCTTTGAACGGGATCTTCTGATCTCCGATCGCCGGAGGGGCTGGGGGGATGCCGCTGAGCAGCGGCTATCATGAAGCGAGACTTTGTCTTGCTACATGAAAAATAATTTTATTTTTTTTTAAAAACGCATTTGCTGCCCCCTGACGGATTTTTAGCAAACCGCCAGGAGGGTTAATTCTACATTGGGAAGTATATAACCTTTGTTATTTTTGTTTTGCTTCAGTTTGAAGCTAGGTTCACAGTGGTCAGCTGCAGAATGCACACATTACAATGAGTGTGAGCTGCAATGGAGACAGGACGTAGTCTATAATACAGAGGTCAGGAGAGTTTTTGGCTGAGAGAGCCATAAACTCTACATATTTTAAAATGTAATTCTGAGAGAGACATACAATATGTTTCAAACTGGCACAGTGCGCATGCGCAGCAGAGGGCTCATGTCCCTGTTGCCATGGTTATGTGTATACAGTTGATCCTCCGGGGAGCAGAAGTGTCAGACACGTCTTCAGCTTCTCTTGGGTTTCAGCAACATCAGCAATTTTCCCGAGAGCCGGACAGGAGAAATACAGACTAACAGCTTGTACAATTAGCTAGCTGAGTTGGGGGTTGATTCACTTTGTAGGACGAGATCCTCGCACTTTGGCCCAATAGGCTGCCTGTCAAGTGACAGACAACTTATTGGGCCAATCAAAGTGCGGGGATCTCGTCCTACAAATCCACTGGACCTGACAGGGTCCAGGGTGGGACAATTGGTCCAGGGTGGGACAATTGGAGCAGCTGTTAGTTTTGAGGTAGCGTGAGTAAGTTAGTGGTGCATGCTACAGCAGTAGCATGCCTACTCTGAAAATTTTACTTGCACTGCCACACTAAGCGGCGCTGCTTGAGCCGTACTAGATTAGTGAATCAACCCCTACTGATTTGTCTGTGAGCCAGATCCGGCTCCCGAGCCATAGGTTCCCTACCCCTGCTATAATACAGAGCCTGCAGGTGATCAGTTACAACCCAGTACTGTGAAATGGCCCATAGCATTTTATGGGCAGTGAGTTAATATGCAGAATTATTATTCTGCAATGCAGCTGAGCACTGTGAACTGGGCCTCGCGTTAATGCTGGGTACACACGATGCAATTTCCCATCCTATTGACGGGTAATCTGACAGGAAGTTGCATCGTGTGTACATGTCCCTCCTGATGGATAACGGTATCGATTTTCCCATGAGGACTTTGTAAAATCGATCTCGTTATTAATCGGGAGCAGATCAGTCATATCGGAAATAATCATCCAATTCCTGTCAATTGGAGGGGAAAAATTGCACTGTGTGTGTACTAAGCATCAGGCCGGCGGCCCGGGCTCCAATTGCAAATTACAGCAGAGCCCCCGTTATCAGGAACTCAGGCAACTGGAAGTCTTTACTAACCGGCACGCCTGAAGGGATAACAGGGATTGTGATGTCGGTGGGTTTTGAGGCTTTCAAAATACTTACCCAGCCTCCAATGATGTTTAGCAGCCTTCCTGCAGCGGCGTCCGTGCACAGCCCCCTCGTGTCATGTGACCCCATGCAGGTCAGGTGACATGTCAGCTTGTGTGCACAGGGGAAGATGGAAAGCCGCTAGGAGCTGCAGGAAGGCTGCTACACGTCGCAGTAGGCTCAGTGAGTATTTAGGGGGTAGGTTTGTGCTTTTTAGGCCTCTTTTCCACGGGCGTTTGATGGGCAGGGAGATGCCTCTCAAACTCTCACAACTGCTCACTGCTGCCTGGTAACTGCTTGTTGCTGACTGGTAACTGCTGCTCACTGCTGCCTGGTAACAGCTTGTTGCTGACTGGTAACTGCTGCTCACTGCTGCCTGGTAACTGCTTGTTGCTGACTGGTAACTGCTGCTCACTGCTGCCTGGTAACTGCTTGTTGCTGACTGGTAACTGCTGCTCACTGCTGCCTGGTAACTGCTTGTTGCTGACTGGCAACTGCTGCTCACTGCTGCCTGGCAGTGGCGTAGCTAAGAAGCTTTGGGCCACGATGCAAGTTTTACATTAGGACCTCCCAAGCACTCTATACATAACAATTGATATGGCGCACCAAAACCTGCCAATGGCAACTACAGTGTCAGAGGTGCAAGAAGGGGATGGGGAACAGTTGGTTTATGATTACCACTATTCAAAGCATTTATAGAAGTGATCATTATGATCACTGGACCTTTAGAGAGCTGATATTGAAGTTGAGGGAGGGCCCCTCGGTGCCCTTCTGGCCCAAGGGCCCCAATGCGGTCGCTACCTCTGCACCCCCTATTGCTACGCCCCTGCTGCCTGGTAACTGCTTGTTGTTGCCACCTGATAACTGCTCACTGCTACCTGGTTACTGCTAGAGATGTCGCAAACCTCCGATTTTCGGTTTGCGAACCCTGTTCGCAAACTTTCACGGAAGGTTTGCGCGAACTTTCGCGAACCGCAATAGACTTCAATGGGGAGGCAAACTTAAAAATTTTGAAAAATTTCTGCTGACTAGGAAAATGATAGAAAAGATGTTTTAAGGCAGGCATGGGCAAACTTGGCCCTCCAGCTGTTATGGAACTACAAGTCCCACAATGCATTGCAGGAGTCTGGCAGCCACAGTCATGACTCATAAAGGCAAAGGCATTGTGGGACTTGTAGTTCCGTAACAGCTGGAGGGCCAAGTTTGCCCATGCCTGGTTTAAGGGGTCTAATACCTGGAGGAAGACATGGTTGAGTGAAATACACATAAAAAGTCCCAGAAAAAAATCTGGATTTAACATAAAGCAGTGTTTTAAGGTCAGAAATCTCATTGAATGTTCAATTGCAGGCCTACACTGCATCAAGTCCTAGAGAGAGAGAGAGAGAACTCAGTTTTCTCTTGGGTATATAACAATGGTACATGCTAGGCTGGCTTCAGCATGTGGCATTGCAGTGTGTTGTGTTGCTGGTGTAATGGTTAGGATAGCAGCCTACCACGCGGTAGGCCTGGGTTTGATTCCTGGCCAATGTGAGTTGGCTTTTGACATACTACAAATCCTTAAAGGGACTCCGAGCAGTGGAGAAACTATGGAAAGATGCATATCATTTTAAAGCTCTCTTTTTCCTCTTTCCAATGATATATAAACCACCGCCCTATGCCTTTTAGTTGCCGAGGCCGCAATTTCGATCGCAAAAATAGAGAAAACTAAAAGACGTAGGGCCGCGGTTAATGTGTCGCCAGAAAGAGGAGAAAGAGAGCTTTAAAATGATATGCATCTTTCCATAGTTACATTGTATTACACAGGGCGACTTTTTCTGCAGAATGGAGCTGCTGACTTTAGGAAAAAGTCGTCCTGTGTAATACAAGGTAACTATGGAAAGATGGATATCATTTATTTTAAAGCTCTCTTTCTCCTCTTTCTGACCACACCTAAATCCTCGCCCTACGCCTTTTAGTTTTCTCTATTTTCGCGATCGAAATCGCGGCCACTGCAATTTCGATCGCGAAAATAGCGAAAACTAAAAGGCGTAGAGCGGCAGTTTATATATCATTGGGAAGAGGAGAAAGAGAGCTTTAAAATGATATGCATCTTTCCATAGTTTCTGCACTGCTCAGTGTCCCTTTAAGCAATTTTCTCTTGGATATATCATAATGGTACATGCTAGGCTGGCTTCAGCATGTAGCATTGTAGTGCGTTTTGTTGGTGGTATAATGGTTAGGATAGCAGCCTACAGAGTGGTAGGCCTGGGTTCTATTCCTGGCCAAGGTATGTAAGCTGGCTTTTGACATACTACAAATCCATAAGCAAGCTCATTTTTCTCTGGCTGGCTTCAGCATGTAGTGTTGGTGGTGGTATAGTGGTGAAGTGAGCTACCTACCATGCACTCAGACCTGGGTTCAAATCCCGGCTAAGGTATGTAAGCTGGCTTTTGAAATACTACAATTCCCTGGAAAACAAGACCCTCCTCCCGGAGGAGAGAGTGAGGGGTGAGGGAGGAGAGTAATATAAGGAATAACAATCAGCTAGGAACAAGCCTACAAGAGCCTAACTAAACTCTCCCTAGCAGAGTCTGTCCCTTAACTAATTACTGTAGGCAGATGAGTGAGTAAAACGACAGGAGAACCTTGACTTTTATAAGGGGGGGGGGCTCCAGGAGTGAGTGTAGTTTGATTGGTGACAATGTGCCTGCTGACTGTGATGTAGAGGGTCAGAGTTCTGCTCAATGGAGCATTATGGGGGCGAATCGAACCTCTGGGAAAGTTCGCCTTCGCGGGCGAACCAACCAAAGTTTGCCTGGAACTATTCGCCGGCAAACATCTCTAGTTATTGCTTGCTGAGCACACAGTTTAACTGTCCGTGGAAAAGAGGTCTAAGGGCCCTTTTCCACTAGCAATCGCAATCACAAATCTCAAACTCTTGCGATTTTTCATTAATTTTGTTATGCGATTGCAATTTTTCATTTGCATTGCATTATCCCTCTTAACCACTTGAGGCCCACTGTTTTAAATCCCCCTAAAGACCAGGCCATTTTTCATAAATTGGGCACAACTCCCCCAAAGCTTATTTATTTTTTTACAAATATTTTTCTTAATTTTTTTTTTAAATAAAAATGCCTATTTTTTTTCCCCACCCTCCCTCCTCCTGTTAGCCTATCATAGAGATCGGCTGTGATAGGCTTCAGCTTCAGCCTATCACCGCCGATCGCTTCTGTGTCCCCCAGGGGGACAGCCGATTCACACGGCTGTCCCTAGTACAGTATATTTCACCGTCTAACAGTCTCTGAGTCCGATCGCCGCTGGGAGACTGAAGGCAGAGCAGAGCTCCTCCTTCCAAGCGGAGATGCGCACGCTCTCCTGCTAGCCCCATAGAAGGCCATTCACGCTAATCGGCGTGGAGCGGTCGGCAAGAAGTTAAAATCGCTCCAGAAAGCGATTGCAATTTGAAAGTTGAAGCACTATAGTGAAATACTTTTCATGATTTCTATGATAAAGTAACAACACTAGCGATTTGCGATTCAGCTGTGCAGTGGAAAAACGCCCATTAGGCCGGTTGCTGAAGCAGCCGGCAAGCACAGGCGATCCCTGCTGGTGCCGCGTATCGGGGACATACAATCTGCATATCATTTGTGTGCAATTTGAATTAATTATCATATAGTCATCTTGTGCACTGTCATTGGTATAAGATCTGTGGAAATCGCTTAAAGTGAACCTCCGGACTAAAAATCTACTCAGCAGAACTGAAAAGGCTTGGTGTTTCTTTAACAGTTTCACAGCATCAGAACTTTGTTTTTCTTACCAAAGAATCATTTTTAGCGGCATTTTTATCTACGCTCCACCCATCAAAGAAAAAAAGCCCGGGCTTTTTTTCTCTGATGCTGTGCAGAGCATGATGAGATTTCCTATGTTGTTATTCATGTTGCCTAGCAACTGGGAGAGGCGCTCAGGAAACAGGACAGTTGGAACTGTGTCTCTTGCTCCCTGTCATCTCCTTTCAACCAAAAAGATGGCTGCCCTCATAAATTCAAACATTTGCCTGTTCTTTTAAAACAGTGTGGGTAAGAGATTATATTACCTATCTATTTAAATTAACATAACTAATGTAACTTAATGACAGTGTGTTTGTTTAGGCTGGAGTTCCTCTTTAAGGTGGACATAAACTGATAGATTTGCAGCAGATTTGACCATCAGATGGATGTCTGTCAGATGCCTGTCAAATTAAATCTGACAGGAATCTATCTGATGTGTGCCACATACTGGGAACAGATTTCTAATAGATTTCAGAATGAAATCTACTGGAAATCAAGCTAAATGCAGTATTGGACCATTAAATCCAATGTGACTCTATGGGCCATCGATCTGCTGCCAGCAGCAGATCGACCTAGATAGAGCAAATCGATCGAAATTGGCCGCAAATAGATCGAGTGACTGATTTGATAGAATCAATTTCTGATTGATTCAATAGAATCGAATGATCAATCAATGGCTGAAATCGACTATGCTGTCAAGTTGAATCTGACAGGAATCTATCTGATGTGTACCACACACTAGGAACAGATTTCCAATAGATTTTAGAATAAAATCTATTAGAAATCGAACTAAATGCATTATTGGATCATTAAATCCAATGCTACTCTATGGGCCATCGATCTGCTGACCTAGATAGAGCAAATCGATCGACATTGGCCGCAAATAGGTTGATCAACTGATTCGATAGAATCGATTTCTGATCGATTCAATAGAATCGAATGATCAATCAATGGCTGAAATCGACCAGTGTATGCGCCCCTTTAGCCACAATTCAGGATCTCATGAACCTCCCTTGCAAACAACAAGAAAAGCTACATTTATTTTTATAAAGCAACATCTTGCCAAGCTTTATCAGGCCACAGTGCAGGCAGCCATGAGAAGCCTGTGAGCCCTTTATAGCTGCTAGCCTGCTCATCATATAGAATAACCATTCTCTTCTGTGTTCTGTCTATATGACATGTATCTATAGATGCTATTAATAGCCCTATGCTGGCTAGTGATGTCCGGTTCATGAGGGATTGGTTCATTTGAGCCGGTTCTTTCCTGTGAGTTAAGTGATCCGACTCATCACACTGAACCGAATCAGTTCAGTGGATGAGTCAGGAGCTGCAGCTGCACAGGGTCCTTTTCCACTGCAAAATGCTTTTGACCAATTTAGATGTGCTTTTTTGTGTGCGTTTTTTATGCGTTTACGTTTTTGACCAGTTCTGATGTGCGTTTTTATGCGTTTACATTTTTGACCAGTTTTGATGTGCGTTTTTATGCGTTTACATTTTTGACCAGTTTTGATGTGCGTTTTTTATGCGTTTGCATTTTTCTGATTGGCAAGTGTTGTCTTAATTTTTGAAAATAGATTCTAGTGGTTAAATCAATACAAAACACAAAGCGTTTTTCATGCGTTCCTGTACTTTACATTGAAACGCAAAACGCATCATAATCTCACAGATATGCGTTTGCGTTTTTTTTAAAATCGGAACGCAGCAGTGGAAAAGGCCACCCAGGATTATTATTTAAATAGGACTCTTTCACACTAGAGCCCTTTTTCTGCGTTTCAATGCAAAGTCGAAACTTTGCGTTAACCAAGGTAAAATGAAAGTCCATAGACTTTCATTTTACCTTTCACACCCGACGTTGCGTTTCGATGTGTTGCGGTACGATGTACCCGGGAGCTTTTTATCATCGGGAGCTGGTGTTTTCACGCTGGGTTAATAAATTTATACCGCCGTTGATTGCGTCGCACCTCAGATTCCCGATGACACGCCGCAGGCTATTCAGAGCATGCAGGAGACGGCTCCTGCGCGCGTTGTCTAATGTGAAAGAGGCACTTAAGTGAAAAAAAAACGAGTTCTACTCACCTGGGGCTTTCCTAAGCCCCCTGCAGCTGTCCAGTGCCCTCGATGTGTCTCTCCGATCCTCCTGGTCCCGCTGGCGACCACTTCTGGTTTTGCTGTCAGGACCCGATAGGCATGGGAACGCGAGTGATTCTTCGCGTTCCCAGCCACAATAGCGCCCTCTATGTTGCTGTAGCAGCTCTCTATGATGCTATAGCAACATAGAGGGAGCTATTGTTGCTGGGAACGCGAAGAATCACTTGCGTTCCCTGAGGAAAGCCCCAGGTGAGTAGAACTCGTTTTTTTTTTTTTTCACTTTTAAGGTTCACTTTAGGGCCCGTTCAGACTGCACGCGTTTCCAGCCGCGTTTTGGAAACGCGTGCAGGAGGCCGACACGCAGGACATCAGACAGTGCATAGAGTGCAATGTCTGATGTTCACACTGCATGCGTTCCAGACCTGTGCGGTCCGGGAACGCATGCTGGATGCATTTTTTGTAAAAACGCACGGCTGTCCCATTCACTTTTCAGTGATGGGATCAGCCACGCAACGCACACAAACGCGGATGGCGTGCGTTCGTACGCATTGTGGTCCGCACGCATGGCCATCCGCATTTGTGATGTGAACCGGCCCTAAAAATCAGCAAACGCATGCGTTTTTGGCAAAAACACAGCTAGTGGAAAAGGCCCCACAACACACAGCTGAAGGAGAAGGAGCCAGGAGGAGGAATAATAGATGTATGGGCCAATTAGCAGGGGAGGGGAGTGACTAGCAACCAGTTACTGCTAGCCACACACTTCCCAGTGAAATGAATCAAATGATTCGGTTCATGATCCGGTTCATTTTAAAGGATTGAATCGAATGAATCGATTCATTGAAAAGAGCCTGACTCCCATCACTTATGCTGGCAAAGACTACATCTCCCATGATGCTCCGCGCAGGGCCCGCCTCTCCCATTCTGCAGGGAGGGGAGGGGGGAGCTATGTGTGTTACAGCAGAGTTGTAGAGGCAGCAGGCAGAGCTGGAGCAGCTTTGATTGGGCACCTGGGCTCCTGCACCCCCTGGGACAGGTAATGTCAGCACAGGGAAGGGGGGAATACCTGGGGCACCAGGGAGGGCGCTGGGCTCCTGCTATTATTACTCTGCAGTGATTGTATTATTATGTCATACAACTGAGAGCGTTGCACTCCTGCCTTGCCTGTTGCAGCAGCTCTTACTATGATTAGCATTGCTGCAATCAGATAGCATTGCATGGAGCATCGGACCCTATTGGTGAGCAGTGAGGGGGTATCAGCCCTCCTCCTCCCCTGCTAGGGCTCAGCAGTGCAGGGCTGCAGTAATACAATTATCTCTGTGTAGTGAATGGCACATGGGATGCATTAGGGCTGGAGGCAGCTGGCCTCTCTCTGCTGGGCTGGGATTCTGCTTGGGAAAGTTGAATTACCTCCTGTGCATTCCACAGATGTCCCCCCCCCCCCCCCCTCCCTCAATTGTCACAGAAAGCATTCCCCCCCTACCCTCAATTGTCACCAAAAGCATTCCACAGATGTCCCCCTGACCCCCAAGTGTCACTGAGCGCAGGACAGACTGTGTAGCGTACGCTGCTTTTCTGCATTATGAGGATAGCCATCCGCTCTGCTGTTTATTTTGTGTCTGTTGGGGAGTGGAATTAGGAGAGGATGAACCAGAATTCTTTCTTGGGGTTCATTTAGTTTTAGCTGGTATTTATATAGCGCTCACATCTTCCGCAGAGCTGTACAGACTATATTGTCACTTAACTTTCCCTCGGAGCTCACAATCTAATCCCTACCATAGTCATATGTTTATGTATGTATCGTGTAGTGTGTGTGTGTGTGTGTGTGTATCGTAGTCTAGGGCCAATTTAGCGGCAAGCCAATTAACTTATCTGTATGTTTTTTGGATGTGAAAGGAAACTGGAGTGCCTGTAGGAAACCCATGCAGACATGGGGAGAGCATACAAACTCCTTGCAGATAGTGCCCTGGCTGGGATTGGATCCCGAAACCCAGCGCTGCAAGGCTGGATTAGCTGCATGCTTGTTTCAGGTGTGGGATTCAGACACTACTGCACCCAGAAACATCAGCAGGATAGTCCGGCAACTGGTATTGTTTAACATGAAATAAATATGGCAGCCTCTACATTCCAGTTCAGCTTCCCTGAAGCGAGGGGGGTATGGTGGCTGCCATGTTTATTTCTTTTTAAGCAATACCAGTTGCCTGGCTAACCTGCTAATCGTCTGCCGCTAATACTTTCAGCCATAACCCCTGAACAAGCATGCAGCATATGAGATTTCTGACATTATTGTCAGATCTGGCAAGATTAGCTGCTGCTTGTTTCTGGTGTGATTCGGACACTACTGCAACCAAACAGATTAGCAGGGCTGCCAAGTAACTAGTATTGTTTAACAGGTAATAAATATGGCAGCATCCATATCCCTCTCACTTCAAGTGTCCTTTAAGATTTTCCTTGTTTAAAACTATTGATCATCTTGAGATTCTCATCCACCCCTCCACACTCATACAGCAAATAGCTTAATGTTGAGTGGAGCATTCTGTTCAGCTGAAAATTCATGTATTTGCATTATGCAATGGGGATGGAATGCAAATTTCAGCTACCCACACACACTAGATTTCTATCAACTGAAGTGACTGTCGATTGGGGATGGTCAATGAGATTCAAATAATTTCAAGTTGATGCAGGATTATGCAAATTGTCTATATTTGCAAATATATGCAGCATGAGGCCTCATTCACAGTGGGACATTACGTTGTACTGCGACGTTATAGGACCACTATCGTCATAGCCGGCCTTTGACCGGAGCGGTCACTCAGGGCGCCACCTTCCAAGGGGGCGCCTATAGCTGGTTACCTACACTGAGAGCACCTACACCTGGCTACCTATGGGGGGGGGGGGGGGGATGGAGACCTTCAACTGACTTCCTATGCTTGGCAACCTATATTGAGGGCACCTACACATGAGATCCTATACAGGGGACACCTATACCTGGCTACCTACCTATACTGTCTGAGGGCGTTTTTTTTTTGGGGGGGGCACACTGCGGCTATAACGCGTGGCGCAAATTGTCAGCGCTGTGCTATCATTCTAAATGGGGGAGAAGGCGGCTAACTGTCCCACTGATTGTTTTTATTAACATTCCTGAAAGGTTCTAGCCTTCATTTTTAAGTGTATTCAGGATAATGCACTCTTTCCATCCATTCGTGGTTATTAATAGTATTTTTCTATTATACGTATGTGACGTGTCAGAGATATGAGCATTTGGCGTGATGTGTCACAACGTCAAAAAGTTTGGGAACCACTGTCCTAGGAGATATCTCAGGAGTAAAGGGGAAGTGTGTGTGTGTGTGTGTGTGTGTGTGTGTGTGTGTGTGTGTGTGTGTGTGTGTCAAAAATCAGGTTTCGCTCAGGGCGGTGTGAAACCTAAGACTGGCCCTGACTATCGTGAAAATCGTAAAAATGTAAAATACATGTAAACGCATACAAATAAGAAATATGTTTCTTCCAGAGTAAAATGAGCCATAAATTACTTTTCTCCTATGTTGCTGTCACTTACAATGGGTAGTAGAAATCTAACAGAACCGACAGGTTTTGAACTAGTCCATTTCTTCATGGGGGATTCTCAGCGAGTCTTTTATTGTTTATAAAGACATTTCCTGGAAAGGAATTATACAATGATGCTGACCAGCCTCCCTACTTGCTTCACAATTTTTTTGACGGTAGTTGGACAGAGCAACTGCCATTCGCTAAGTGCTTTTGAAACTAAATAAAACCAATCCCCAATGAGGAGATGGGCTAGTCCAAAAACCTGTGGGTTCTGTCAGATTTATATTCCCTACTATAAGTGACAGCAACATAGGAGAAAAGTAATTTACGGCTCATTTTTAATCTGCAAGAAACATTTCTTATTTGTATGCGTTTACATGCATTTTAAATTTTGATTTTCGCGATAGTGGTTCTGTAAAGTCACGTGATTCAAGAGAGCTAGAACAGCACCTTGGCAATCCTCTGTGGCTGCACCTTGGCAATCCTCTGTGGCTGCACCTTGGCAATCCTCTGTGGCTGCACCTTGGCAATCCTCTGTGGCTGCACCTTGGCAATCCTCTGTGGCTGCACCTTGGCAATCCTCTGTGGCTGCACCTCGGCAATCCTCTGTGGCTGCACCTCGGCAAACCAACAGGGTGAAGATCCATCTTGTTGGAAGATAATGGTCTGCACCACATCCAAGTATAAATCCGCTCTATTGTGAAGATCCATAAAATGCGGTGTAGCAGCTACAGCCCGCTGTTTCAGGTTACATACCCTTTTATAAGCCTCTCCGTACAAGTGCTGAGTGTAAAGGTGGCCACACACCATACAATTTTTTTTTTAAATATCTGTTCAATTTAAGAATTGCAATCAATTTTTCTGACTAATTGTAACATTTCAATAAATATGACCAATGTACCACACACCTATGTTCAATTTTTCTTCAATTATGATAAAAATGATTGGAAACTCAGAGAAAATTGCTAGTGTATGTATATTAACCACCCTGGCTTTCTGATTAAATCGCCAGGGAGGCTGCGGGAGGGTTTTTTTTAAATAAAAAAAAAACTATTTCATGCAGCCAACTGAAAGTTGGCTGCATGAAAGCCCACTAGAGGGCGCTCCGGAGGCGATCTTCCGATCGCCTCCGGCGCCCAGAATAAACAAGGAAGGCCGCAATGAGCGGCCTTCCTTGTTTTGCTTATTTCGTCGCCATAGCGACGAGCGGAGTGACGTCATCGACGTCAGCCGACGTCCTGACGTCAGCCGCCTCCGATCCAGCCCTTAGCGCTGGCCGGAACTTTTTGTTCCGGCTGCGCAGGGCTCAGGCGGCTAGGGGGGCCCTCTTTCGCCGCTGCTCGCGGCGAATCGCCGCAGAGCGGCGGCGATCAGGCAGCACACGCGGCTGGCAAAGTGCCGGCTGCGTGTGCTGCACTTTATTTGATAAAAATCGAACCAGCAGGGCCTGAGCGGCAGCCTCCGGCGGTGATGGACGAGCTGCGCTCGTCCAGACCGCTCAGGAGGTTAATACATTAACAATCCAACACACACCATACAATCTTTAGTAGAGATTGAAGAGAAATATCTGGCATTCCGGATCGATTTAAATCTAAAAAAAAACCAGGAAATCAGTTTCAAAAAAGGTGGTAACACACATTAATGCTGCGTTACCGTTGCATACAGTCGCTACAGTAAAGCATACAGGCAATGAAAAGTATGCTTCCCTGTACCTGGTAATGTGTGTGTTTAGAGGTCACGCACTGCAGCTGTGCATTACCATAACACTACACGTTACAATGCGAGGCTAACATCGCACTGTGAACGCCCCATAGGGTTAGTATTGCAGTGCAGTAAGCTGCCTTATAAGATATATAACGCAGCTCCACAATGTCCCACTGTGAATGAAGCCTGAAAATGGACAAGGTGGAATTTGATTGGTCCATTTTCAAGCTGTATACATTTGCATGCAAAATTTGCATAACCCTGCATCAACTCAGAATGATTTAGGGTGCGTACAGACATGCGTCTATAGTCGTTTAAAACGATCGTTACCGACGGCATTGCCCGACGATCGTTCGTAAAAAGTGCACGGACGATCATTAAAACGACCGACCAACGAGATATGTCGTTGGTAAAGAACGATCCATTCTGCCAGATCTTTTCCAACGACCATCGTTCAAAAAGTAATGTCTGTACAACGATCGGTCGTTGATCGTTTGTTCTCAAAGCTTTGCACATGCTCAAACAGTTCTTTTTGACACTTGTGTTTGAAATCAGTTTATACACCATGTTGCGCACGCAACGCTCGTTCCAAGATCGTTCGTACACGAACAATGTTCAAAGTAGCCTTTCTTCAAACGATCATCAGCTGATACCTCCTATAACATCGTTCGTCGTTCAGAACGAACGATCGTTATCGTATGTCTGTACGTACCCTTAGATTCAGGTGACAACTTAGGGTTGCCCTTCCCTCCCCCCCCCCCCCCCCCCATACCCACTGTGAATTGGCCTCTTAGGGTGTTGGCTGCGTACCAGGGGTGGGGTGATAGAACTCCTCGGAATTCTCAGTTCTCCTGCACTTTATACAGCGTATTAACCAAATGAGTCGCCGGTCTCATAATCCGTTTGGACCACAATATAAGACTTTGGGGTCCTTTTACACTCTGTGCATTTTGGAGCAATCACACCTCAGTCGAAAAGTCGCACCATGGCCAAAATAGAAGAAAAAAAAATTACCGTGGAGCTTCTAGTAAACATCCAGGATCACTGCGGAAGTTGCAGCGTAATGCACTGCTGCTTCTGTGTTACCGGGAGCACTTCCGTTGCAATGACCACAGCGACAAGCTGCGTTAGGAGAGAGCACTGCGATGCAACGCAGCAAGTGTAAAAGGGCCCTAAAATGACAGGTACACTTTAGATACCGCTTTTAGTTTTTTCAAGTCCATGCTGCTGTCTTTAGACAAATAGACAAGACAAATAACATTTATATTGCGCTTTTCTCCTTACGGACTCAAAGCGCCAGAGCAGAGCAGCAGCCACTAGGGCGCGCTCTATTGGCAGTAGCAGTGTAAGGGAGACTTGCCAAAGGTCTCCTACTGAATTAGTGCTGGCTTACTGAACAGGCAGAGCCGAGATTCGAACCCTGGTCTCCTGTGTCAGAGGCAGAGCCCTTAACCATTACACCATCAGTTGAGCCTTCTACACACACCAGATTAAAGTCATTCAAAACGTCTGGCGAACAACAGCTATGGTCGTTTTGGACGACAGTTGTAAGTAATGTAGCCAAACAACGTAAACCATTAATGAGCAATCGGGTATTCTGCCTAATTCAACTGGCGGATAGTGCTATTAGCTGGGTGTGTACAATGTCGTTCAAACGACAGTGTCCAAGAGCGTGAACGTGTGTCAAGTGACATGTTGCCTTCCCACTCAGTACTTAAATGACAATAGAATACCGTGTTTGTGTGTGTGGACGTCATTTTAGACTTGTTTGTTTTGTGTCATGGTAATGTCGTTTGTGCAGTGTCACTTATTTGTGTCTTGCTACTTTAATCTAGTGTGTGTATGGCCCTTTAAGCCGGTTACACATGTGAGATGGAAATCTTTGGAAAACGAGTAATCAATTTAAGGGGCCCATACACCTAATGATTTTCCCGCTGATATACAGTGATCGAATCGGCTGTGAAATCGTCGCGGCCACCACTGAGAGCACGATCGATTTCCGTCCGAAATGGATTATTCCCGTAGATCCGTCCGGAAGAATTTTCTCGGAGATTTTTCTCGATCGCCGGCGGGTCAGGAGTGAGTCGATAGCGGCGTTCGAATGCCCGACGACCGACGCAATGCAGCGGGTATGCATTACCTGTTCTGGCCGGCGCGAGTCCCCTGGTCCCCGCTGTCTTCTTTCCGCGCTGGAGTAGGCATTTGATGCCTTATATGCACGGTACGATTTTCCATGCGATAGATGGATCCGATAGATAAAATCCGTCACGTCCGATATTGCTCCCGATCGTTTGCACACTTGATTTTTCATATCGCTGAATGGAAAAAGATAAGAAAAACGAATGAAGATAAGAGAACCAAGCGCAGAATCGTGCGGGGAAAAACTATCAAGTCGCAAAATTGCACGGAAAATCTTACCATGTGTACCCAGCATAAGAAACATCTGTTGATATCTAATGCTGGGCAGGCACGGCCTCGATTATGCGCCGGATCGAGACGCTGGCTCAATCCCGGCGCATCCCCAATCGTCCCTGGCGGCGCCTCTATCGGTCCCCGCGGGCGCTCCTTATCTTCCGCTCGATTCCCCGCTATTGTCCGCCCGCGGGGAATCGAGCGGGGGATCTATCCGGCGGGTCATCAGACCTGTCGGAAATTATCAATCGAGCCATCAGCGGCTCGATTGATAAGGACAAAACGCTCCGTGTATGCCCAGCATTACACACCTTGTTTAATGGACAGTTGTCTGCAGACCAGATCCGCTGGGATGGATTTGAGACACTGAAAGACAAATACCTTTCATCCTTATCTATGGAGGTCTTTCACAAACTATTTTGTAACGATTGTCTGATGATCGATCGTCAACTGTTTGTTTTCCAAAGATTTTTATCTTAATTTACTCTGGAAAATGAGTGGTTTCTTATCAGCAATTGTACGGGTGAGGGTCTGGACTCCGCCCCCCTGCAGATAACGGTCAGAGTCGATTCAGTAATTACGCTGTGATGCTGGGGATACACGGTTCGTTTTGAAGCCGTGTAATCGAGCACTGATGGCAGCGCCGATAATTTCTGACCTGTCCGATACCCGCGCAGATCGATTCCCTGCTTCGATATCGCGGGCAGGACAATGGTCAGAAACGAAGAGAAGATAAAGAACTGCCCGCGGGGACGAGTGGGAATCGATCCGGCCGAGTGCGGGGACGCGCCGCAATCTATCGTGCGGCTCAATACACAGCTCAACAGGAATCCGGACCCTCAGAGGAGATGTGTAATTCATGTGTGCGATGTCCGAGCTGTGTTTTCTCATAAACAGATACAGCGTTGTGCGAATCCTATATTCAACTCTGAGATGAGTGGTTCGTCTGTGTTAGGAGTTTACAGTTGTAGTGGAGGGTGAGGGGTTAATATGTCGTTAAAGGGAACCTGAACCGAGTGTAATGATTTAAAAGAAATGCATCATGTACCTGCAAATGAATGTGGCATACTCACCTCGCCGTCGGTTCCTCTCAGAAGCTCACCATTTTTTTCTTCTTACAACAATTCCTTCCAGTTCTGCCAAGATTTTGTCAGAACTGATATATATTAGTTGCTGTCAGTTATATATCAATTGTTGTCAGTTACAACTTAAAGGACAACTGATGAGCAAGGTAATGTCCCTATGGCTCAAGTGGGGGATATTTAACTGTCAGCTGACCTGGAAGCTGTTATGGGGTAATGTCCATTTTCAAAAAGGACGGACAATTCCATTCATCACAGTGGACAAACAGGACGCAGGAGCGGAGAGATTGATGAGTAGACTACATGGGAGGCATGTATGACCTGTGTATGTTTTATTTTGACTTTCTGTTTTCAGTTCATGTTTGCTTTAAGCCAGGTACAGAGACGCTGTTTTTACTGGCTCAAAGAATCGTTTATAATTGCAACTAGCGGTCTGCAGCCAGGAATTTTCCCTTCATCATACAGCTCGGTCAGAACCTCTGCAGGGCTTTGCTTGCACTCTGTCATTTGGGACTGGGTGGGAGGAGCAATGAAAACTGCAGGGCAGTGCTGAACATGTCAGCACTTGCCCAGCTATGTGTTTGTGTTTTGTCTTTAGTAGGATTTGGAGAAGAGCCTGTTACGTTGTTTACGGAGCACAAGTCCACTCAACTATTTACTTTTTGTCCCTCTTACTAAATAGATGCAATAAGATTGTACAATCAAGATTGTATGGTGTATGGGCTTTTGTATGTTTGAAGTTCTTTTACCGTTCACAGTACATTTGTGCTTCCTGTGAAGTAACACTTCGGAGAACATTTTATGGTACGGCGCACACAGTTTCCTGTTGGGTGGTATTGTGTTGTGACACCCATGCTATAACGTGCCCTGCTGCGCATGCCGTGCGTCAGGAAATGCAGTATGAAATAGCATTCTTGCATGCCTTGTGTAGTGTCAATAAACCTTAAGGGCCCATTCACACTTGAGCGTTTTGCCGCGATTTTGGCAAAACGCTCAAACGCTAGTGCTTTTTAAAAACGCTAGTGCAATGAAACCCTATGGGGCTGTTCTTACTTGGGCAATCGGTAATCTCCGCAAATCGCCCAAAAACGCCTTTTTCAGGCGATTTCCCGGCGACCACGTTTTAGTGCTATAGAAGCGCAAAACGCGATCGCTAAAAAAATAGCCATGTGTGAATGGTGTTTTTTTTTTTTTGTTTTTTTTTTGTTTTGTTTTTTTGTTTTGTTTTTTGGCATCGCCAAAAAACGCCAGAGCAAAATGCTAGCGTTTTGTGATCAGCAAGTGTGAATGGGCCCTAATAAAGCAAACCTGAACTGAAAATTTAAAAGCCAAAATAACCATACACAGGTCATACTTGACTCCCGTGTAATCTACTTATCAATCTCCTCTCCTGTGTCCTGATTTTCCACTGTGATCAATGGAATTCTCCATCCTCCATTTCCAAAATGGCCGTTACCCCATAACAGCTTCCTGGTCAGCGCACTGTTAAACTGTAATATCGCCCACTTGAGCCATAGGGAAACATGGACATTACCTTGCACATCAGCTGTCCTTTCAGTTATAACTGACAGCAACTGATATATTTTAGTTCTGACAAAATCTTGTCAGAAATGAAAGGAATCGTTGTAAGAAAAACCGATGGCGAGGTAAGTATGCAATATTCATTTGCAGGTACATTTTGTGTTCATTTTCAAATAATTTTACTCAGTTCAGGTTCCCTTTACTCCATATTTTCTGGGTAGTACTATATTATACAGCCTGTGTGGCGAATTCTTAATATCAGCAGTGACAGAACTACCGTCTTTCCCCGAATATAAGACACTGTCTTATATTCTTTTTGACTAGGAAATATGTGCTATGGCTTTTTTTTGGGGGGGGGAGGGGCTAGACGCTTTGTGTATGGGGAGGTGTGTGGGCTCTTACCGCACCTCCCTTGAGGCTGCGTCCCCCTCCGTTCCTAGTAATTCCTCCGGTGGTGGCGGCAGCGATACATGGTATTCAAGCTACGAGGGCGCCCTTTGACCCTCACGCTGCACGCAGTACACTTTGCCGGCTTTGCGCTGGTGCTCCCTTCCTATCATAATCGTGCGCCTGGCTGATGCGTCCCAGGGGCATATTGATTATTACTTGAGCGGAGCATCAGCGCCAAGCCGTCAAAGCGTACTGCGTGCAGCGTGAGGGTCAAAGGGCGCCCTCATAGCTTGAATACCATGTCGCCGCTGCCACCACCGGGGAAATTACTTGGAATGGAGGGGGACGCAGCCACAAGGGAGGTGCGGTAAGGGCCCACACACCTCCCCATACACACAGCGCCCCCCCAGCTAGGCCTTATTTTCGGAGTAGGTCTTATATTTCAAGCATGCTTGAAATATAAGGGAGGCCTTACTTTCGGGGTAGGTCTTATTTTAGGGGAAAGACGGTAGAACCGACCTTTCTAAAAACTGGTTTTGGCTGAAGTTTGGCTTTACATTACACTGACTGAAAGTCGTTTTGTATTCGCCATGGGCTGTTGATGATTGGATCATACCACTTTCTGACAGGCGATATCTCTGATTGTCATGAGATGGATCATACCACTTCCTGATAGGCAATACTGTATATCTGATTGTCATGAGATGGATCATACCACTTCCTGATAGGCAATACTGTATATCTGATAGTTATGAGATGGATCATACCACTTCCTGGGAGGCGATATCTTGACATGAGATGTAACTCTGCAATCTAGACATGTCAGAGAACTATCTCTACAACTTATACAAAAACTCTTCCATATTCCTCCACCTCCTGTAAAGTGAAATATGTGTCTGCTGTTCTTGTACGCCAGTGTCTATCGTCTATAGTGAACCTGAACTCTTGCACAGGACAGAAGGAAAACGGAGAGAAATGCACTCTGTATGTATTTAGAGAGGTTAGCCTGCCCAATTCCCCTTCATCTGTGACTAATTACAAGTTGTAATTTGATCTCTCGGCTCTGTCAGCTCAGGAATCTCTGCTGCCATGGTAGAGCAGCTAATCTGTAAACATAGGATGTTAACAGTTTGTCTTCCATGAAAGCAGGAAGTAGACACACTGCAGATTTATTGCAGGATTTGTATCAGCTGTAACAAAAGTCCAATTAACGCGATTGGGCAGTTTTCAGAATGATTGTGCCCCTCCCCCACACTATGTCAATAATGCAAGTATTCCTCAATAATGCAAGTATTCCAAAATAAAAGCACAACTCCAAGCTTTTCTTTTTGGTTTGGATGGGAGTACAGGAAGATCGAGACCTCTGCAGGTTGTTATTGCTTTCTTTGATTCTGGCTGTGACTAGATCTTTATCTTCTGACCCAATGATGGAGGCCAGAGATGATCAGGAAAATTCAACCAATCCATTCTGGTTTCACCAAAAACAGAAATTGTGAGGAAGGAACTGGAACTTTGCAGGAGCTAATTTTCTCCATGCAGTAGCGCACAGGGAGACACTGCAGTATCTAAGCTCCTTCTTCCCCTTAGTGCAGTTGTTGCATAGAAAGTCCTTTTGGAAAGGCTAGTCATGGCAGGAGAGTGGGCGTTGCACTTAGCTACTGAACAGAACTTCCTCCCCAGCACATAGCCATCAGCTAACCCATCCCACTTCCTGCCAACTCTTTGTGGGCAGCACTGCAGCTCAGAAGAGTCTTATCCTCTTCCTACTCATTGTGTAATGAAGCATTTAACCCTTCCCTCGCCCTCTACAGTGTGTTTATAAATGCTATGATGTATATGTCTATGCACTCTGCCATGACTGCTCTATTCTTTAAAGTTAATGTTAAGTGAAATAAAAAAAAAAAAAACCTATAGAGAGGAGAGACTCTGACTCCTATAGGGCCTTCCCATCCCTCTCATGGTCCCCTCTTTCCAGCGTTGTCATCCCCGCAAGAGCTTTTTCGACCAATTGGCTCTGCTGAGCTGCAGTGCTAACCACAAAGAGTTTATTTCTCTGCAGCAGAGGTAAGAGGTGGGGTGGAGGCAGGTGATATGTTTTTGTGCTCAACTTTGGCTGGTTCCCCCTCCCAGCTCTCCCTTCACAACTTTACAAGAATGATGGGATAGAGGGAGGAGTCTGGCTGTTTAATCAGGTGAGCTGCATCAGACATTGGTACAGGGAGGATGATTTGCAACCCAAGTCAGCAGGTGATTATTTTTTTTATTTTTTAAACATAATTTTGCAAGCGTGGTTCATGTATACTTCCTATATTATATATTCCGCGGGATTCAAGAGCAGAGGAAGTGCGTTCAGCTATCTATTCATGAATTTACTCAGAGGAAACGAAAAATGAAACCGCAGAATCATCTGCACGGCGCATAACTTGGTTTTACTTTTCCTTCCTGGGCTACCTGCGTGACGAGGACACATTTAGTTTACGCTTCTGTCAGCAGCTGAGGGGGAGGGGAACTGTTAGTGATATAGACAGTCGGTCTGCTTACAGGGTGTTTCCCACAGATAAGGGTTCTGGAATAAGCGTGTTGTAATTCTGACCTCTCCATTGGCTGCCTTGTGACACAGGCGTGTGGCCTACGTATACACGTGTCACAAATGTCACCGCAGCTGCCTCAGTCACTTCCACACACATTCTGTGACACTTTAGTATAGAGTCGTCACAAAACGAGGGGAAGTGACAGGGACTGTCTGCAAACAATATGCAATAACATTTGTGAAGCGCTTTTCTCCCATAGGACAAAGTGTTTGATTTTTCATGATCAGTACATACTTTCAGGTTGGTGGGCTGTGTTTCAGAGTGTTCAGAAATGCCTGACTAAATAGGTGACTTTTCAGTTTGGACTTAAGAGGAACTCCAGTGAAAATAATGTAGTAAAAAAAAGTGCTTCATTTTTACAATAATTATGTATAAATGATTTAGTCAGTGTTTGCTCATTGTAAAATCTTTCCTCTCCCCTATTTACATTCTGACATTTATCACATGGTGACATTGTTACTGTGGGCAGGTTATGTAGCTGCTCCTAGCTGTTTTGGCTGTTAGAGACAGCTGTAAGCAGCTATTTCCTGTCTGTGAACATTGTTACATTGTGGCAGTTTGCCCAGAATACCGCGGTACTCAGAGCTTCTTGTGGGAGGGGTTTCAGCACAAAATCAGTCATACAGCGCCCCCTGATGGTCTGTTTGTGAAAAGCATTATATTTCTCATGTAAAAGGGGGTATCAGCTACTGATTGGGATAAAGTTCAATTCTAGGTTGGAATTTCTCTTTAAAGGATACCTGAAGTAACAGGATATGGAGTCTGCCATATTTTACTTCCTTTTTAAGTAATACCAGTTGCCAGGCTGTCCTGCTGATCCTCTGCCGCTAATACTTTAAGCCACAGACCCTAAAACAAGCATGCAGCAGATCAGGTGTTTCTGACACTTTTGTCAAGTCTGACAGGCTGCATGCTTGCTTCTGGTGTGATGCAGACCCGAACGACTGCAGCCAAATAAATCAGCAGGGCTGCCAGACAACTGATATTGTTTAAAAGGAGATACATATGGCAGCCTCCATTTACTTCTCATTTCAGGTTCTTTTTAAATGCTTCCAGGGATGGAGATGTCCTGATTGGGTGTGGCAGGGAGTTCCAAAGTGTATGGGCAGCATGACAGACGGATCTGGCTTCAAAGGTTTTTAGTTGGACTCTGGAGGTGATCATGTTACTAGATCGTTTTGAAATAAGATTGTAGGAGGAGTGATGCAGTTGTAACAAATCCTTCAGATATCCAGGGCACGGAGTGCAAGGATTTGAATTTCAATAAGCCAATCTTAACCACTTAAGGACCACGAGCTTAACCCCCCCCCCCCCCCCCCCCCCCCCCCCCCAGTGACCAGGCCATTGTTTACAAAATAGGCCACTGCAGCTTTAAGGGCTCGCTGCAGGGCCGTACAACTCAGCTTACAAGTGATTTCCCCCCCCCCCCCCTCTCTTCTGCTTTTTCTGCCCACCAACAGAGATTTCTGTTGGTGGGCTGTGATGGCTCCCAGGATGGTTTGTTTTTTTTGTTTTTTGGTTTTTTTTTACAATATTTACTGTATTTTTTTTTAAATAAAGGTATTTTGCTTATTTTTTTGTAAACCCTCCTTCCCCCGCCAGCCAGCCTATGACAGCGATCGGCCGTCATAGTCTTCAGCCAATAAGAGCTGATTGCTCTCCTGTGTCCCAGAGGGACAGCTGTGACCTTTTGGTTTGGCTGTACACCTCAGTTTTGGATATACAGGTTGTCCCTGACTTAAGAGCACCCATGTTACAAATGACCCATCGATACGAAAGGCTTGAAAATGTGAAATTTGATTTTTTTTTTTTTTTTTTTTTTTTTTTTTTTTTTTTCTTTTTTCTCAAAAAGGCCTTGCAGTTTTTTTTTAAATTCAAAGAAACACAGGAAGTACAAGGGACAATGGGTATGGGGGGACACTGAAGTCACAAGTGACACAGCGGGGAGACATTGGCGGCACAGGGAGACAGAAGTGACACAGGGGACACAGTGGGGGGACACTCGGGGCAGAGGTGGCACAAAGGGGGGCATTGGAGGCACAGGGGGGGGGGGCATAGAGGAGGTTCAGGAGTCAGAGATGGCACAGTGTTTTGACTTATGGACAGATTCGGGTGAAGAACAAACTAAAGCAGCCCATACACTCAGCCGATTTTCTGGCCGACCGATCGATCGCGATCGATCGATCGATCGATCGCAAATCGGTTGGCCAATCGACCGATCGACGGCCGATTTCGATCGATTTCGATGGATTTCCATCGAACTAGCAGGGTGGAAAATTTAGGTCGATCTGATGAGATTGCTTATCAGTTTGCATTGGCCTTAATGGAAATCTGATGGCAAAAAAATGCCATCAGATCGAATTTCAACAGATTTCAAACTGAAATCTATTGGAATTCTATCCTGGTAAAAAATGTTCTAAAAACGCATCAGATAGATCATCAGATGCATTTCTTATCTGTCTGCTGCCAATCTGACGAGTGTATGGGCACCTTAACAGTCCTCATCTTGTTTGTTAACCAACGACTACCTGTACAGTGCTGGAACTGCCTATCAGCAGTGTCTGTCAGTCAGCTGACCGATGTTTTATCCATGGCTGTTATTTCTCTCAAGTCAAGTCTCAGACACGCCCCTTGGGATGCTTGTGGATCGATGTAATGAGGAGCAGAAAGAATAGTATAGGCGGCAGGTGACTCTGAGATGCCTCTACATAACCATTCCTGTGACTCAATCCAGATGCAGTCTAGAAGAATGGAGGTCAGGCGAGGGGACACTTATACAGCAGGCTGTGTGCATCAACGTCTCAGGACACAATGACATCACTTCTAATGATATTGGGCTGTTGTATTTTGGCTCATAAAGCAATAATGTTCTATTTCTGTGGCTGGAGACGGTCTCTAAAGTTCTGTCCCAGGTATTAACATTAAAGTCGCATTAATCTTATGCTTCACCGAATTACTGATCATTTAATTATTCCACTTTTTCCTGACATTGATAAATGTCATCCTGCAGTAGGGCTGGGCAGAGGTGCCTGGCAATGTCCTATCCATGGCATTTGTATTTGATGTGCTGTGTTTGCACACAGGGTGGGGATGGTTGTGCAGATGGGAGAATGACACACAAAGCAGTAGTGCATTCTGGGTGAGCTGGTTACTGATGCCCATTGGACATGGGACTGAAGGTAACACTGGTTTAAATAAACTTAACAACTCTAAATATGAAATAAATAAAGACAATTAGACAATCCAGGCATGGCATTTTAGGCCGTGGCCGATCTTTATTGATTAACTTAATAAAAAGGTTGAGGTCCATAAACAACTTTTATTAAAATGTAAAACTTTATGAAAAACAACTGTACATAACACCGTTCATCAAATGATCCACCAATACGGTAAGGGACCATAAAAACTTTAAAACTTCCAGTAGGACCCCAACGCAGACTTCGTCCACGCCAGCATGGCGTGACCTTGATCACTAAAGACTTGATTACGACGATGGCTTCTGTAAGAAAAGGAGGGAGTGGCAGGCGGGAAGCTCACCCAGACCGCTCTGGTACAAAAGGCAGAGATACTGCCGACGGACCCTACTTTTATACACTGCAAGTGTACCTAATTGGTTGCTGCAACAATGTATGACCCAGCAACACCTGACAGACTTTACCTGCCACTATAGCCGACCAATCAAATTCCTTTTCCCAGTACCACCCTTATGCAGTATTCCCTCAGCCAATCACACTCCTGGCTACCTCACAGAGGGAAAATTTAAACAGGATTGATTAGGGCTGTGGAGTCGGAATCTGAGCAATTTTGGGTGCCTGGAGTCGGAGTCGGGAAAAAATGCACCTACTCCGACTCCTAATGAATTTAAACTGTAAAATAGAAAATATGATAAAATGTTCTATTTCTCAGATAATAGTCATCATGATTAATTTCTACATACAGTAATAGCTGTGCTTAGTCCACAAAAATGAAATAAACCAATCAAAATTAGTTACTTGTGCAGCTTCAATAAAGCAGTCCCCGAATTTTTAAAGTCAGATATACACATCTGATTGTGACTGTATATATGATGTGTACACAGGAATCTCTTATATATACTAAATAACATCTATGCTGTAAGAATAAAGCCTGATGTGTAGCTGTGTCACTAATAGAGATGGTCAATGAGATGGAAATAATTATGCATTGATGCTGATTTATGCAAATGTACGCACTCCCTTTGCTCATGAAATCAAATAATTTGATATGTTGTTAAAATTTGGTTTGGTGACTACGAATTAAAGGGTACCTGAGACGGATGAAAAGTAAAGTTTTATACATACAGCAGAAGATCCAGGTGGTAGAGGAGGACAGCGAGGGACTGATTAGCCTGAAGGGGGCTGGAGGAAGCCCCAGGTATGTATAAAACTTTAATTTCATCTGTCTCAGGATTACTTTGTTACACAGTAGTACTATACTCTACATATGCACTCCCCACAGAGCTGCAGGGAATCCACTGAGAATGTTGTGCACATTGAACACAGAGGTGTTGTCTGTCACCCATAAACCTTGTTCAGATTGTGCATGAAGAATGTGTAATAGAGGAAGAATCTCCTTATTCCCCTGCAGAGTACCTGCACATCACTCTTAGGGCTCGTTTCCACTAGTGCGGCACTCCGGCACTGAGCGGGTGGGCGGGATAGCAGGCGAATCCCATGAGCCGTGCCATGCACGGCTATGGGATTCGCAGCCTCCACCGCGAATTCTGCGGGGGGTTGTGGCCGAATCGCTCCCGCAAGCGATTCGGCCGCGGCGCTGTTATCCCCTATAGCAGAGTTTCCCCGTGCGATTCATGTGCGGGGAAACTGCGGAATCGCGGCGGAAACCACGATATTGGAAACGGGCCCTCACATGTACCCACAGTTACATTGCCTTGGGCCTGATGTTCTTTGTTTCGGTCTGTACCTTTTACAAGTACTCTTACCAAGGACTAGTTTTAGTCTATGACTAAAGGGAATACATATGGCAGTCTCCATATCCTTCTCACTTCAGTTGTCTTTTAAAATTCCTAAGCGTTGCCAGTTAAGAGACGAATTTCATGTTACATACTTTCATTCAACAAGATTGTAATATGCAAGTTAGAGGAGTCGGAGTCGGAGGAATCCTAAACTGAGGAGTCGAAAGATTTTTGTACCGACTCCACAGCCCTGGGATTGATACTGCTTACCTCAGGTTACCACAGCCCCATGTAGGGCCTATTATTAATCATTGCGGCCCTATTCATTAGGACTCTCTTTTGATGGCGATTGTGAGAATTCAGGCCAGTGTTTCCCGCTGGCTCTCTCCCATGTGGACTTTGTAGGGAGGCGTCCCCTGAGGCAAACATTCCCTCTTATCCAGCAGAACTTGCTTGGTTTACCCGCCTGGTGTCCTGCGTGTCCAGTGCTGCTAATCCGCGCATTGTTGTGTAGCGGGCCGCGCCTGTATCTCTGCCCTTCTGTGTAAAGAAAGCACACAATACATGTTATTGTTGTGCCAAAGGAGGCTTTAAGGGATAACTGTAGTGACAAGGCACCGTTATGCAAAAAAGATACCTGAATTAACCTCCAGTGAATGTTTTAACCGTGTCCGCACCCAGTGCTGCAGCTCCAACCATTGTTAAAGGGAACCATCTTCCGTAGTGCTGTACACAGAAACAAATATTGGGGAATATATTTAGTGCGTTTGAGGCTGGGTGCACCCATAGCGGGGGGTGGTTTCTGTGCGTTTTTGCTGCATTTGCGTTAGTGGTTTATTTTTGGGAGATTCGAAGCGGTTTGCGTGCATTTTAATGCGTTTGTGGTTCTCATATGCAGAACGCATATGCGTTTTGTATGCATTTTTCATGCATTTTATGAATGCGTTTTTTATGCAAATAACTAGGAAAACAGGAAGCGGAAATGCATCACAAAACGATTTTTTTAATATATATATATATATATATATATATTTTTTTTTTTTTTTTTGTGTGTATAAAAACGCATGAAAAACTCATACCATTGCAAATGGTTGACTTTCATTATGTGCAGCTTTAGGGCTCGTTTCCACTTGTGCGGCGTGCACTGAGCGTGTGGGCGGGATCGCAGGCAAATCCCATCAGCCGTGCATGGGAATCGCAGCCTCCACTGCAAATTCTGTGGGGGGTTCCGGCCGAATCGCTACCACAAGCGATTCGGCCGGCGGCACCGTTAATACCCTATGGCAGAGTTTCCCCGCGCGATTTGCCTGCGGGGAAACTCTGCGGATTCGCGGTGAAAACCGCAATAGTGGAAACGGGCCCTTATAAATACAATTAATAATAATATTATGCAACAAAACCAGCGTTTTTGAAAACCCACACATAGAAAACGCATATGCTTTTTTTTTTTTTGTGTTTTCACGCGGCCTATTGACTTCCATTAGCGGCAAAAACGCAGCGTTTTCTCTCAGAAGCAATTCTCTGCTAGGAAAGTGGTTTATGGTTGGAATTTCTTATCAGTGAGGGTCACACTGTAGTCACTTCCTGTCTGAGTCAGGACTGAGTCAGCCACTTACATACCTGATAGTTAACTCTTTCAGGCAGAGAAAGGAAAAAAAGGAACACAGCCTAGTTATTAGTGTGCTAGGCACTGTACATACACATGTCTGTCTCATCATGTCACATGTCACTTCGGGTAGCCTTTAAAGTGCACCTGAAGTGAGAGGGATATGGAGGCAGCCCTATTTATTTCCTGTTCCACAATACCAGTTGTCTGGCAGTCCTGCTGATCTATTTGGCTGCAGTAGTTTCTGAATCGCCTACCTGAAACAAGCATGCAGCTAATCCAGTCATGCTTCACTCAGAGCACCTGATCTGCATGCTTGTTCAGGGTCTATGGCTAAAAGTACTAGAGGCAGAGGATTAGCAGGTCTGCCAGGCAACTGGTATTGTTTAAAAGAGAACCAATATGGCAGCTTCCATATACCCCTCACCTCGGGGGTGCTTTCATACTTTAAATCCCTGGCCCAGACTGAGGTTCCCTAAAGGGAGAGTAATATGGAGGCTGACTTTTTTTTTTTTTTATTTAAAGCAATACCAGTTGCCTGTCTGCCCTGCTGATCCTCTGCCTTTAATGCTTTTAGCCATAAACCCTCAACAAGCCTGCAGATCAGGTGCTCTAACAAACATCTGACTGGATTAGCTGCGTGATTGCTTCAGGCGTGTGATTCAGGTGCTACTGATGCCAGAATCATCAGCAGGGCTGCCAGACAACTGGTATTGTTTAAAAGGAAATAAATATGGCAGCCTCCATATACCTCTCACTTCAGGTTCCCTTTAAGAGCAACATTGATGTGCAGTGTATACGTGGCTTCAGTCTGGCCTGGAAAGTATTGGAAGCAGAGGATCAGCATCATGGCCAGGAAACTAGAATCCTAGGAAAATGGCGGCTGCCTTGTTCCTCTGCCTTGTATCTTCCTGTAGCTGATAAATCTCTGTGGAACAAGGTCTTTGTTTCTCATATTTTGCCTGTCAGGCCTTATAAATGAGGCCCGTACAGTAACAGTTTAGCTGCGGGAGGAATATAGGTCAGGCCTTTGTGTATTTGCACACAGCGTTGCTATGGATTATCAGAATCAGGAAGGGTCTTGTGACAATCACAATGGAGGCCGCAGATCTTATTTTTAGTCGGGTATAAATCACCCGCCGTTTCCTTTCGCTGTCAGCCCAGCGTGAGAACTCTGCGGATATTTTATACAGCATCTCTAGTATCTAATAAGAGATGGAGTGTAAACATAACCCACAGACATCAGATGAGGATTTCCCGATCCAAGGATGGGGGACAGTGAGGCTAGGTCCACACTTGTCCCCTGCAGAACAGATCCGTTTAATGCTGGATACACACCATGCGTTTCCGCGTTCGATGCGTCCGTCGATACGCATCGATTCGATTATTTCCGACATGTCCGATTCAAGCTTCGATGGATCGATAGGTCGATTTGCTATACTTAACATGGCAATCGACCTTAAAATCATCGAAATTCGTTCGGAAATGCTCGGAAATAATCGAATCGACACGTATCGACGGACGCATTAGACGCGGAAACTCATGGTGTGTATTCAGCATAAAGCGGATCCGTTTTTGTGAATTTTTTTTCCTCTCCGTTTTGAGAGAAATGGCTATTTTGTAGGGACGTTTCCAGTCCATGGAAACGTCCCCAGCCCTTGCCGCGGGTAGGGGGGGCGCCATGCTGAAGGGGAGAGCAGGCAGGAAGGGGGCAGCGGTGGGGAGGCGGTCGGTCCCCCTCCCCTCCTCACCTGGGTCCCCCGTCCCCTCTACCCCTTCAGCTAGTTTCAATAATTTAAAAATCGTTTAAAATCAATATAATGTAGCAGGCGGGGAACTTACTTCCTTGCGCTCCACCGATCGCCGCGTCACTTCCTGGAATGCTGTCCAGTGAACATCAGAGGATGGTATTACAGGAAGTGACGCGGCAGCGGTGGGACACAAGGAAGTAAGTTCGCCGCTTGCTACATTCTCTTGATTTTAAATGATTTTGTGAAACTAACTGGAGGGATAGCGGGGACGGGGGACCCAGGTGAGGGTGGGGGGGCGTCCCCCCTCCCCGCTGCCTGCTGTCACCTCGTTCTGCCTGCTATCACCCTCCAGCATGGCGCACCCTCCCCCCCCAGGCTGTGACACAGAAATGGTCAAAATTTGCGTGTGTAGAGGGAAATCCGGTTTCCCGTTGCCTGCCACTACCCCTGTGTGTATCAGGGTCCAGATCCGTTGCGTGAAAATGTAGCAGTTTCTGACCTTTCGTTCAGGTTTTGAAAACTGGTCCCTGCAAACGGACGGATCCGTTTTTTTTTCTTGGGTGAAGACGGCTGCGATTTTTAACGTTGCTGTCCGTGGCTCAGTTTTTTTTAATTAGGGCTGCAAACCGGAGCCGCGGATACGTTTCCGGACCTAGTGTGGACTAGGCCTGACTGCAGACCTGTTCACAGCTTAGGCGTGTCTTGACCTGTCCACCTTGACAAAAAAAGCAGCCATCATAGAGTATGTTAACCACTTCAGTACTAGCAATCTCTGGCCCCTTCAACCACCCTGGCGTTCTGATTAAATCGCCAGGGTGGCTGCGGGAGGGTTTTTTTTAAATAAAAAAAAAACTATTTCATGCAGCCAACTGAAAGTTGGCTGCATGAAAGCCCACTAGAGGGCGCTCCGGAGGCGATCTTCCGATCGCCTCCGGCGCCCAGAATAAACAAGGAAGGCCGCAATAAGCGGCCTTCCTTGTTTTGCTTATATCGTCGCCATAGCGACGAGCGGAGTGACGTCATCGACGTCAGCCGACGTCCTGACGTCAGCCGCCTCCGATCCAGCCCTTAGCGCTGGCCGGAACTTTTTGTTCCGGCTACGCTGGGCTCAGGCGGCTGGGGGGACCCTCTTTCGCCGCTGCTCGCGGCGGATCGCCGCAGAGCGGCGGCGATCAGGCAGCACACGCGGCTGGCAAAGTGCCGGCTGCGTGTGCTGCTTTTTATTTGATAAAAATCGGCCCAGCAGGGCCTGAGCGGCGACCTCCGGTGGTGTTGGACGAGCTGAGCTCGTCCAGACCGCTCAGGTGGTTAATGGACCAGATTCTGCTGGTAGAAAAACCGGCCTTACTGACGACACGCCGCCTCCACCGAGCGCGCTGCTCTCCCGACTCTGCAGATCACTCGCCCTGCTGTCTGTATGACAGTAGAGTTTTGTGAGCCAGTCAAGAGCAGATCAACGGAACCGCCAGCTGGACTAGGAGAGGAGCCAGGAGGACACTGGGGGACCTTGCGGGCTACAGGGGCAGGAGAAAGCCCCAGGTAAGTCCAAATTGGGATTTCATGCAGAACTCAGTGGGGGAGATTTATCAAAGCATTACCGACAATTTTTTTCTTCTTAATCTGTTCTAACCAGCAGGAAGAACAATTCTGCATGATAAGAGCCTTCTTAAATCCTAGGTAATAGTGGCAATTTAGCATGAATTTCTAGAGCTGCACTACAGCTAAGAAAAGTGCAAATCCATCCCTAAACTGCGGCAGATTAAAGGGAACCTAAACTGAGAAGGATATGGATTTTTCCTTTTACAATAATACCAGTCGCCTGACTCTCCTGCTGATCCTTTGTCTCTAATACTTTTAGCCACAGCCCCTGAACAAGCATGCAGATCAGGTGCTCTGACTGAAGTCAGACTGGATTAGCTGCATGCTTGTTTCAGGGTGTGATTCAGCCACTATTGCAGTCACAGAGATCAGCTGGACTGCCAGGCAACTGGTATTGTATAACAGGAAACATCCATATCACTCTCAGTTAAGGTTCCCTTTAAGTGCTTGATAGCAGTTCTACAGATGTAGAACTGCAGGCTAGACATGATTTGTGAGGTGCTCCTCCCCCCTGCTGAATTCCTCCTCAGAGCCTGCTGCTATCAATACAGCAGGTGTGTTGGTTACCTCAGCAACAGCATTTCCCCTCACACACTGCACTGTCTGAGAGACCTTCCTAGCTCCTCCTATTTTACAACAGTTTAAGAAGGAATCTGCATTATTTAATGATTTCTTAGGCTGTCTGAGACCATTCTGCACGGATTTCTAAAAACCTACTAATATTTTGTCTCTTGCTAAATCTGGCCCAGAGAGGACGTTCAGGTCCGCTTTAAAGAGGAACTGTAGTGAAAATAATGTAATAAAATTGCTGTTTTTTTTTTTTTTTGGCTTTTTTTCCTTTAATAAATTACTAAGTCCGTATTTACCCATTGTAAAATCTTTCTACACCCCGATTTTACATTCTGAAATGTATCATATATGAGGTACAACTCTGCAAAATGTTTCTTCAATGAGTTCCGAAGCCAGTACAAAATATACCTGATCTCCTAGAATGCTCTGGGAGGAGAATTCCGCATAGCTAAACAGCCTAGCCTAATGCTACATACACACTTGAGATAAGTCTTTGGAAAAGGCAAGATCACAGACCAATGTTACCCCCTTCCATGTAGTATGAGAGCCAAACTGTACACATTCTATTCTATGGAGCTGAACTCCCCATCAGATAGAAATCTTTGCAAGATGCTGCACACACAGATGCTGTACAGACACAAAAGATCAGTATCTGCAAAAGATCTGTTCCTGCCAAAAATCCATTCCTGCAAATTGCAATGATAGTCTATGAGATCTGCAGATCATCATACACACACGATTTAACTGACATTCATTTGCAGATCAGATCCACCAGGCTGGATTTTCAGATCTGCAGATGATTGCCAGATATGCAGATGAAGTCTGTTAAACAAGGTGTGTATGATGATCTGCAGATCTCATAGACTATGAATGCATTTTGCAGGAACAGATCTTTTGCAGATACTGATCTGTTGAATGTGTACAGCATCTGTGTGCAGCATCTTGCAAAGATTTCTGTCTGATGGGGAGTTCAGCTCAATAGAATAGACTTTGTAGGTATGGCTCTCATACTACATGGAAGGGGGTAAAATTGGTCTGTGATCTTTCATTTTTCAAAGACTTTTATCTCAAGTGTGTATGCAGCATAAGCATCACTGGGAGGAAATTACATCAGTATCTGCTTCAGTGAGAGCAGTAAAGATGGAAAATGCCTGAATCAGCTTTCTCTTTATTTACTATATAAAATTCACTGAAATCAAAACGTAGACAGTACAATACATATGTTATGTAAGTAGACCAAGTATTTAATTATATATGTTATTTTCCTGGGATGGCTGTCCCTGCTGCTTTCATGGGGAAAATCGGGCCCTAACCGTGAGCTGTGCTGACGCTGCAGGGCCTCTACACTGCAATAGACTCTTTATCTGCTGAATAATGGACTGGGCAGAACAGTAATGCAATTAGTGACTGCTTGCCCTATGCAGTGATTAAGCTTCCCCATCACTTTGCAGCACCTCGTCTCGGCGTGTCTCCCGCGGGGCCGCCCTCGGTTATTAGTGCTTCTGTAAATTAATGGCGCACTCACAGTACATTAGTGGAAGTGGCTGGCGCTGGTCGCTGGGAATCGAACTGGCGGTTTCTGTTAGAGAGAAGCGATCGGAGGTCTGGCTGTGGTTCATGGAACGGGGAAACGTTTAATGACTCGATGGTGAGGTCATCCATCCGCTGGATAATGGACGGCGCGAGGTGTTCTAGCGAATGTGCTGAGGTAACACTCCATCCAGGCTTTAAAGGGAAACTCCGCTCATGCCTGGAGATCCCTTTCATCTCTGTACAGGGACTTTAAAGTGAACCTGAGGGAGAGGGATATGAAGGCTGACATATGTTTCCTTTTAAACAGTACCAGTTACCTGGCAGCACTGCTAAGCATTCTGGCTGCAGTAGTGTCTGAATGGCACCAGAAACAAGCATGCAGCTAATCTTGTCAGATCTGACAATGTCAGAAACACCTGATCTGCTGCACGCTTGTTCAGGGTCTGTGGCTAATTCTGTGGTAGAGGATCAGCAGAATAGCCGGGCAATTAGTATTGCCTAAGGCTACTTTCCCACCAAGACACAATGCATGGTGGTGTTGAAGTTGGACGTCAGATTGAGCTGCGTTATGCAGCTCTCAAAGCAGCCGCTCCAGGTTAGTGATAGGAAGTCCGGATCTTTTTAAGGATTCGTGTCATTTGAATCGGATCATTGAAAAGATCTGGATCTTTGAACCGAATCATTTGAATCATTTTACTAGGGAAGCAGACTGGGGGTGAAATGACTAGCAGGACAGGACTTTCCCTGCACTGTACATTCTGTATGTTCCTGTTTCTTCCAGACAGACATCCACTGTGATCCGAATATTTCATTGTGGTGATCCGGATGATTCGACTCACAAAAAAGATCCGGATCAAATGAACGATTCGTTCATGATCCAGACAACACTACAGTCCCACCAGGAGTCACCACAGTGCAGTGAATATTAATTAGCCATGTGGCTGGGAGGAGGAGGAGGGGAGACCTCCTCCTCCTCCAACATTACTGAGCATGTGCAAACAGTCTAACGTGGCTTAGCCCAGTATAATGTACAGCATGCAGCACTTTGTTTAAACGTGCTGCGTTACTATGTAACGCAACGTGTGCACTGTGAACAGCACATTGATTTTACATTGCTGTGAGTTAGGCTGCGTTACTGGCTGCTATAATGTGGGACTAAAACGTCCCACTGTGAAACCAGCCTAAAAGGAAATAAGTATATCAGCCTCCATATACCTCTCACTTCCATTGTCCTTTAACCACCCTGGCGTTCTATTAAGATCGCCAGGGCGGCTGCGGGAGGGTTTTTTTTTTTTTCAATAAAAAAAAACTATTTTATGCAGCCAACTGAAAGTTGGCTGCATGAAAGCCCACTAGAGGGCGCTCCGGATGCGTTCTTCTGATCGCCTCCGGCGGCCAGAAGTAACACGGAAGGCCGCAATGAGCAGCCTTCCGTGTTTCGCTTACCTCGTCGCCATGGCGACGAGCGGAGTGACGTCAGCCGACGTCCTGACGTCAGCCGCCTCCGATCCAGCCCTTAGCGGTGGCCGGAACTTTTTGTTCCGGCTACGCTGGGCTCAGGCGGCCGGGGGGACCCTCTTTCGCCGCTACACGCGGCGGATCGCCGCGCTGCGGCGGCGATCAGGCAGCACACGCGGCTGGCAAAGTGCCGGCTGCGTGTGCTGCTTTTTATTTGATGAAAATCGGCCCAGCAGGGCCTGAGCGGCAGCCTCCGGCGGTGATAGACGAGCTGAGCTCATCCAGACCGCTCAGCTGGTTAATCCTGCCAGGTGATCTTTGCAGAATGTTCATTTATTAAGAGTTCTAAAGCTAGTAGAAAAGATCTCTGGTCTCCCAGAAGGCTCTAGATGATTTTTTTTTTTTAAATAAGCAATATGATTCAATGTTTTCACTACAATTCCTCTTTTAGTAGAGGGAAATGAATGTGTTAAATACTTGTGGTGATTTCAGCTGATGCCCACAGACCGCACATCATCATGTGGAGAAAGTGGTTATTAATGCGGAGGCCCCCTTAAACCCTCAGCAGATGTGCAGGAAGTGCAGGGCTTTGCCTCATTACTCTCGCTCATTATTTCTCTGCCCAGCTAGTTCACTGACTGGTAGGATGATGGCAAATAGAATTTCAGGGTTGTTTGGTGACTCATGTCTTTTGCAAATGTAATTTTAAATCGGCTGGTTTTCCTCATAACATTGTGGACAACAACAAAAATGAGAAATCTAGTGCTGGGCTGCTAATCTCCGCTTATTAGACAGGAATTCTGGGCAAAAGGAGGAATCTCATTTCACAGGACAATCTTCTTGTTAAAGAGGAAGGATCTTGTACAGCTGCAGATGGGTAGAATGAAGCAAAGCCGGACATAGGACCAGGCAGGCCCTGCAGCTGCACAGGGCCCAAGGCTGGTAAACCACAGTCAGGGCTGGATTATCCTCTAGGCTCTGCTATCTATGGTGGGATTAGATTGTGAGCTCCTCTGAGGACAGTCAGTGACATGACTAGTGCTGCAGAAGATGTCAGTGCTATATAAATACGTAATAATAATATGGTAGGACATTAAGTTATGACTATGGTAGGATTAGACTGTGAGCTCCTCTGAGGACAGTCAGTGACATGTTGAATCGTCACAGGATTGTATTTCAGTGTTATCTAAAGCCCCATCTACACCATACATTTTTATTTTTTTTGTCTGATTCAATCTGACATGTCCGATTGGGATTCGATTCAATTTGCCATTGCAAAACAATGGCAAATTAAATTGAATCCCGATCAGACATGTCTGATTGAATCGAATCGGACAAAAAAATTGTATGGTGAAGATGGGGCTTAAAGGGAACCTAAACTGAGAAGGATCTGGATTTTTCCTTTTAAAATAATACCAGTTGCCTGACTCTCCTGCTGATCCTGTGTCTCTAATACTTTTAGCCACAGCCCCTCAACAAGCATGCAGATAAGGTGCTCTGACTGAAGTCAGACTGGATTAGCTGCATGCTTGTTTCAGGCATGTGATTCAGCCAATACTGCAGACAGATCAGCAGGACTGCCAGGCAACTGGTATTGTTTAAAAGGAAACATCCATATCTCTGTTTAGGTTCCCTTTAAGCTTTAGATACTAAGGGTACTGAGTCAAGGCTGATTGACTCCATGTTACTGCGCAGGCTCGAGCCGTTCTGTGCAAGGCGGACGCATGCGCACTCTTCGACAATCCCTTGTTGATGAGATTCCGGGGCTTCCTGCACTGGATCGGTGGAGGTGAGGGGGGGGGGGGGGTAGAGGTAGTGGATGGATGATTTGAGGTACATACCCATTTGAGACATATTTTGACCGTTCATGTACACTTTTTAAAAAGAAATAAATATGGCAGCCTCCACATGCTCGTCACTTCAAGTGTCTCTTAGTACATCCCTTGCTCATGCTATTAGACTGCCAACACTAACCATTGTAATAAGTGTGACCTGGATCAAAGGGGGAGGGTTAGACAGCAGAGTCGCTGCTATTCGTAACTCAGGCAACCGGAAGTCTTGACTAACCAGCATGCCTGAGGGGATAGCGGGGACTGTGATTTGGGGGTTTGGAGGGCAAAGAATACTCACCGAGCCTCCAGCGACGTCTTCTAGCCTTCCTGTTGCTCCTAGAGGTTTTCCGCCTTCCCAGGGTGTCATGTGACCTGATGCGGGTCAGGTGACACACTGGGGGGACACGCAGGGAGCCGTGCACAGGGGGTGGACAGCTGCTGGGAGCAACAGGAAGGCTAGAAGACGTCGCTGGAGGCTCGGTGAGTATTTTATGCTGCATCGGGGGAGGTTTGTGCTTTTTTGGCCAGTTGCTCAAGCTACCGGCATGCACATGTATCTGGCAATCCCCGCCGGTGCCAAAGACCGGGGACTTTACTGTATAATCTTGTGTAAGGACAGAATTCCAGTAGATGTATTTAAAGGGACCCTGTACAGGGAGCAAAAAATCAAATCTGGGGCTTCCTCCAGCCCCCTGTAGCTCGCGAGGTCACTTGGCGTCCTCTGAGTCCCTCCCGTGGTGCCACCGGTGGCTCTTGTAGGTGCGCGACTTCGGCCAAAGTCAAGCATGGGCCTGTCGCCATAAGGGTCCTGCGCATGCGCGGTTCAGTCTTTCGAGTACTGCACATGACAGTTTTTTTTTTTTTTTTTTTTTTTTTTTTTTGCTCACTGTTCAGGGTTCCTTTAGAAAGCATCAAAGTACGCTGTATGGAACACATTACTGGATCATATCCATACATTGTTTTGTTTTTAGTCATTTTTGGGGGGATTTCATTGCTAAATGTTTGGAGAATAAAGTGAATGGCTTCCTCTGGTGCTGTTTCCTGAGCTCAGCATATTGCTGGAGATGATCCCCGGAGACGCCTCCTAGCCGTGGATCCGTCCTCTGTAATTGTGGAGAAGTTTCCATTTTCTTCAGGTATCCAGATGATCAATTTCCGCCCCGTGTCTCTGAGGAGGCCGCGCTGTTCGGAAAACAGTTTCCTGCGCGGGGCGTATTAATAAATCCTGCTATATCTGGCTGTGCAGTAAGTCATGGAAAGTATTGTGCATCCTAAAGGGAGTTTAAGATGAAGACTATATTTATACTTACCTGGGGCTTCCTCCAGCCCCATGAGGTGTGTGTGCTCCTCCACCATTCTCCCGGCCACTCCTTTGTCTTTTAATCCCTCCCCCCCCCCATGTACACCCCCCTCCAGGCTCTTGCAGCAGAAGCAGAACGAGCACAGCAGTCACGCACTTAAAGTGGATCCGAGATAAAAAGCTAAATATAACAAGTAACTTGTCTATATATCTTATCTAAAGTTTAGATAGTTTACACAGCAAATCTAGCTGCAAACCACTTCAACAGTAGATTATTTTTTTTCCTGATATACAATGGGAGCAGACATGTTTTCTGCTGGTCACTATTACACATTTACACATACAGGCAAGCTTATCTGAATCTAGGCATGTTAATCTGCATATTCAGCCCTCAGCCTGTGAACTCCACTCCAATCTCTTCCATTACACAGGCAACTGATCTGTATCTGCACTGCAGCCCTCAGCTTGTGAATACTATAGATAACACTTTTTCACCTGCCCAGACTGAAATCCCACAATCCCTTGCCAGCGCCAAGGCACTCTGCAGAAGCTGTGGGCGTGGCTTGTTTAGTTTATAGGAAATTAGGGTATTAAAATAAAACAAAAAAAGTATTTGGCTTAAGGAATGCCCTATAAACTATAAGTAAGGAACACAATTATGCAATGAGTAAAAGTTCATCTCGGATCCACTTTAAGCTGTTACAGGAAACCAACATCCTCCAGTGGTAGAAAGGTCATGTGTATGCTCGGTGTGTATTATATCCCACAAGTGGGGCTTGCACTCTCTTGCAGGTAGGCACTTATCTGTTTTTAAGTAGCGCTGTTCATTTCCTTGCAATATACACCTAATCTGGCAGCAGCGGTTCCCCAAAAATACAGATAATCTGGCAGCAGCAGTTTCCCCAAAATAGGTACCCCCAGCATAGGTAGCCAGGTCTATAGGTGCCCCCAGAATAGGTAGCCAGATGTCCCCACAAGGAGGGTAGGCAGCACAGAGAAGAGGGACCGGTGGGCACAGTGAGGAAGGGGGGACCCCTTCCTCACTCTCCCCTCCAGAACTAAAATTTGCAGGCGGCTGGCAGCCGGCGGGACTTGCCTCTTCCTTGTTCCAAGCGCTGGGGAAGTAGTAGGGATGTCCTGGTTCATTTGAGCCGGTTCTTTCCTGTGAGTTGAGTGATCCGGCTCATCACACTGTGTTCAGCTGCAGTTCCTGTTTCATCCACTGAACTGATTTGGTTCAGTGTGATGAGTTGGATCACTAAACTCACAGGAAAGAACCGGCTTAAATGAACCAGGACATCCCTACTTCCCCAGCGTTTGGAACAAGGAAGAGGTAAGTCCCGCCAGCTGCCAGCCGCCTGCAAATTTTAGTTCTGGAGGGGAGAGTGAGGAAGGGGGAGCCCCAAGGTGAGACGTCCCCCCTTCTCTGCTGTGCCCGCCGATCTCTCTTCTCTGCGCTTTCTCCCTTCACACATGCTAGGGTGGACGTCGTCCACCCTCTGACAAAAGCAGGTGGACGTCGTACACCCGCGTTCACGCCCGACTCGACCCCTGGATAGGCTGCATTCTCAGAGATGTCACTGCTCTCTAGTGAATGGATAGGCTGCATTCTCAGTGATGTCACTGGCCTCTAGTGAATGGATAGGCTGCATTCTCAGTGATGTCACTGGCCTCTAGTGAATGGATAGGCTGCATTCTCAGTGATGTCACTGGTCTCTAGGGAATGGATAGGCTGCATTCTCAGTGATGTCACTGGTCTCTAGGGAATGGATAGGCTGCATTCTCAGTGAGGTCACTGGTCTCTAGGGAATGGATAGGCTGCATACTCAGTGAGGTCACTGGCCTCTAGTGAATGGATAGGCTGCATTCTCAGTGAGGTCACTGGCCTCTAGTGAATGGATAGGCTGCATTCTCAGTGATGTCACTGGTCTCTAGTGAATGGATAGGCTGCATTCTCAGAGATGTCACTGCTTTCTAGTGAAGGGATAGGCTGCATTCTCAGAGATGTCACTGGCCTCTAGTGAATGGATAGGCTGCCTTCTTGGTGAGAGCACATGTACATGTCTTCAGTGGGTTAGCTTATCTTGTTGTAGCTGTGTAAGTATTTTGCACACATGATTCTCCAGTTTAGGGCATGTTTTCACTAGTTACAGATTTGCAGCATTGCCTCACATGTGAGCTGTTTGGAGGAAACGCTGCCTATCTGTACCAAGTCTTGCACTTCAGTGCGAATCTCGGTTGCACGCTGCAAATTTCTGCAGTACGTAGCCAAATCTCCTAGCCGTGCATGGCAGGAGAACAGGAGCCGCGGCCGAATCAGAAACTGCCGCGGCGCCCAGTGGAAATAGGCCCTTACAGGCATTCCTACGATGGGAACTAACCTGATAAGTCATTACAATGATTCAGAGATTAGCCGATAATTGGGAGTAAATCCTTGTTAAGGCAGCACCCAGTGTGATCGCTGCAGGAGATTACTGAGGAATGAAGTGGAAACCCGACTGCAATGGCTGCAGGCTATTTTGTTTTAACTTTTATCTTTTAACCTTTTCTGGACCGCCAGTAGTAAATCCTACGCTGCACTTGCGGCTGTTTAAGCCTGATGCGGCGTAGGATTTACGCCACCCACCGCTTCTGCACCCAACGCGATCGTTTGCACCTGAGAGGGGAGATTAAGCTGTCATATGACAGCTGACATCTCCCCTCAGTGATTAGGAGCCATCACAATTGGCTCCTGATCATGTGATCACTACGATCGCCGGCGGATCGTAGCGATCACTATTAGAGCTGAGGCAGTAGGAGGGGAAGAGGATCAACGCACCTTCCTGACGTTCCCCTGGCGATCGGCGCTCCACTCAGCTCTGGCCGGCATCCTCGCTCGCTCTGACATCAGTGCCGGGTCCGGGCTTGATGGCGTCATCAAGCCACGACTCGGGACTTAGCGGCAGTGCGAGCGGGGATGCCGGCCAGAGCGGAGGGGGCTAGAGCTTCTCATCGCTGGAGCCTGGGAGGTGAGTAATGGCTGCTGGCATTTCGGGGGACACTTGGCCACTCTGGGGACACCATGCCCAGCTAGCCTTACTAGGGATCCTGCTGCCTGACCCCCCCCCCCCCCCCCAAACGCCCTCCCCCCATGCAAAATCGCCTGGTCCTTAACCCCCTTGGCGGTATGAAAAATACCGCCAGGGGGCAGCGCAGCAGTTTTTAAATTTTTTTTTTTTTTTTTTGTATTTTTTTTTTTTTAAATCATGTAGCGAGCCGAGGGCTCACTACATGATAGCCGCTGCTCAGCGGCATCCCCCCGCCCACTTCGATCGCCTTCGGCGATCTCCGATCAGGAAATCCCGTTCAAAGAACGGGATTTCCTGGAGGGCTTCCCCGTCGCCATGGCGACGGGGTGGGATGACGTCACCGACGGGGTGGGATGACGTCACCGACGTCGGGACGTCATTGGGAGTCCAGCTCCAACCCTCGGCGCTGCCTGGCACTGATTGGCCAGGCAGCGCACGGGGTCTGGGGGGGGCCGAGCGCCGCACCGGATAGCGGCGATCGGGCGCGCGGCGGCGATCGGGGTGCTGGCGCAGCTAGCAAAGTGCTAGCTGCGTCCAGCAAAAAAAAAAAATATTTAAATCGGCCCAGCAGGGCCTGAGCGGCACCCTCCGGCGGCTTACACCATGCCCAGCTAGCCTTACTAGGGATCCTGCTGCCTGACCCCCCCCCCCCCCCCCCCCCCCAAACGCCCTTCCCCCATGCAAAATCGCCTGGTCCTTAAGCGGGGTTAGGCAGTAGATCCCGAAAGGGTTAAGCTACATTTTTAGTCTTGTAAAGTGCCAAGAAGAATCAGGTCTTAATTGATAGCTGGCAGTCAATGGTGGAGGGACAACGGCCGGTTTCCAGTGCGCCGGGGTGCGTCTTGCAGGATTCACACCATTGCTTGCAGTGATGCGAGTGTGCATCCAAATCCCGGTAGCTGTACCATTCAGGGCTATAGGGATTCGGGCATGTACTACAGTAAAACACAGTGAACTGCGCCGGAATGCAATTCAGCAGGCAATGACGGCAAGGACGGAATAGGCCGCGTATCCCCGCTCAAAACGCTTGCCGAGATACGCTGTGGATTCTACAGCAGTCGAAATATGCTGTTAAAGGGGACCTGAACTCTTGCACAGGACAAAAGGAAAACAGAGAAGTGTACCCTGTGTGTATTTGAAGAGTTTAGCCAAGCGAATTGCTCAAGTCCAGTCTTATCAGCTGAACGACGGACTGCACACACGCCCGATTTGACGTCCAATCGACGGGTTGTTTGCTAAAATCCGACGTGTGTATGTACCTTTACAGTTTCACAGCATCAGAACTTTGTTTTTCTTATCCAAAACTCATTTTTAGCTGCACACAAGAAAACTGCCCAGGCATTTTTCCCCTGATGTAGTGCAAAGCATGATGGGATTTCTGTTTTGGTGCAATTTTTTATTTTGAATTTGAGATTTGAAGTCTAGCGTGCGCAGCTGGGAGGGGTGATCAGGACACAGGACAGTTGGAACTGTGTCTCATGCTCCCTGTCACCTCCTTTCAACCAAAAAGATGGCTGCCCCCATGAAATCACAAACATTTGCCTATTCTTTAAAACAGGGTGGGTAAGAGATTATATTAAAAAGAAGAGAAAACGATGTGCAATCTTGTGCTAATCATACACAGCTCTGGTTATCCTCTAATTACAACCACTAGCAGCTCCTCTACCCTGGCTGAAGGGTGTAACTGTAGCACAAAAAGAAAAAAGTAGGAGGAGCGCTCCGTAGTGCATTAAAACTTTTAATAAAACCAATGACCCAGAGCTTGACAAAGGCGTGGATACGCCGAAATGCGTTGCGAAGTTACTGCACACATTGACCATAGGAGAGGCTCCCGCTGTCCATTATCACCTAGGACTTACCCCCACTGCTGTCCACAGAGGAGGAACAGGTTGCCACCCAGGGTCATTGGTTTGGGTTTTTACCCAAGATCTGCTTGCCTTTCATGACCTTATAGTAAGTGTTTTTAATCTTTGCGTGACTTTTTATTAAAGGTTTTAATGCACTACGGAGCGCTCTTCCTTCTACTTTTTTCTTTAAGAGATTATATTACCTATCTATTTTACTTAATATAGCTAATGTAACTTAATGACAGTATGTTTGTTTAGGCTGAAGTTCCCCTTTAAGAGGCATGTCACCAGGCAATTACTGTTTGATCTTTCAGGCCGTTAAGACATTCACACATGGCTACAAACTAAAATAGAAATTAATTTTAACATTAAATTACAAGATGACTTGTGTGTCATGGAGGAGGGGGAGCAGTTTCATAAATTAGGTTTCTCTCAGCGCTCTTTGTACTAAACCTTGAAGTACTCACCACAAATGCCACAACCAAAGGAAATGCCAGAAGTGATGAGAAAAAAATGTCTGTCTCAAGCATCATAGAAAGAGGTAGGCTTCCTGCAGAGTTTTATGTAACTCCCAGGGTGTCATTTTTTTCTTTTAACCAGTTCACCCCCAAGGGTTTTTATCCTAACGGACCAGAGCAATT